>NC_035108.1:114029202-114629514 GCF_002204515.2 Aedes aegypti | reverse complement strand
CTTGCAATTGGCGCATTGAAATTTTCTGGTATCTTCTTTCACAGGACAGTCGTCCTTAGCGTGAGAAGAACCTCCGCAAATCATGCATTTAGCATCCATGCGACAATTTTTTGTACCATGACCCCACTTTTGGCACCGACGGCACTGAGTGGGGTTCTGGTAATTTCCTCCAGGTTTCTGGAAATTTTCCCACGTCACACGGACATCGAACATAAGTTTAGCTTTTTCTAACGCTTTAATATTATTTAGTTCTTTTTTGTTAAAGTGAACTAAATAATATTCTTGAGAAAGCCCTTTCCGAACAATGCCAGATTGGGTTCTCTTTTTCATAATGATTACTTGGACTGGGGAAAATCCAAGTAAATCATTTATTCCATTTTTGATCTCTTCAGGTGACTTATAGTCACTTGAGAGACCTTTCAAGACGACTTTGAACAAACGTTCAGTTTTGTCGTCATAAGTAAAAAATTTGTGCTTCTTCTCTTCAAGATATCTGAGAAGAAGTTCGCGATCTTTAAGAGTTTCCGGCAAAACGCGACAGTCTCCTTTCTTTGCGATTTGGAAGGAAACCTTGATTCCCCTAATGGAGTTCAAGATCTCCTGCCTAAATCCCCCAAATTCGGAACAACTGACCACGATAGGCGGCACTCTTTGCTTCCTCACTTGAATCAAAGAGCCTGGGCTAGAGGCTGCTTCGATTTGGTGTTCGGAAAATTTGTCTAGAGCATCGAACTGATTGCTCATTTCAATACAATTATTCATTTCACCCTTGGAAGAAACTTCGCATTCCGGGGAAGCGTCCTTTCTTCCATTCTTGCCACGTGTAGTGACAGTTTTAAAACCCACTTTTTTGGAAGGAAGTAGTGAATTCAGAGATTCACCCTTCCTTTTGTTAGTTGTTGATACCATGTTTAGTTAATAAACGAGAAAGACGTGACCTTCGAGAGGTTTTTTCCCTAGACGGTGTCCAAGAAGGATTACCACCGCTAGCTTTCGCCAACGGGTCCAACGAAAAATCGAAGGCACGGGTCCAAACAAGGATCGTAAAGGGATCAATAGTAGAAAAAATAGTACTTAAAAGTACTGTTTAAGTAGCACTGAAAAGTACCGTTTTTAATTTTAGCACTGAAAAGTACTGTTTGTGTAGCACTGAAAAGTACTGTTTTATTGCTTTAGGTAGTTTTTAAGAAAACTTCCAAGAGCAGAGAGAATTCGTGTACGCACAGCACGAAGGTACGATGCGCACTGAATCTCTGTTCTACTTATTTTTCTTCTTCTTTCTGGCGTTATGTTCCAACTGGGACAGAGTCTGCTTCTCAGTTTAGTGTTTTCATAATCACTTATCGACTTGTGTCCCCAATCACATTCATTCAAGCATAAAGTACAGCAAAAAAATGAATATAATTATTCCATGTTTTACACATGTACACTCCCGTGCATAAGTGCATTTTTACATGTACACTCCCGTGCATAAGTTTGGGTTCATCCCCTAAAAAACATGCAAAAGTGTTCAGTCCATATCTCTGTGATTACACGTCCAATTCAAACTCTTTAAGCCGCATTCGAAAGGCATAGAGTTATTCTTACTTCGTATGTGTTTTTCCAAAAACATTCTTTGAACTTTGTATACTAAATTTGTACTCAAAGTTATGACATTTTCAAAAAAACACACTGAAAAATCATATCTAATTTCCACAGCATTGGATCTACAAAAATTTTAAAACAAGATGTCTTTAGAATCGTAATCTTATATTCTTTAAAGAGTACTCATGAAATTTTTGCGTAAAAATCTGAAAAGTATTCAAAATCAATGAAACAGTCAGTCAAGTCATCGTGCAAAAGTTTGGGTTCACCTAAACTTACTTAAATCTGTGAAATCTCAAACCAATCATGTACGCGCAATTATTTGCGCTAAAAAAAGCTTCAAATCATTAAAATTGGTTGAAAAATGGCAGAGATATTGACCAAAATGATGTGCGTGCGGCTCAGGTGAACCCAAACTTTTGCACGATTTGCATCATACTGAGGGGTGAACCCAAACTTTTGCACGATGGCTTGACTCACTGTTTCATTGATTTTGAAAACTTTCCAGATTTTTCCGCCTTAATTTCGTGGGGTCTTTTCAAAGAATATAAGATTACGATTCTAAAGACACTTTAATATAAAATTTTGGTCGACTCAATGCTGAGGAAATTAGATATGATTTTTCAGTGTGTTTTTTGAAAAATGTCACAACTTTAAGTATAAATTTAGAATACAAAATTATAAAAATGTTTTTGGAAAAATACATACGAAGTAAGAATAACTCTTTGCCTTTTGAATGCGACTTAGAGAGTTTCAATTGGACGTGTAATCACAGAGATATTGACAGAACACTTTTGTATGTTTTTCGGGGGGTGAATCCAAACTTTTGCACGGGAGTGTATATTAGCATAACATCACATCCACATGATTAAAAAAATTGTAGAGTAAAGTGGGGCAAAAGTTCGAGTGGGGTAAAAGTTTCTTTTTAAGATTTCTGGCTCAATTCAAAACAAATCTTATAAATGTCATGGTGGTTCGAATGCTATTCAAGTAAGAGACTTTCAATCCAAATATCATAAAAATCGATTGAGATTTGGAAAAGTTATGGCTATTTGTAGTTTTTCGACGTGAATATTGTAATTTTTGGTCAAACTTTCGTTTCATGGAACCAATTGAAGATAGAATCTTTTTCAATGTTTTATGTAAGGGCGTTTCTAGGCCTATCATAAGGTGGTTTTGAGGTGTATTAGTTTTTGCATAAATGCTTGAAAACAATTTTTGGCCCATAGTGGGGCAAAAGTTCGACCCATGTATAAAATCACGGAAAAATTGCAAATTGCCTTAAATCCACATATTATCTTCAAATTTAGTTAAATTTGTCTGATCGTGTGAAAACTGCCACCAAAATTTTACATTTCCACTTAGTTTTGCGAAAAACTGCTATTTTCGAGTATATTACAATCAACCCGGTTTTGGGCAATTTTTTGATGAAAATTTAGTGTGTATTTTTCGTTAAACTTATGTTTACGGCTGGTGTAAAGTATGTCTGTCATAAAAGGATCGATATTTTGTGTTTTAGCCAGCGAACTTTTGCCCCATACTAGATTCGAACTCTTGCCCCACCGGTGGGGCAAAAGTTCGAATAAGACAATCAATTTTGAAACTGTTATAACTAAAAATGGGTAAATATTTTGACACAAGTTTGTTCAGCAAAATTATAGCCAATATGTTGAAGGTTCACTGTATGGTATTTGTTTTGTTTTAACTGCTATTGTTTTCCTGCAATCTTTGATTATACCACTAAGGTCGAACTTTTGCCCCACCTTACTCTAAGGCATTTCTAAAAATCAAATTAATTTTGGGCTCCTCTCAATATTTTTGAGATTGTTTTAAATGTTTGTAATTGCTTTTCGACCCATTTCTTAGTTGTAACATTTGAATTAAACCCACTCATTGCCTTGTGTGAATGTCAGATATGTTGAAATGAAACCTTATAAAGTTATTAAGAAGATTTCAAACAAACAGAAAAGAGTCTTACCAAAACATGTAAGGATTCCACTAAGCAACACTAAGGTTTCCATATGGTAGAGGATTTAAAAAGACGTTTATTTATGCCTATTGTCAAATTGCCAGCTTTTGACAAGAAAAAAAAACTTAAACGTGTATTCCGCGAAACAAATTCCAAAATTTCGTTTTGTTTCGAAAAATTCCGTGAGACATTTGATTTCGTATCGAGTTACACGAAACATTTTTAAATTTCGTTTCGTTTCGTCATTATCAGCGCAAGATATTCCGCGTATCGTTTCGTTTCGTATCGACATGGAAAAAATCCATATCGCATACCCTTACCGTCGACTCCGTTCCACGTACCCGACGTTGCTCTCCACTGCATTGGTGCTGTTCTCCAGCAGTACTCAAGAGGAGCTTCATCCAGTTCACCCTTTTCCGGTAATGCAGCCTCGAGGTGCTGCTCGTACGCAGTTGCGACATGCATTTGCTTAAGCTGCTTTAGGTCACACTGGGACGGCCGCCGGTATCGTACGTTGTTAACGACGGAGAGTTTTGGGCGCAGTTTAACCATCACCAGATAGTGATCAGAGTCGATGTTAGCGCCCCGATAGGTCCTGACGTCGATAATATCGGAGAAGTGCCGTTCATCAATCAGAACGTGGACGATTTGTGATTCTGTCTCCTGTGGTGATCTCCAGGTATATCGGTATGAATGGCTACGACTGGCCATATTCTTGGAGGCGGCGAAATCAATTAGTCGTAAGCAGTTTTCGTTCGTCAGCCGGTGGGCGCTGAACTTTCCAATAGTTGGTCCGAATTCCTCCTTCTGGCACACCTGAGCGTTTAGATCTCCTATGATGATTTATACATCGTGGCTTGGGGAGTTGCCGTACTCGCGTACGAGCAGTGCGTCTTTATCTTCATCAGTGCTTCCGGAGTGATGGCTGTTTACGTTCATTTTGCTGAAGTTGAAGAACCGGCCTTTGAGCCTCAACTTGTACATTCTCTCATTGATCGGCCATCACCCAATCACGCGCCTCAGCATATCACCCATCTCTATAAAAGCTGTTCAAAGCTCGTGTGTGTTGTCGCAGCTCTGGCAGATGGTTACATCTAAACGTTCGCACTTTTGATCCCTTCCAACACACTTCCTGCAACGCTACGATGCCGAATCCGCGGTCCTTCAGCACATCGGGGAGTATGCGTGTGCTCCCGATGAAGTTGAGAAATTTACTGTCCCACGTACCGAGCTTCCAATCGCCAGTCCTTTTACGTCACTGTGGTCTTCGCCGATTGTCCTGTTTCGTATTATCCCGTTGATTATTTGTTGCTTGATTTTTTACGGCTGGCTTGCAGGGCCTGACACCAAACCCCTAGATTTCCGGAGGACCATTCCTCCTAAATGTTCGGAGGGCTATAGTGCACAGTTTAGCTTAGGGTCCTTCTCTGGCTTTCGGACGATGATCAGCCGCCCCTGACATGGGGAACAGACGCTGTTGTGCGCCGCTCCTAACATGGAGTATAAACGCTCCAGGTTTGAGAAAGCAAACCACCCCCCCCCCATCCCTGTCAGCATATGACAAAAGTTCCCGCCGAGGTTGATTACCCGATCTTGCCTAAGGCTACTCGTACTCCGGCCAGTACCACGAGGAAGTAGGGAAAGGTGAAATATAAAATAAAAGAAATATATTAGAAACTCTGCACAAAATTCCATATGAAATTAAGAAGGAAATTCCGTAGGAAATTTTCAAGATAATTTTGTAGATATTCCGAAGAAAATTCATAAGGAAATTCCGATTATTCAAATCCAGAGGAATTTACGATTCCAGAGGAAATTCCAGAGGAAATTCAGAAGGAAATTCCAGAGGAAATGAAAATTATAGAGGAACTTCCGAAAAAAAATTCCAAAAGGAACGCCAAAGAAAATTCCGTAGAAAATTGCGATTATGAATTATATTAGAAACTCTGCACAAATTTCAGAAGGAAATTCCTTATAAAATTGGAAAGAAATTCCTCATAAAATTGCAAAGAAAATTCCAAATGATATTCCGAATTTAATCCTAAGGGAAATTCAGAGGGGGCTGCAAAAGAAATTCCAAAGCGCACTCCAAAGTTATTCCAAAGGATAATCCGAAGAAAACTTGGAAGGGGCCTTTTTTAAGAAATTCCAAAATAAATTCCTATGAAAATTTCAAAAGAAATTCCGAAGGAAGTTCCACAAGAAATTCCATAGAAATTTCCGAATGAAATTCCAAAGTCAATTCCAAAGGAAACTCCGAAGGAAAGTCCAAGTGGGATTAAAAAAAAAATCCGTAAGAAATTCCAAAGAAACTCCTAAGGAAAATCCAAAAAAAATTTCGAGGGAAATTTTTAAGATAATGCTGTAGATATTCCGAAGAAAATTCAAAAGAAAATTCCGAAATAATTTCAAAGCTTCATAAGAAATTCCAAATGAATTTCCGAATCAAATTAAGCATGAAGCTCCAAAAGGAATTCCGAAAGAAACTCCAGAAGAAATTCCGAAGCAAATTGCAAAGTAAATTTCGACGAAAATAACGTAGAAAATTCCAAATCAATTCCCGAAGGTAGCTTCCAAAGAAATTCCAAACGAAATTCCAAAGCAAATCCCGAAAGAAATTCCAAAGCAAATTCAAAAGGAAATTCCATAAAAATAAATCCGAATGGATTTTTGAAGGATATTCCGAAGCAAATTCCAAAGAAAACTTGGACGAAAATTGCGCAGAAAATTCCAAATGAAATTCCGAAGCCAGCTCTAAAAGAAATTGCAAAGGAAATTCCATAAGAAATTTCAAAGGAACTTCCGAAGCGAATTCCAAAGGAAATTCCGAAGGCAATTCCAGAAGAGATTCCGAAGGAAATTCCAAAGGAAACGCTGAAGAAAATTTTGAAGAACTGAAGAAGGAAATTCCGAAAGTAATTCCAAAGAAATCCAAAATAAATTCCTGAAGCAGCTAACTGAAAGAAATTCATGAAGAAATTCCAAAGGAAATTCTGAAGTAAATGAGAAATGAAGTTCCGAAGAATACAAAGGAATTTTAAAGGATACTCCTAAGAAAATTCCGAAAAAAACAATTCGAAAAGTTCAAAGGAAAATTCCGTAAAAATTCCAATCAAAACTTCTAAATAAATTCCGAAATCTCCATAGGAAATTCCAAAGGTTATTCCAAAGGAAATCCCGAGGAAACTCTATAACAAATTTGGAAGTAAACTTCAAACGAAATTCCGAAAGAAATTTCAAAGAGAATTTTGAAGGAATTATTATTTATTTAGTGAACATCTACACAGATAACACTGAATCAACAATTTCACGCCACAATACTCGGTTCGTGGCCGCATCTCTCCATCCTCGGTTCTGCCCGACGCTCGCCAAATCGATACGCACTTGATCCGCCCACCTAGCTCGCTGCGCTCCACGCCTTCTTGTACCAACCGGATCCGAATACCATCTTTGCAGGGTTGCTGTCCGGCATTCTTGCAACATGCCCTGCCCATCGTATCCTTCCAGCTTTGGCCACCTTCTGGATACTGGGTTCGCCGTAGAGTTGGGTGAGCTCGTGGTTCATCCTTCGCCGCCACACACCGTTCTCCTGCACACCGCCGAAGATCGTCCTAAGCACCCGACGTTCGAAGACTCCAAGTGCTTGCAGGTCCTTCTCGAGCATCGTCCACGTTTCATGCCCGTAGAGGACTACCGGCCTTATGAGCGTTTTGTACATGGTACATTTGGTGCGGGCGTGAATCTTTTTTGACCGCAGCTTCTTCTGGAGGCCATAGTAGGCTCGACTTGCACTGATGATGCGCCTCCGTATTTCACGGCTAACGTTATTGTCAGCCGTAAGCAAGGATCCAAGGTAGACGAACTCGTCGACCACCTCGAACGTATCCCCGTCTATCGTAACACTGCTACCTAGGCAAGACCTGTCGCGCTCGGCCCCACCACCTAGCATGTACTTTGTCTTGGCCGCATTCACCACCAGTCCAACTTTTGCTGCCTCGCGTTTCAGGCGGGTGTACAGGTCTGCCACCTTTTCAAATATTCGGCCGACGATGTCCATATCATCCGCGAAGCAAACAAATTGACTGGATCTCGTAAAAATCGTACCCCGGCTGTTAAGCCCGGCTCTCCGCATAACACCTTCTAGTGCAATATTGAACAACAGGCACGAAAGTCCATCACCTTGTCGTAGTCCCCGGTGGGATCCAAACGAACTGGAGTGTTCGCCTGAAACCTTCACACAATTTTGCACACCTTCCATCGTCGCTCTTATCAGTCTCGTGAGCTTCCCGGGAAAGCTGTTCTCGTCCATGATTTTCCATAGCTCTACGCGGTCGATACTGTCGTATGCCGCCTTGAAATCAATGAAAAGGTGATGCGTTGGGACCTGGTATTCACGACATTTTTGGAGGATTTGCCGTACAGTAAAGATCTGGTCCGTTGTCGATCGGCCGTCAACGAAGCCGGCTTGATAACTTCCCACGAACTCGTTTACTACGGGTGACAGACGATGGAAGATGATCTGGGATAATACTTTGTAGGCCACATTTAGAATGGTGATCGCTCGATAGTTCTCACAATCTAACTTGTCGCCTTTCTTGTAGATAGGGCAGATTACCCCTTCTTTCCACTCCTCCGGTAGCTGTTCTGTTTCCCAGATTGTGCCTATCAGCCGGTGCAGACAAATGGCCAGCCTTTCCGGACCCATCTTTATGAGTTCAGCTCCGATACCATCCTTACCAGCAGCTTTATTGTTCTTGAGCTGGTGAATGGCATCCTTAACCTCCCTCAAAGTGGGGGCTGGTTGGTTTCCATCTTCCGCAGTACTGACGTAGGCATTTCCTCCGTTGTCCCGTCCTTCATTACCTGTACTCTCAGCACCATTCAGGTGCTCGTCGAAGTGCTGCTTCCACCTTTCGATCATCTCACGCTCGTTCGTCAGAATGCTCCCAACCTTATCCCTGCACATCTCGGTTCGCGGCACGAAGCCGTTGCGGGATGCGTTGAGCTTCTGATAGAACCTACGCGTTTCCTGAGACCGGCAGAGCTGTTCCATCTCCTCGCACTCCGTCTCCTCCAGGCGGCGTTTTTTCTCCCGAAAGAGGCGGGTCTGCTGTTGCCGTTTCCGTTTATAGCGTTCCACGTTCTGCCGGGTCCCTTGCTGCAGCATGACCGCCCGCGCTGCATTCTTCTCCTTCAAAACCTCCTGGCACTCCTTGTCGAACCAATCGTTCCGTCGACTCCGTCCCACGTACCCGACGTTGCTCTCAGCTGCATCGTTGATGGCTGCTGTTGGTTTGGCTTTGGGGTTGGTAAATGGCTGGTAAATGCTGACAGGGAAGGGGGGGTTTGCTTTTGCTTTTGCTTCTGCAAACCTTGAGCGTCTGTACTCCATGTTAGGAGCGGCTCACAACAGCGTCTGTTCCCAATTTCAGGGGCGGCTGATCACCGTCCGAGTACCAGAGAAGGACTCTAAGCTAAACTGCGCACTATGGTCCTCCGAATATTTAGGGGGAAAGGTCCTCCGGAAATCTAGGGGGTTGGTGTCAGGCCCTGCAAGCCAGCTGTAATAAAATCAAGCAACGAATAATCAACGAGAGAATACGAACCGGGACAATCGGCGAAGACCCCAGCGACGTAAAGGGACTAGCGATTGGAAGCTCGGTAAGTGGAACTGTAAATCTCTCAACTTCATCGGGAGCACACGCATACTCGCCGACGTTCTGAAGGACCGTGGATTCGGCATCGTAGCGTTGCAGGAAGTGTGTTGGAAGGGATCAGTGGTGCGAACGTTTAGAGGTAACCATACCATCTACCAGAGCTGCGGCAATACACATGAGCTGGGAACAGCTTTTATAGTGATGGGTGATATGCTGAGGCGCGTGATCGGGTGGTGGCCGATCAATGAGAGAATGTGCAAGTTGAGGATCAAAGGCCGGTTCTTCAACTTCAGCATAATAAACGTGCACAGCCCTCATTCCGGAAGCACTGATGATGATAAAGACGCTTTTTTCGCGCAGCTTGAACGCGAGTACGACAGTTGCCCAAGCCACGACGTCAAAATCATCATAGGAGATCTAAACGCTCAGGTTGGCCGAATTCAGACCGACGATTGGAAAGTTCAGCGCCCACCGGCTGACAAACGAAAACGGCCTACGACTAATTGATTTTGCCGCCTCCAAGAATTTGGCCATTCGTAGCACCTACTTCCAGCACAGCCTTCCGTACCGATACACCTGGAGATCACCACAGCAGACAGAACCGCAAATCGACCACGTTCTGATTGATGGTCGGCACTTCTCCGACATTATCGACGTCAGGACCTATCGTGGCGCTAACATCGACTCTGACCACTATCTGGTGATGGTCAGATTGCGCCCAAAACTCTCCGTCGTTAACAACGTACGGCACCGACGGCCGCCCCGGTATGACCTAGCAACCGGATGTCGCAGCGGCATACGCGCAGCAACTCGAGGCTGCATTACCGGAAGAGGGTGAGCTGGACGAAGCCCCTCTTGAGGACTGCTGGAGAACAGTAAAAGCAGCCATCAATTTTGAAGGAAGTAATAAAGGAATTCCAAAGGAAATTCTGAAGAAAATTTGACAAGTAGCCTCAAAGAAAACTGCAATGGAATTTTAAAGGACACTCCTTAAGAAATTTTGACGGAAATTCCAAAGTTAATCCCGAAGGAAACTAATAAAAATCCTACGGAATTTGCGAAGCAAATTTCAGAGGAAATTCTGACGAAAACTGCGTAGAAAATTCCGAAAAAAATCCAAAGGAAATTCCGAAGAAAATTCCGTGGAAAATTCCAATGAAAAATTCCAACGGAAATTCCGAAAATTCCATAGGAAATTCCATAAAAAAAATTCAAAGCAAATTCCGAATGATATTCAAAAAGGAATTTGTAAGGAAATTTCGAAGAAAAAATCACAGCTCCAAAAGAAATTCCAAAGGAAACTTCGATGGAAACTTTCAAAATATAAGGGAAATCCAAAAAAAAAAAAAAAAAAAATTAAAAAAAAAAGAACTGAATAAAATTCTAAAAGAAATTCTGAAGCACATTCCAAAGGATATTCCGACGACAATTCTGAAAAATATCCAAAGCATATTCAAAAGGGAATTTCTAAGGAAATTCCAAAGAAAATTCCAAATCAGATCCCGAAGCAAATTCCAATGAAAAAAGGAAGTTAAAAGGATATTTCGTAGAAAATTTCCAAGAAATTTCCTATGGAATATCCAAAGCAAATTTGTAAGGAAATTCTCATTTTTTTTTAAACTCTGTAGAAATTCCAAAGAAAATTGTAAAGGAAATTTCTAAGAATATTCCGAACTAAATTTCAAAGGTCCAAAAGAAATCCCTAATGAAATATGTTAACAGTGTCCTACAATGATTTTTTTTCTTTAATCATTTATTTGAAAGGCTCATTCGCAATAAAGCATAACGGAGCCGGTATCCTTACAAATCGATAACAAAATATCAAAGTTTACAACCTTGTGCAATCAATAAAATTCATTAATTCTTCTCTCATCCTCTTCTATGTACTGCTTTCTCAGTTCTGCATCCTCGATCCAAGAGTACGATATTCGTCTCACTCGTGGTCGCTCGGGGGAAACATCAGATACGATCGTAACGCTGCTATCGCTTGTGGTGGATGCTGACGATGTGGGTTTTTTGGTTGTTTGGATGTGTCTGTGTCCGAATCGACTGACCGTTGGCGTTTTGTTTCTCCTTTACTGGGTTTTGTTGCTGTTGCTTTATCGGTGGCGGCCGCTGGCTTCGACAGTGGTGGCCATTGTTCATCAGTGCTTGGTATCTCGTTCTGCTGTTGTTTGGATGCTGGTTGTATCGGCTGATGGTGTTGAAGCGGTGGGCTGGTACGGATCGTTTGGACTGCAGTTTTAGTAATGACTTCTGAGCACCGTACTTTTGGGTGCGATTTACCACCGCAGTTTTTACAGGTGCGAACTTGTTGAAAGTGGGAAATAGAAGTGACTTCTTCTCCTATAGTTACGTATGACGGAATCGGCTTCTTAAATTGCATTCGCACCACACGTACACCGTTGTTGAGGCCTGGAAAATAATGTTTCCAGTCCTCATTCCGAATGCTGAACACATTACCATACTGACTCATATGATTAATGATAGCAAGGTTGTAAGTTTCTTCCGGGAGGTCATTGACACGCACATCCACAGCAGTGCTATCGACGTAAATCGGAAGCGGGATTTTTCGTCTTATCCCGTTGCACTCCATGAAATGCTTCAAGTGATGCTTCCTCACTATTCATCGTGAGATACACAACATTTTTCACATTATGCAGTTGCAAACTTTTCACTGTAGACATATCTACTTTGAGATCCTCATCGAGAAACTTCTTTATGTCCGGAATGCTTGGCCGATTTGGGAGAATAGATGTATCCAGCACGATACATTTTTTTCTCGACACCGGCATGACTGCGAGATGAAAAAAGAAACGGGTGGAGCAAAACAACAACGCACATCTGGTCTGAGTAACAGATGGATAGCAACTGTATCCTACAATGATGTCGCATATCAAATGGAACTAGAGGCGCATGAATTCAGAGGAATTTAAAGGCTCTCTAAACAAAAATGAAGACAAAGGCCTACGATTATAAAAGAGGTGTTAAAATACTATTGTGCTAAAAAAAGGATCAAATTCAAAATTTTTTTAAAATTTCGGCAAACACCAATGGAAAATAAGTGAGCTACCTTAATAAAATATCACGAATCTAATGAAGGAAATGCCCTACGATGATAAAAGAGGTGATGAAATACTATTGTTTTTAATATCCTATTCAAATTATGATTTTTCGACAGAAAGGCCCACCCTAATGGAAAATAAGTAAACCACCCTAATAAAATACCACATATTAAATGTAGAAAATGGCTTACGATAATGTGAGAGATGGTCCAATACTATTGTCTTCAATATTCAATTAAAATTCTATTTTTTATTTTTTTTTATTTTTCAACAAAAAACCAGGAAAGTAAATGAACCACCCTAATGAAATATCACATATAATATGCTTTCAGTGGCCAACAATGATATAGGATATGTTTCAATACTATTGCCTTGAATTTCTCAGCAATTGAATTCAAATCGTTCATTTAAAATTTAATTCACTCCCCCAACTCAAAACCCAAAAAGTCGATTTTTTCAAAAAAAAAAAAAAAAAAAAATCCAAATTACACCAGATCTCGACGTTTCATGCATTTCTAAGACATCTGGCATAAAAAAAAATCGATTTCGGAAATTTCATGTACCTTGGGATATTTTTCATGGGTCAAAAAAGCCAAACTTTGACCGCTTTGGGGGTCCACTTAATGAAGACCGATTGAGCTCAAATTTTGCATGGGGACTTTTTTCGAGAAGACAAAACTTTTGAGCACTATTATTTTTTGAAATTCGATGGCAAAATTTTTCCCATACATTCCATTGGCACCCTTATGTATAGATCCAGTTTTTGCTCATGTACGATCAATGGGATAAAATTATAAAATTTGTGTGTTGACAGCACAGGTTAAAAACTTCCGGATTCCTTGTTAGTGATTCAATTTGTTGGGAAATCGCGCGTATCGCTAGAAATATGGTTCCAAATGATTATGCCAATGAAAAATAGTTCAATAATCGATTGATTTCTCCCTAAATTTTTGGGTTTAAAAATGGAATTTTGGACGTAAACATTTTCAGTGACATTTCTTTCATTCTTCCCCAGCGACCTCTATGACGCATTATATTTGCTTATGGGGTCTATTTTATTCCTGCAGGTAAGCGAGGTACCAATGGTACGCCATGCCCAGTAGTGTGGGACAAAATATAAATTCTCACTCCAGTCCACTTTTTGGATTGCATTTGGGTCTCATAACAACTGTGCAAAGTTTCAGCTCAATCGAAGAAACTATAGAGAGTCGTATCCTATTCTTGGCACTTTTGATTCACTTCGGCAGTGGGTTTTTTTTAAAGCTATCGAGCTAATTTTTGGTCACAATATGCGTATTATTGAAGTGTTTCTCATTGCAAATTTTAAGACAATTCGTCCGAAAAATCCCTTCATGTCAAAGTGAATCATGGAAGTGCCCAAGTAGCTCTGCACCCTATATTAGCGCCAGCCGTTCAAAGTTTGTATAGGATTTACTATGGGAAAACTTACTTTTGCAAAGAAAATTCGCCATAAGTCGCCCATTTACCTCTATAAAAATTCTGAACACTGTCCTCGATAGGTATTTTTACGATGAAGATTATTGCCGAAGACCGCGGAACAATCCGACACGTATGAAAAAAGTTATTCGATGAAAACTGATTGGGAAGGTGATGTTGATTAACACGTAAAGGAATAACATTAATAACAAAGTTGGGCAAAATTTCCGAATTGTCAATGCTTAATAACTTTTTTTACAATCATCGGATTGCTTTGCGGTCTTCGACAAGGTTTATCGTAAAAATACTTATCAAGGAAAGTGATCAGTTTTCTATAGAGGTCAGTGCGCGACCTCTGAAGATTTTTCTTTGCAAAAGTAAGTTTTACCATAGCTGAAATTTCGCACAACTGTTATTGGGCCAAGATGGCACCAAGAAAAGGATTGGAGCGAGAATTTATATTTTTCATATAACCGTGTCCCAGTCCCAATGTGCATATCGTGTGGCAGGCACAATGCTATGCCCTGGGAATTCGAGAAAATAACCTACACGAATAGATCCTCGACAAGCGGGATTCGAACCCACGACCCTTCGCATGATTATGCTGAATTGCCGATAAATTGAAATTTATCACTACGACAATCTGCACTCTAAATCATGAAATTTAAAACTTCATTCCCATAATTCCGCAAAATTTTCCATCCTTCTAACTGAACCCATTAAACAAACCATTTTAAAACGCCTCAATTGCGGACCGCTTGTTTTCGCCAAGTAAACAACAGTGAGTAGCACTCGTTATGCGTATGTCTGACTGAGTATGTGTCTCCCACCTCCCCCCATCGGCCCATATTTGCTTTCCGCTGAAAAAGCATATTTGCTTCCTAATATTTGCCCAGCTGAGCGCGATTCCCAATTGCTGCCTAACTGTCTGGTTCTGGTTGGTTGGTTTCGTTGGATGGTCGATTCGAAAATCAACCAGCGGCGGCCCCATTCGTGGGTGATGGCAATGACGTCTGGTAACGTGTGTATGCTTCCGCCGCTCTACCCATGGCTTCAAAATTGCACTTCGTCACTTTCGCGCGAAGATCTACGATTTGTGGGTGATTTTCCTTTCGTCGATGATTCCTTCAGAAATTTTCTAAAGGATGGTAAGCTTTCAGAATAATTTGACACTATTGTTCTAGTCATTTGAATTTTTTCTCGTACTCTTACCTAATTCGTAAATCTTCTGTATCGAAATTGCATCGAAAAGATCAGAACTGTTTGAAGTTCTTGATTATTTTGAATTTTTTCGATTATTCTATATTTTTGACGGCCGATGTGGAATCGAATTTGGGAGTCCCCAAATTAAGAGATGACTCAATAGGTTGATTTGTGATTAAAATAATTCAATTTGTGGGCAATTCTTGTTAGAATTGTTAAAGGGCTGTCCATTAATAAGACACAATCTGAAAATGGCTCTATTTCTGTAAATTTGTGTATCATCAAATGTTTCTACTCCAAAAATAGTATTGTCTTTGCGAATTTAATGCAATTGCAACATTTACAAGAACAATTTGAGTTTAATTTAACAAGATTTTTAATTTTATTTTTTTTATGTACTTGTTTAAAATTATATTTTAGATACACGATTCTGACTTTGACTACAAAACTGGCTCTAATTTGTAAAAACGCTTTTTGCAAGAGTTTTGGGACATTGGATTTTTGTTTGTAAAAGTTTTAGAATAGTTAAAATCTATTCAATTTGTTGTATTAGAATCATCTATTCAATTTGTTGTATTAGAAATGTTCTTTATTCTAACGAAAAGAGCTCAAACATATAATTGTGTTCTTTAGATCCGTTTTGATAAACTGATTAACCCGTATTATCGAAGATAGCCCGTTTAAGGTACATTCTAAACAACGTGCATTTGAAATTTAAAAAAAAGTTTGTTTCTGATGACCATTCCATATAACAAAATACCTCGATAAGATTGGTGAATCCCTTACCATTAATTCATCCGGGCTATGCATGGATGAATTTCAATACAAAACTGGGCAGGAGCGTCAGCAAACAGCAGCACAAATTTTATCTTGCCAAGTTTGACACGGGATGTGTGAAAATGCGGGCTTTCGTTAAATATACATTCCCGGATTTTGACGCCCTTCAAGCGAATCATAGAAAGCGCGCGAAATACGCAGCCGCCCCACGACGCAGCAGACTACAAGCCGGAATGTAAATGTATTATTCAGCAAAGGGAGGCCCACACTCGCAACTCACAGTAGGGCTGAACGCTAATGCCGGGCAGAGGAATACTGGATGGGAAGGGTCCACGGGGGAGCATGTCGTCTAATTATTATGCAAACAGTGAGAGACGTGAGCAGTTTCAAATAAATAATGCAATCATGTGTGCTCAATCAAAGAAAGACGAGTGCATAGAGGAGTTAGAAAGGCGTTTGGGATCGGGAAGCAAAATCTCGTATTTTTGCCAAGTTGGTCTAATATTAGAACTCTATAACTAATATCCATTCCCAGGGCCGCATTTGGGGGGGGGGGGGGGGGTCCAAGGGGGCCATGGCCCCCGGGCCCCCACATTTTAGGGGCACCACATACTTTACTTCACAATAAAATTGTGACTCGATTATCCGGAGTATCGATTTTTTTTTCACTCCGGATAATCGAATTACTAAGAAAAAAATTGATATCTCTGACAAAAGAACATTAATATTATCTCTTTTCGTTATTTTATTTATATGATGCGGTGGCGTAGCCAGAAATTTTTTCTAGGAACAGTAGGGGTCTTTACGAGAAAAAAAAATTGACCAGCATACACAAAACACACTTTTTCAAACCTCCCTTTTCTTCAATACGTTCTAAACTGCAAAACCATTCATATTGCCAAATTATCTCAGATTTATGCATAAAAATTGAAAAACAAGAACATCAAATTTCGGATAATCGAGTCTAAAATTCCGGATAATCGAATCCCGGATAATCGAGTCCCCGGATAATCGAGTCTCCGGAGAATCGAGTCCAAACTGTAATAGCACTTTTTAAACACAACTTGAAATCAATAAGCAACACCAACTCTACAAAATTAAGAATGTGAAAACTTCGAGGGTGTTCCATAATGTCTTGATGCAATCTTGAGTTACCAATATGGAATTTTTATTTACCTTACCAAGTATATTGAAGGCTTTTTAAGACCATTTATAGCATTGCAGATTAATATAAAAGTCAGCATTCTACTGTCATTGAAAAAACATGCGCGTTCCAAATTCAAACACCGGTGCATTCCAAGTTTTAAAATTTTATGACTCAAAAATATCTCGAGGTTTCGTTTTGTTTCTGTGCTCACAAAAAGAACATTTATGAGGCTACGGACGGGCCTTGTGAGGGTTAGACCCGGGTCACGCTGAGGACCCGGGATCGTTTCTAATCCCCAATTTAGTCACTTATGATCTTAAGATTAAAGTGACGACTTCCCTCATCTTATTAATAAAAGTAATTGAAACCCGAATTTAATACTGTACTATTTAATTCCACTAGAGTTTGTATCCTTTGACAAGACAAAAATGATACAAATTCTATGTAATATTTATTTAAGTACTAATTTCGGTTTTCATTTTTAGTGCATTTCTAATGCAGTTCTAAACTGTTTGGTTTGCGCTTCTCGGCGAATGGTCTTTTGTGTTTTCGAATTAATATCGATGCACCGTGTTGAAGAAAAAAAGGCGCGCACTGGAGTGTTGTTCTTGTTGTTGCATTATGTTCGCTACAGTTTTCAGTGTGAACTCGACCGTCTTGTGAGACACATCTAATTAATAAATTATCGTAGCTTCTTTCGTGCGTAGGTGTTTTATTCTTTCGATTGTGAAATCCCTCGCTGAGTTTGTTGTAAACCAACACAAACTGATTATTGGTAATAAGAACACCTTGACCAAAGACGTTCTTGAGGAAACTATCTTTGAGTCCATTTTACAGCACTTAAAAAGATTTCCTAAAAAAGCCCCCCCAAATTTCTGGCCCCGGGGCCCCCACATTTGTAAATCCGGCCCTGCCATTCCTGTCCACATTGGCCGGTTTCCATATCAAAGTTGGGCAAAATCTTTCTTCAAGATTTTCAAAGAGTTAAACATGTCATGTTTTGTCAATTTTAGTGAAGTCACCCCACAGTTAAGAATCAACTAAGGGTCATTTTTCAGGATAAAATTTGATTACAAATCATACTGATGTTGTATGAATCAAAATAACCTTACTGGCGATACAGAATATAGTTGTTTTCGAGAATATACAGCAAAACTCGTGGTTATTATATTTAAGTATCTATTTCTATAGAAATTTCGAACGTTGTCCATCCCACAGATGTAGATCAGTGGAGTCGGAGAATCAAATCGACCCGAAGTTAGATTATCATGAGTTTTAGACTCGATTATCTGGAATATTTTTTTGTTATTCTTGTTTTTCAGTTTTTATGCATAAATTTGAGAAAATTCAGTATTGCAATAAACAATATGAATGGTTTTTATGTATATGCTGGTCAAAGTTTTATTTTTCTTCTTAAGTCCTCTAATGTTATTAGAAATAATTTCTGGCTACGCCACTGCATGATAAACATAAAACAACGAAAAAATATAATATTCAAGTTCTTCTATCGCAGATTTTTTTTTCTTTTGGTGATTCGATTATCCGAAGTGAAAAAAACTAGATACTCTGGATAATAGAGTCCGAACTGTATAATGAAGCACATGCTACATACGTTACTGAAATGCATTGCGTAATAAACCATCACGCAACTAAAATGCGTTGCATAATGAGTCATTTTTACGGCTGCTTGGGCACGTCAGGAGTTAATTATCAATATTAACCTCCTTTTCCCGAGCAGCCTAGATAGCCGCGTAGTGTCGGTAGCGGTTGTTTCAACTGGCT
The DNA here is from genome assembly GCF_002204515.2 of Aedes aegypti. Lineage (NCBI taxonomy): Eukaryota > Metazoa > Arthropoda > Insecta > Diptera > Culicidae > Aedes > Aedes aegypti. The sequence goes on along the minus strand of NC_035108.1, from coordinate 114,610,893 downwards.
AAGAATTAACACTACGGACTGCCTGTTCCGGTGGTAAAAGTCCACCTCACAGGTGACATGATGGTGTGATGCGTACCGTGCCTAGGAATGAATGGTTAGGGGGGTAAATAAAACCTAACCGCTAACGGAGCCTGTGGGGTACCAGGGCACCCTCCACAGTATTGAGTCCTTCCTGTGCTACCCGGAGCAATGGTGCAGGTGACCTTGTGTTTCTCCGAGATAATCTGCTGCCCTTCTTCAGTCTCTATCCTGAGGCTTAATAAGGGTGGGATTATGAATATGTTGACATTTAATTTAAATTATCACCTATATGGATTCGCATTATGCGTTTTACACAGTGTATTCTGTGCTCTTTCGCCTTTGGCGACTTTAAATAGATACCGATCTGGTTTTTTCGTTGCTGGTCTTTTTCGTGCTGAGATTGCAAAAGGTTAATCCTGCCTAGTTTGGGTAGTGGCTACGGTTAGGTTAGCGCAGATCAATCTTCAGCATAAAAGAACAGCAACGATCAATCTTTGCAGACTCATGCAAAATGGTGCAGCCCAAGTGGCGCTAGTTCAAGAACCCTACTTTCGTAGAGGAAACTTCTATCTAGGTAACCTTATGGACCCAGTTTTTGCTACTTTCAGCAAACTTGAAATGGCAAACTCGCGCTCCATGCCCCGCGCATGCGTGCTCGTAAATAAAGCAATCGTTGCTACACTCATTTCTGAGTTAACGACCAGAGATGTATGTGCTGTCACAATTGATGTTTCTGTTGGTGACCTCAACAGGAAATACGTCTATTGTTCGGTATATTTACCACATGATGAACCATCCCCAACGGATGACTTCAAACGAGTTGTCGTACACTGCGTAACAAAAGGCCTTCCGCCGATTGTGGGCAGTGATGCCAATGCTCATCACATCATCTGGGGCAGCTCTGATATCTATTTGAGAGGCTCCAGTCTGATGGAATACTTAAGAAGTACAGACCTTGGATTACTTAACATAGGCAATCGCCCAACCTTCATGGTTTCTAATAGAGAAGAAGTGTTAGACATAACGCTCTGCTCGAATAGAATCAGTCACGAGTTGACGAATTGGCATGTATCAGATGAGGAATCATTATCTGATCATCGCTACATCTTCTTTGAACATTCAAATGTAACTGCACAGACTTTGCGTTTTAGGAATCCCCGATCAACAAACTGGGAACTCTATATTGAATTGGTTGCGACCAAATTTCATGGATATTCTCTGTCCATTGAAAATCCAAGTGATCTGGATGATGCCGTTGATACTACAACATCCTACATTATGGAAGCTTTTGAAGAAGCATGTCCTCTGCGGTCTGTAAAGACTACAAGAGGGACCCCATGGTGGAATTCCGATCTGACTAGACTCAGGAAACAATGTAGAAGGAGTTGGAACAGACGCCGTTCAGCTGGATCAGAGTCGTTCAAGTCGGCTCGCAAGGCTTACAAGAAGGCTCTTCGTTCTGTTGAACGATCCGGCTGGAAAAACCTTTGTACAAATGTTTCCAGTTTGAGTCAAGTCAGTCGGCTGAACAAAATCCTTGCAAAATCTAAGGATTTCCAAGTGAACGAAATTCGCTTACCTAATGGTGACTTTACTTCTTCCGATGAAGAAGTTTTAGAATGTTTATTCAATACACACTTCCCCGGATGTGTGGACATAGCATCTACGGATGAACCAAATGTCTTTTCATGTAGTTACGAGTCTCTGGCCTCGGCTCGCAGTATCGTAACTACTGAATCGATTCAATGGGCACTTAATAGTTTTGCTCCTTTCAAATCTCCAGGAGCGGATGGGATTTATCCTGTTCTGCTCCAAAAGGGGTTTGAGTTTATCAAACATGTTTTGAAAAAGCTACTTACAAGTAGCAGTTTTGCTACCGGGTACATTCCCAGATCCTGGCGTGATATTACTGTAAAGTTTATCCCGAAAGGAGGACGTGCGTCGTATGAAGAAGCGAAGAGTTTTAGACCAATCAGTCTGACCTCTTTTCTTCTGAAATGTCTGGAACGCATTATCGATCATCACATCCGTGATGTTTATTTGGCAAACATGCCTCTTCATGTGAATCAACATGCTTACCAATCTGGAAAGTCCACTGTGACTCTTTTACACAAAATTGTATACGATATCGAGAAAGCATTCGCTTAGAAGCAATCGTGCTTGGGTGTTTTCTTGGATATTGAGGGTGCCTTTGATAACGTGTCTTTCGATGCCATATTGGAAGCCGCACGAAACCATGGGCTACCTACAATGATTACCAATTGGATTCATCAAATGCTCAAAAACCGACATCTCTTCTCGACATTGCGTCAAGCAGCGATTCGAAAATTTAGTGTTTGCGGATGCCCCCAAGGGGGAGTCTTGTCACCACTTTTGTGGAATCTCGTAGCAGATACGCTATTGAGGCAACTCAATAATTGCGGTTTTCCAACTTATGGATTGGCCGATGACTATCTAGCTCTGATAGTTGGTATGTGCATAAGCACCCTATTCTACCTGATGCAAAGTGCTCTTCAGGTAGTCGAGAGTTGGTGTCGCCAATATGGCCTTTCGGTTAACCCGAATAAAAAATCTATTGTTCTTTTTACGGAAAAACGAAACCGCGATGGATTTCGACCTTTACGTCTTTTTGGCACTGAGATTAATGTGACTGATCAAGTAAAGTATGTCGGAGTCATTCTAGATTCCAAACTTTCATGGACACCTCACATTGATTTCAGAGTCAAAAAAGCTTGCATGGCCTTCGGTCAATGCCGGCGAACCTTTGGTAAAACTTGGGGCCTCAAACCCAAATATATCAACTGGATTTACACATCAGTTGTTCGACCAATATTGGCATATGGATGTCTTGTGTGGTGGCAAAAGGGCGAAGTGAGAACAATCCAATCAAAATTGGGCCATCTCCAAAGGATGTGCTTGATGGCGATGTCTGGTGCGTTCTCTACAACTCCCACAGCAGCGCTTGAGGCCATTTTCGACGTTGCGCCACTACACATATATCTTAAACAAGAAGCACTTTCTTGCTCTTACCGTTTATGGGTACTGGATCTACTGGAGAAAAATCCAGTGAATCGTAGATCTACACACACTTCGTTGTTTCCACTTTTGGTGAATTGGGACAAAATAGTCCTTGCTCCAAGTGATCTCACAATTGCTTGTTGTAGAGACGCCAAAACAAGTCTTACTTTTATGCTGTTCAGAACAATAGTGACATTTATTATCCTCGCTACCTAAAGACTCCTATATCAGCCTACTACATCTCTCCTTGTCTTTAATAAAAATGAAATGATAAGTTGACCTAATTTCTAAATTCTAACCTAAATTTTGATAACTCTGATTTTACATGTCAATTTGAGTTGTATCTCAAACTGCAGTCTGTCATGATTCTTTTCCTTAGGATCATCGTTTTTGACACTGCGTATCTGTCGTAGGTCGTAATCGTTCGTCAATCGCCATGCTGTGTTTTTCTAGAAGTATATCATGGCCCAGTGAAGATAACTCTCAAACCAATCGTTTCTCATTCATGATACTCAACGTTGACACTTGTGCTTTTCTAAATTTGAGGGGAAAGAAATATGAGTAGATACACTAAGATGTAACATTTAATTGATTATTTGTCTGATACTTCGCTGCCTGTTGGTTTCTCAATGTAAATTGAGCAATCCTTACAACTGCTTCGGATTCACGCTTTCTATTTGCTTCGTCAGTGCTTCATGTTTCCATATATCCTCTCTTCATTACATTTCTTCATTTTTTTTCAATTTAAATTCATTCATGCTGAAATTAAACTAAGGATTATATTTTATTTGTTGGATGTGTTCCTCGTTGTTGTCTTGTTCGAGTTTCACTTTCTATTCTTTTTTCATCTCTCAGTTTAAAAAATATGTTTAGAACACAACTTCAGATTTGTTATTCTTTGACATAAATGGACCAGGATTATTTCCTCTTCTTCATTGCTTATGGAGAAGTAGACTGGAATCTTGTCAGACATTCCCTTTACTCTCTATTGTTAGATCATTAGCAAATTGGGAGATTTATTGTGCTCCTTATTTCTTTCTAGATATTCGAAATTTCCAAAGCGTTCTACTCAACGGACCAGGATTGTCGTCCTCTTCGTTTCAAACAAAACACTGAACAGTTGCAATTTTAACATGTTTTTTTTCAAGAAACGGACTGGATGATGCGTGTTATTCCTACTGATCTCTTATGAACATGATCGAATATTCACGAACTCACTACGTTCTTTTTCCAGAAATGGACCAGGATTATTTCATCCTCTACATTTCTTATGGAGAAGTAGACCAGAATCATTAAAAATGTTCTCTTTACTCTCTACTTATTGACTAAGAGCGGGCCGGACGATTTGTGTTATTCCTTCACTTCTTCTTAGAAATGGCCCGAATTTTCACAATCTCCCTACGTTCTTGTTACAGAAACGGACCAGGATTTCTATCCTCTTCGTTTCTTATGGAGAAGTAGACCAGAATCAGGTGTTCCCTTTACTCTCTACTGTTTGACCAAGAGCGGACCAGACGATTTGTGTTATTCCTTCATATCTTTCAAGAAATGGGCCGAATTTCCACAATCTCCCTACGTTCTTTTTCCCAGAAACAGACCAGGATGACTATCCTCTTTGTTTCTTTCGGAGAAGCAGACCGGAATTACTTTTAGTATTCCCTTTACTCTCTACTGATTATTAAAAGCTGGAACTGGAAAGTTCACAATATTCCTTCATTTTATTATACAAATGGACCGAACTATTATATCCCTATCTGCCATTTGCAAAATAAGACCATAGTAATTTTTGACACCAAAATTGATTGACGAATTCTCCTCACATCACGCATCGTACTAATAATTATTTTCAATATACTCCTGCATCCGTATTAGGGTACTAATTTCATATTATTTCTGTTACCGTCAAGTCACCAGTCGCCGTGCGGCCTCCATTCACCGTGCACATATATAGATTCCTACAGAACATTAAAAAAAATCACAAATTATTGTTTTGTTGGCAAAATAAGATAAAACTGGCGAAATTAAGTAGGTAGTTCTTATCACAATGCATTTTGAAAAACTTAGTTTATGTAGCCAAAATCATATGAATTCTGTTCAATAATGAAATTTTTCAACACTCTTAGTAGAAACGACAAAAATTCACATTATTTTTTTTATTTTGACGTTAGAGTATCAATTTTTATATAATTTCAACAAGATTTCGTTGTATATACTACAAATTAGATGTGTTTCATCATATAATCCTTGATATTTTGTGCAAATTAGAATTTTTACTGTTTTTAGTCGAAACACAAATGCACGGTGAATGGACCCTTTTTATATGTACGGTTCCTATTTACGTGCATTAGTGTAAAAGCCATGAAATTATTGAGTAATATTGGATAAATTCTAACGTAATGATTTATCCACTTCATATTTAGTTTTTGAGCGAATATGAAATGATTTGGACGAGACAGTTAAACCTCATATGACTATTTTAATTAAAAAAATAATGATTTGTAAATTAAGATACGAATGCCCTTGATAATGAGTGCACACACTACTAGCAACATAATTGCTCTATCAACAACATTTCTTCAAGATACGAAATTAGATCATGACGAAAACTAGAAGCACGGTAAATGGTTACCTAACGGTATAACGATTACGGCGAACATCTATGTTATATATTAATTCTTCTTCAGCTCAGTATTAACATTTTTTTCTAAACGTGATTTTACATATTCAATGTCTTTCTTCTGAATCCACAGCCGCTGAGTATGTTTTTGAGTAAATAAACTTTCTATAACTGCATGTATGTACATTGAAAACAGTGTAACTCTTTCCTAGAAAATACCAAATTATATATGAGTTAAAGTATTAAACGAGTATAATCGCATAAATGTCACTTGGAATTATAATGATGGACCATCAAGAAATAACGACAATTTACACCGGCTTTAGCTACAAACTGCACAGACTATTTATTGGTAGTACATGAAATGGAAACATACGACAACTTGTTACAAGAGAGCAGATAGAAAGAATTGTTTATTTGACCATTAATACAAACAAAAGCTCTGTCATTAAACTCCTTATTGTCATGATTATTCAGCGTAATTTGGAATAAGCTGCTCTACTACCTGTCTTTTATTTTTTCAATTTATGAGCACTAGTGTCTTTTAGCTTTTTCCCGTTTATAGATTTATTTTTTTCATTTTGTTAATTCAGTATACACGTTTCTCAACTCATCTTTAATATTTAAGGAACAGTATTTGGAAAGTCATGATATGGATTTTTCTTTTCTCCAATTTAAGTTGACTCATAATATCATTAAAAGTAATTCTACAAAAAGCAAGACAAAAAAGCTATCATTTAAATGCCACATTGTGTGCATCAAATTCATTTAAATAAAGAATTCTCTACTCTGACTAACGAAAATACATTATGTTACTATGCATTCTTAATACTTAATCCTTAATAAAGAAATATCCTTCATATGATGATAAATCATGTAATTAAATTGAAAAACAAAGATTCACTGTCGCTTGCGAATCGTCACAAAAGGATTCACTTTTATCAAAATGTTAGACACAGAATACGTTGATTGTTCAGAAGTAGACACTCTCTGATGTTTGCTAAACTGATATTCAGTATGAAAGCACTGAAACCATAAAATATACCAACTGGCAATTGTTTTAATTTACTTCAATTTAAAAATAATTAAAATGTAAATCAACTATAATCTTGTCTTTTCCAAATAACCTATGTTTGTTTGTTCTGATGCAGATCGGGGATTATTTGTGGATAGCCACTTTTTCAAAGCGATCATCAGTGGCAGCTGCTTTTATTTTACTTTTTTTTTAAATAATTGTATATATTCATATTTACCATTCCAAATCATATCCTTCCAACTGGGGATATCTCTAATGCACCTTACCGAAATTGAATTTGCTTTATCAAGCTTGAAAAAGATTCCATTTTTCCACACTCCATTTTCGGCTATCCTGTATCCATAACTTCGATTCAAATTTACCCTTGCAACTGGCAAATTACACTAGAGTTGATACGAGCAATATCAAATAGCAAACATTCAGCGTGCTAACTCTTTTGTTTGATAGTTGTGACTCCGATTATGGAACTTCGTATCACCTGATATGTTACTGTCCAGTTTTTGTGCAAATGCGATTCCAATTACTTGGTAAACACTTATTAAGTGAAACTGAATTCAGAAGCCTGAATCTTCAGGACATTCTGTTATTCTTAACCCGCTGAGGTAATGAGCTATAGGCTCTCTTTACGCTCATGCGTTTTGCAGTGCCCTTTTTAGGGCGCTGTTCGAACCCATTGTGGTATGGAGCTACATGCTCTCATTTCGCTTATGCGATCTTCCCTCTTCAAGGGACCCCACTCCTATTTCCTCCCATCTTTCCCTTCCCTTTCCTCTCCCATCGGGTAGATGATGAAATAGGCTCAAATATGGCGATGGCACAAATCTCCCAACTGGTGGGGAACGTGCCTTTGGAGCCGGCCTTCTGATACCTGATACCTGATACTGAAAAGCATTGCGTAATAAACCATCACGCAACTAAAATGCGTTGCATAATAAGTCATTACCAAACGCCTTTGAGGTAGGTAATAGACTCATACGACAGTGCGGGAAAATAAGTCATTCAATGACGGGTTGGCATGATGAAAAACAGCCTATTACGATGATAAATTGCAAAAAAAAAACATTACCGAATAAAACAAAAATAAACTTTTTTAAAAGTCGAGTTTCTTTTTAAAACATGGTTAGGAATAATTCTATAAAATTTTTGTATACTTTTATAACAAAATGGATGAAATTTCTCCAAAAAATTTTGTTGCAATATTTTTTATGTGTTCAAATTAGAGTTATCCTGTAAAGAACCACCTTTTTTATAATATTTCGATAAGTCAAAGATTATTTTGATTTCAAATCTTTCAAAATATGTAGCATAGTACCAATAGCAAGAACAGCTAAGATATCATCAAAATTAATTGTGAAATTAGATTAGGGTTTTACTGGTGATGTCTTAACCCTATCATTGTAGGACAAGTGAACCCTTTGGGACAAAATTTGAAATCTCGCGTAGGGTAAAAGAACCGGTTCTGGCCAGTCCAAGAGAAAATGTCAATAAAAATGATATGAGAAGCCCTTTTTATAGTACAAATATGGCAAATGCAAGTTTTCAATCTATATTATGTATGTAAAATATCGGAACTGCGCTAAAACCATGTTTTCGCTTCGAAAATCTGGTTGGTCAATAAAAGCCACCAGAACCAGTTTCGGCCAGAGATTTAGCTTTGGTTCCTAAATTGGCCAATCACATTGATTTCTTATGAGAGTGGTCAAATTAGGAGTACCGTGGCCAAATAAAGTATATGGGAGTTAAAATAATAAGGAAAATTTATTGTTTTTCTTATGTTTTGGCTCTGTTTGGACGAGAAAATCAATGAAGCTCTCATGTAAATATGATCTATTGAACACAAAAGGTTGCATGCTGATTGTTTATGTAACCGTGCTTCTACCCTACTCAGCATAAATAATTGCCTCGAAGCTCTGCTTGGAATTCTCGAAAAAAAAAGGTGGAAGGGATCTAATTGGATGAATTTCTGACGGAATCTTTAAAACAGTTTTTTTTGAAAATATCGGAATTATAGAAAAAAGATTTGTATGAGTCCTAGGTCAAACTTTATAAAGAACATACTAAGAAAGCTTCAACAAAGTGTATTTTGAAGGGCCCTTTCTAAGAGTTTATAAAGTTATTGGAGGCACAATCTGAATAAAATTTTAGGGAGCAATTATTGAAGAAATATACTAATTTAGATGAAAAACCCCTTCAGTGTACCCAGTAAATTCCTGGAACCATTTATAAAATTATTTCTTGAACATTTTTGAAAAAAAAACGATGCAGCAGGAAGCCATAGATTTATTTTTGAAATAGTATTAGGAGAAATTCTCGAAGGAATTCTTGAATACACCTACACACCTTTTTTTCATGAACTCGACTGTGAATCTCGTTTTTTCACTTTTAGGCATGATTTAACCACAGATAACATACTTTGAAGTCCGACTGTAAAACTGTGTAAGGCAATTAACGGTCATTTTGAATGGCAACACAAGTAGCAACATCGTGGTGGCGCTGTCATCGCTAAGTTCCCATGACGATGTCAGTGGTGAATATGAAATATTTCAATATACTGATATTCACCACTGATTGACGCATTACGCTGTGTGGCGGCTCTAGTGATTGCAAGGAGTTTCAGTTTGAATGTTCACACAGGTTTTCAGAAAATGTTTGTTCTAGCATAAACATCTGTTATCTGTGATTTCACTAGCAAATTATCAAGTTGCTTAGTAACGAAATGATACTCGAGATCTCATGAAATTCGCTGTGCATATCTCGTGTAATATAAGTCGATTTTCGCCATACTAGATTAAGTTTATATGAAAGAATTTCAAGAAGCGTCTTATTATATTACATGTTATGATATTGATAATTCATTAATAAGGTAGGTTATCTGAATTTTGGTCGTAAAAAAGTGTTCGGAAAAGATTGGTCGTGAAAAACCAGTCGCAAAAAGAGGTTGGAGGGTATTTTTTTTTTGGTTTTCTGCATCTACTTACCCCATCGTATTTTATTCGGTGAGTCAAAGTCATTAGCAAAAAAGAACTGAAGTTTCAACACGAGCTCAGCTCGGAAAATTTCAGTAAAAATACTTATTCTTGTGAAAACATGTTGGTGTGTAGTGCCTGTTGGCGAAGAAAACACGGTCTTGCAGCTGTACGACTGATCAGCTGTAAGTATATTTGTAATTCAATAATTCATTAGACAGCATATAGTTAAAACTTACGTTTCTGTGTATCTTCGGAGCTCGAATCAATTATTTTACTTAACTGGGAGACCTGTATATCCACTTAATACTTGAACGGAGTTTACTATACAACTGATCGTACCATCCAGAATGGCAAAGTTTTCAATACAACTTGCTTTGATATGTTCTTACGATCATTTTAACGATTGCTTATAGTACACACTATTTTATTAACTTTAATTTCAGAAAATTAAACCAGTGAATATTAAGTGCCTAGATTAAAGCCATCAATTACCAAAGACGTAAATCATGTAACTAAAAACAGGTTTGAAGAAATATCGGATTGAAAATGTTTAAAAAACTATAAGGGTACATCCCTATGGGGTTGTACGAACTGGTGACGTAGGACCACGATGGTTAATGTAACTGAATTTGTGGTCAGTCTTGTTGCTCGTTTTGACTTCATACTGTTTTCAGTGCTCGAAACTTTCGTAAATATTAATGAATATAACGATTTGCAATTTGGTCAATCATTCGTCATATTTATCTATGAAAATGTGAAATTTCACTTCAGGATGTATGATCATTTTGAAATTATATTAATAACCTCCTCTGAAATATACAGTAGCATTGGAAAGAACAGTAGTGATTCAGTAGTAGATCCAGTCATCGCTTGGTAGTTCTTATGGTTTGAGAGAAATATTATTCATTGCTTGGCATTGTAATAAATTAAGTCGGAAATATTACTCCGATAACTCTTTTACACACATGTGGTGGCCTTAAAAGAGCCAAAAACTTTGTTAGCACGAATGCTGTCATAGATAAATGGCACTACAGGATGTTATAAATTGATTGCTATGATAAAACGAAAAATTCTCAATGCAATGCAATGAACAAGTTCTCTGCTTATACGACGAACCAGCTGAATGTTTCGTCGTGTGGATGGCACACATCAGCAACAGATATTGGACCCCACGGCTGAAGTCGAAATCTTAAAATGTAGTTCAAGTTTGAAATCTTGAGCAATTTCACAAGCCGGACGCTTGATTTGCCTAATAATAGTGGTAATGGTGCCTAACAGGCTTGATTCTTGACTGCACCACAGATGATGAGTTTATCATGAGCCGAAATCTGGAAGCGCAGGTCAATTTTATGCGATTTCACAAACCAAACGCTGATCACAGCTCAGCAGGCTTGTGTCTGCGAGGTGCTCCTCGCTAAGCAGGTTCGAATGAGCTCAAAAGCGAAACTGGAATGGAACCGAATCCAGCGAAGAAAGCATCTTTTAAACCCTTAGATTAGCAGATGATGATCCTCCCTTTCGTGCTCTTCTCTTTCTGTTCGACCTATCTAGGAAATGGGTATGGGGGCCCAGATAGCAGTAGCGGTAAACGCGCAGCTATTCAGCAAGACCATGCTGAGGGTCGTAGGTTCGAATCCCACCGGTCGAGGATCTTTTCGGGTTGGAAATTTTCTCGACTTCCCAGGGCATAGAGTATCTTCGTACATGCCACACGATATACGCATGCAAAAATGGTCATTGGCATAGTAGGCTCTCAGTTAATAACTGTGGAAGTGCTCATAAGAACACTTAGCTGAGAAGCAGGCTCTGTCCCAGTGGGACGTAATGCCAGAAAGAAGAAGAATGTGTCAATAATGTGTTGGGCTTAGAATCGCTAGAAAATCGAGGAAAATGCAAATGCGTGAGAAAATGGTCGAACATGAATTGTTGGAAGGTTTAACATTTACTCAATATTCACTACTTAACTATTGATAAACATTAGTTTTCTTCATCATGAAGGTAAATATCTGATCCATGGGTGACAAAATGATGAAAATTATTCAATGAGAATTTCTTTTCAAAAGCATTCGAAATATGTCACAATTTTGTTACATGTGATAATTTTCGTAATTGGAGCGTTTCCATAAAATATGGCAAATCAAAGACGCTGTTGGAAATACCACTCTATTTAACAATTGTTGTGAAATGTTGAGCTCTCACCTCAACGGCACTGCAGCAGCGTCCGCGAATTCAATCTCAAATTGTTGTGTCATCAATTATTCATGACAAATTAAGTTTTGTACGAAGCTGTGAGATTGATTGAAGAATATAAGATGTAATAAGGTTGGAAATATTATTCTTTCAACTCCTTTCCACAAATTTTATGGCCCTGACAAGGGCCGATGGTTTTCTTAGCCTCGATGCGGTCACAGATAAATAGCACTGCGGGATGTTATCAGTTGATTGCCATGATCAAACGGCGTTGATGGCGCACAACAGCAACGGGTAGTGGATCACCGGGCGTAAGTCGAAATCTGGAAACGTTGCTCATTCTTGAAATCTTAAGCGATTTCAAAAGTCCGACACTCGATTTGCAGCTCTTCGGATCAGCAACTCAGGGGGCTTCTGGTATTTTGTTCCTAACGGGCTTGCTTCTTTACTGCACTACCGACGCACGATCACGAGTCGAAATCTGGAAGCTTGGGCCAAAAGCTCCACCAGCGATGAAAATTGCGGCGGTGATGACGATGGCTGGGGTGCTTCACTGAGCGGCGAACTGCTCCGCTCGAAAGCTAAAATGGAATGAAACCGAATCCGGCGAAGCAAGCATGTTTTAAGGTGATTATAGAACGAAGCCACACCTCAAATTTTCAAGAGCACAAGACTTGAGAACCAAACAGCGCTCCGCGTTAAAAATCTATCCCATTGGTCACCACCAGGAAGCAAGCAAGTTGATTGGTTTTCTATGCGATCTGTTGTCAGATACTCTCGTCTTGTGCACTTGAAAATTCAAAGTTTGGCTTCGTTTTATAATCACCTTAAACCCTTAGATTAGCAGATGATGCTCCTCCCTTTCGTGCTCTTCTCTTTCTAGTCGACCAATCTGGGAAATGTCTTCTTATCTGGGAAATAGGCTATATGAAACTGATGTCTGGGTAAGGGATGTACAAGATGAACATTGTGCTGTTATTGCATCCCGACGGCACTGCAGCAGCGTCCTCGGAAACATCCTCAAATTGCCGTATTGTCAATTATTCGTAATAAATCAATTATTGTATGATGCTATGAGATGAATTAAGAGATTATAGCAAGTATGTGGTAAACACATTAGGGAATATTACACAAACAACTCTTTAATTTCTTTTCAAAAGCCTTCTAAACATGTCGCAATTTTGTTACATGTGATCATTTTCGTAATCGAAGTGTTCTCATAAAATATGGCAGATCAAAGACACTGTCGGAAATTCCACTCTAGTTTACAATCGTTGTGAAATGTTGAGCACTCACCCCGACGGCACTGCAGCAGCATCCACGAATAGTCAATTATTCATAACAAATTATATTTTGTATGAAGCTGCGAGATTGATTGAGAAATATAAGATCTAATAAGGTCGGAAATATTATTCCTTCAACTCTTTTCCACAAATTTGATGGTCCTGACAAGGTCCGATGGCAGATAAATAGCACTGCGGGAAGTTATCACTTGATTGCCATGGTCAAACGGGAAATCCTCAACGCAAACAGCAACGGGTAGTGGATCCACGGGCACGTGTCGAAATCTGGAAACTCGAGCGATTCCGACGCTCGATTAGCAGCAGCTCCTCGGATCAGCAACTCTGGGGGCTTCTGGTATCTGGTTCCTATCGGGCTTGCCTCTTGACCACCGATGCTGAATTTATCATGGGTCGAAATCTGGGAGCGCGGATAAATTTGCGGCGGCGACGACGATGGCTTGGACGCTTCTCCGAGCAGCAGTAGTTTGCCGCTCGGAGAAGCGCCCAAGCCATCGTCATCGCCGCCGCAAATCAATCGTGCGTCTTCCTCTTCCGACGACAGAAATTGGACTGTGACGCGGGTGCAAAAGCAAAGCGAGAATGACTCGCCCGACCGTGTTCACAGTCCGACCGCAAAAAGAAGACGGAGGGAAGAAGCAGGGACCCGTTTGCTTTTATAGTGGGAAGCGACACCGTCGAAAAGTGCTCGAACGTGATTGGTTGGATAAGAAAGGGGTCAACTTTTATCAAATTTTCAATAGTTTAACAACAAAATTCACTTATCGGATATATTACTAACGATGCGTAGATACATTTCTGATCGAATGGTACTAAAATCGTAATAATTGGTTCATAAACAACTAAGTTATTAACGTTCAAAATCTCCCCTAATTTCGTTACATGTCTCATTTTCCGTACTTTTAAAGTGCACCCCAATATAGAAAACAAAGACGTAGTCCTACGTCAAAAAAAAAAACACCTTTTCAAATTGCGTTGGAGTGAGCAAGGTACAAACAACTTTCAGGTTTTTCCAATGTTTTTTCAAAGGTTTGGACATTTTGAATTCGTCAAAAATTAATTATTTGACACTCGTTATTGCTGTGTAGCGTACCGGTTTTAATGAGGAAAGTTTTATTGATGTTCACACTAAAAGTCGTCACAATTCACTAGTTTTCTGCCTTTATTCTATCGTTCATCCCACCTTATATCACTATCAAACACTCTCGACCCGGAATGACCTGCTCGTCAATTTTGGCAGAAAAATGCCCACTGAACTTTGAACGAAAATGTCGAATACATAAAGTAGGTTTAACCCGAACGCCACACCTCCTGGAACGAACCGTCAGAACTGGGGGCGTAGTACACACCCGGACTCCTCCTGTAACGAACCGTCAGAACTGCGGCGTCGTACACACCCGGACTCCTCCTGTAACGAACGGTCAGAACTGCGGGCCTCACCGCCAGCGATCGGGGCGTTTTATCGCGCTCCCGCGGGGAACTCAATCTCCCAATCTGAAAATAAAGAGAGAAAAGAGAAAAGCCAAAACGAGCCTCGCTCTGGCTCGGCTAGTGCAGCCATGTGACCGAGACCTTGTTGGGGCGTTCAGTCAGCGCTGTTGACACACAAACAAAATTAAAACAAAAACATTCTCCGGCATTGGAGCACGTTAATGAGCAACAAGCAGTAAGGTTCTTGTCTCCTGCTTACAACGCTTGTTTCTAGTTAACCTAGTGAAAACCCACATCTGATGAAATCCACTAACTTGCGTGGAACATCATCGAAAAAATAAAAGGGTTCTTTCTTAGATCAATGGTGATCATTGATCTTTCGAATTATTCAATACGGGGAGGGGAATGCTTCCTTCGGTCGGCAGGACCGCTACAGCTGTTTGCGTTTGACGTGCAAATCCAGTCTAACTGAGCTGCAAATGCGGTAACACAAAGTTACCAAAGGATACTTAGCAACCATGATCTATCTCACAGCCAACCTAGCAAATCGCCTTCCTTGTTAAAAATCTTATCGCATTTGGTGTTCCCGCATTTGATATTTGCATTTCAAACGCACACACCAATATCTCGATATCGAGTTTGGTTCTCATGGCTTACTCGATGGTCTCTTGGTTTGCAATTACTCCCCGATGGTCTATTTAATATCGAGTTATGGAAAGTTGACTGTAATTCAACAGAAAACCACGGTTGAAAACAAACTAAAAATTTCAAAACCATATAAGGGGTGGTCCATTAATTACGTAAGACAATTTTCGGGTTTTTTCAAACCAACCCTCCCCCCATGGTAAGATTTTTTGTATGAAAATTAAAAATAAATTAATAAAATTAAAAATAAATCCCCCCATAAACCCTTACGTAATTAATGGACAGCCCCTAAGGGGGGCGATTTTAAAAATATGTTGGCCTCAAGGGGGCGAAAGTCAGAAAAGTTTGGGAAACAGTGATCTAGAGGGTATCCAAGGTATCATAGAAGCCTACTGATGAATGACCAGTGCAAATTAGTGATGTGTTTGCTGCGGTAGCTTTTCGTTGAACCATAAAACGGACAGTTTTGTCTAAATTTGCAATAATAAGGAACAATTGAAATTCGCAGTTTCGTGGAAGTCGTGTCCCTATTGATAGGGTAGATGTACCAATAGTGGAGGTACTAAGCACGATTGAACTTTAATTTGTGTTCCTATAGTTGCGATATCCGTTGTTTTCTTATGGGATCTTCCACTATAGGAACACTTTACTGAAACTATTGGTACAAGCAAGAACAGTTTTAGCAAATTTAGTGATATTTCATCAGTTTTAATGCAATTTCAATGCTCTTTTCTACTATTGGCAGTGTCGGTTCTGTAGCTTATGCAATCAGTGAAACCGGTACTTCCGCAATTATAGGAACACCCACAACTAAGGGAACACTTACCCTAGTTAAATCAAATGTCGTGAAAACAATTTTCTCAATAAAAAGAAAATAACGTAAGAGTAACTGGTTAAAATTACAATCTTAATAATGCTCCAACGCTCTTATAAATGAGAATTCAAAATGCAAGGTGACATTTTGGTTGGTTTTGAGTTAGGTGCATGAAAATATTCTACTATTCTCAAGCTTTCCCATAGTATTTTAAATGAGTTTTTTGTTATACAGCAAAAATATTATAATTCGTAGAAGATTGGCTTACACCCCATTGCTTCTAAACCCCCTGAAATACGAAACTTATATTGCATCCCAAATAAATTATGAATAAAATGAAGCGTAATGAGAAATGTAGACGCTGAACCAACTTATAAGAGAAACTTTGGTGGTATGTCTTGCATATTGTCATAACATTAAATTCAATAATCATAAGATCGAACCACATCGTAAGCAAACACGAAACAGCCAATTCTGGACAAACATTTCAAAAGGGCACATCGACATTGGTAAACATTGGCTTTGCAAGCCGCTGTTGAGCCCAATTCAACTCGATCATGCTCACCAATACCACTACCAGAAAGAAAGATCTAACATCCATTTTTCTGATAGTGGTGTTAGTTTGCGTGGGCGAGCTAAAAAGGGCTCAACAGCAACGTTTCCGAAAAAAGGCTCAAGACCTCTTGAGCCCTTTTCAAATGTTTGTCCAGAATTGTCCACGTTCTGGAGATTATTAACCTTTGTTTGAATCGCCGCGCAATATACACGCGTCATTAACACCATCATGACATATCGCTACTCAGCTACGTGTTTTGATCATATAAGCAAACGCCGAACGTTTCCGCCTCAATCCACCTATAAACCGCCACATTCCTAGCAGCATCTCATCAGTCACCGATGCGCAGTCATGACGATCTTCAACGCATTGTTAGCAATCCTCGCCTGCTTCAGCCTACCGACCGACGCCCTTCAGCACAACGCAGTGTACAAATCGATTAATTCAGCAGGACCGGAGTGTCGCACAATTCTCACCAGACAATCCCCGCTGGACTGTCGGCTGCGTTGCTTGTCCATAAACACCGGGGATTGGGATGACTGCAGTGGAGTTCCCCGCACCTACGATCGCTTCTACGTTCAGGATCCGACCGATGTGGGCTACCAGCAGCGTACCCAGCAGTGCATCGCCAATGTATCGGTTTCGATTCTCCGGGGCGATATTTGCGCCTTTTCCGCCCGGTCAACCGAATGCTACGATGCCAACTACTACGACATAGTGCTGGATCAGTTGGTTTTCGTGCCGTCCAAGTCGCTTCAGTACCAGCAAACGATTAGGGATTGCGCCGGAATGTTGGGTTTCACGGAGCATGTAATAAGTGATGTTTTGCGAGATGATTGCTTTGCACTTCAAGAGACCAGATGTCTGTTGCGATGTCTTCTAGTTCGAGAGGGACTGTACGGTGACCAGTGTGGAGCTCAAATAGATCGCTTGTATGTGGTTACGGGCGGATTTGATCAGCTCTTCAGACGAGATGTGAAGAAGTGTACGGGACGGTTGAGGGCTATGGGGCTGGACAAGTGTACCGAGGCATATCGTGTTGCGAGCGAGTGTTTTCCGGAAGACAAAGCAATCTTACCAATTTTCCTCAAAAATAAGGCCATTCTACAGGAAATTTAATTGGGAAGGACAATAAAATCAATTTGAACTGAGAAAATTGTAATTTGGAATGTAAAACTAGATTATTTTATAATAAATCTTCGATAAAAGTCGCGTCAAGTACACGAAACTGAAGACGGCCTTACAGTTGAGGACGAAATACGCGTATCTGTCAAAGGATACAAACTCTAGTGGAATTAAATGGTATTGTACTAAATTCGGTTTTCCGTTTACTTTTTGGATTATTTTAGTTTTCTTGTCAAAAAATAAACTACAACTCTTTTGTTGTAATTTTATGTGGAACATATTAGCTTATCAGATGTGGCTCAACTTATATGGATATATGGATGGTCACACATTGTAATTTGTGCAACACCACTAGTTCATCATTTTCCGACATTGCACTATGGTCCAGGAAAAAGTTTTACGCGGAAAGATGCATTTTGAGCATAAGAATGAAACATTAGACAAAACAGTCTTCTACAAAGTTGTTTGTATCAGTAAGGCGTAAGGGCCAGGGTTGGGAAAAAATCTGAAATTCATTCTACAGTAGCCAAACAAACCCAATCGCAATCAGTGAAGCCAGTGAAACTCACGCCTATCGCTGATGTAGGCAAAGAGTCTTGAAAATTGCAAAATACCCGTTGCTAAGGGCAACCCAAAATTACTGTAGAAAAATGTACTATTTCCCGCTGCATTTCCCGCATTTAGAGCCTTCAATGACACTAACGATTTAGAAAATTCATACACCCAACATAGCCTACTTGATGAGATTCACGAATTTGAACTACTGTACTGGGAAAGCCACGTGATTTTCGCGAAATTCAAGCCTACTACTATTACCATTCTCAGCACTGGTAATGGCCTTTGTTTGGTGTTATTGAAAATTAACTTTCTTATTTGTAGAAATTATATTATACATGGTTCAGCAAAGTTGTAGACCATTCAATTTCAAGCAACTATGCCAAAAAAAATTTTGTATCTCGTAAATTGACCGATTTAGAGCTATTTTCATACGGTGACATAGGGTGGTCCGAACAAAACTGGTTTCTTGCTCTAGAGTTTTCAATTCAAATTTCTCATCAAAGTAATCTATGAAACACTTTTAGAGCTTTAAAAAATGCTTAATTTGGTGAGTAAAGGAACTCGCTATCTCCTTCCGTTTGGGAGTTATTCTAGTTTTTCTCTCAAAAACATGCCTACTTTGATTATTAATATCTCTCTTTGGGGCAAACATAAAAAATATTTTTTGACGACATTCAAAAGACAAAATAAAATTGTATATTATATCAAAAAAAAATACAGATGCGTTATTTTTGTAACTCTAATAAAATGTCTTGAAAAACAAATATTTTTTATCATAGAAGCTTTAATAATTTTAATAGTAAAATAGATATGAACAATATTTTTGCATGAAAATTTGCGTTTTGTTAAGTTCTAAAAGTTCATAGACGACTTTGACGAGAAACTAATATTAAAAAAAAACTAGAGTTGAAAAACTTATTTTTGTTGAACCACCCTGCGATGATTAGGAAAAAATGCTCTAGATTGGTCAAATTTTGAGCTACAGAAAAACTGTTTTGGCAAAATTGATCAAACATCATATTATACTGCTTTTCCAAATTGAGTATTTTTTTTTACAAATAAGAAATTTAGTATTTTTACCAATAAGAAAATTGATTATATGATTTGTGTGATATTGTCGACCACCCTAGTTTTAAATGACACAGTATGAAAGATTACATTTTTAGAAACAATTTTGTAGAAGATCATTTTTGTCTTAAATTTTATTTTCATGCTCAAATTGCAAAATAATAAAGAAATACATTCTATGAAAATCTTTAAAATAGTTTTAGAGCCCTATCTTTCTCATTTCTGATTTCTCGTCGAAGCGGTCTATGAACGACTTTAAGAACTTAACAAAACGCAAATTTTCATGCAAAAATTTTGATGATATCTATTTAAGTTCAAAAGTCATAAAAGTTTTTCTGCTTTAAATCCTTTGTTTTTTAGGGCATTTTATTAGAGCTACGAAAATAACACATTTGTAATTTTTTTTATGTAACATACAATTTTTGTCTTTTGAATGCCGTCAAAAGATATTTTCTATGTATTCCCCAAACAGAGATATTCATAATCAAAGTAGGCATGTTTTTGAGAGAAAAACAAGAATATCTCCCAAACGGAAGGAGATAGCGAGTTCCTTCACCCACCAAATTACGCATATTCAAATATCACATAGGGTCGATGTACCAATAGCCGCATAGCTAAGAACAAATATTCATGTAAAATCGAAAAATAACGCTAGCGTAATTATTTTTATATCATCTGGAAGCTTTTATCTTGGTTTTGAGGGAAAAATATGAAAACTACTTAAACTCCTATGTTTGTATTTATTATCACTTGTGCCACTATAGGCATACATGTGCCTATAGTAGCACTATTTCTAACTTCTGTTCCTATAGTAGCACTAGCATCACGGCTTTGGAAAAATACTAATCAAAACCATATTTTTACAAAGCTTTTATATTTTTCCTTCAAAGTGTAGATCAAAGCTTTCTTTTGATGTAAAAAATGTTCTTAATTCATTGATAATTTCGTATAATAAAAAACAGCTTCTCTCAGTAGTGCTACTATAGGAACAATAGGTTTACTATAGGCGCAAGGGAGCTCAAATTTTAAGCAAAACTAATTATTTCGATCATTTTTTGAACAAAATCAAAATGTGTATCAATGGTGCTTAGATAAATAGCTCCTGACCTTCATGTCAAAAAATATTTTGAAAAGATTTATAGCAAAACGGCCGTAAATAGTCACTAGTGTGACTATAGGGGACTGTCCACTAAGGGAACACTGACCCTAAGTTGGCTGCGACCAGCATCGCAGTCTAGAAACAGTTCCTCTCTGTTTTCGGACTTGGCAGTGTGCACACGAGCAAGTAACAGTACTGCTTAGAATCAATCATTGGTCCTGGCCGATCCCTTTTCATGGAAACGCACAGAAATTGTCTTTAGTATTAACCTAACTGAACGCAACGCGCATCGACTCCCATTACTTGCCATCGAATTGGGTTTTAGTCGAAAAAGGTGTTCTGCAATTTAATATTTGAGGGTTTGAGGCGCGTTGTTTTTTGATTATGAAACATCCCACATTCACTTGGGATAACTAGAGAATATGATTAGACTAGAGAAACGCGGAGAGGATTTTGACTATGTTTATAAACAACATTTACAATTACTTTCGATAATTGAGGTCATTCAAACAATGTTTTAGTGTGCGTGTCATCCGGTCAGTCACCATAAGAAACCAAGCTTATCAATGACGTCACTTACGTATCGCTTTCCACTAACACACACCCATCGTCTCTTTTGCGTGACATCTTTTTGGGTATCATTGAATTTGCTCGATTGGAACCACGTTTGACGGTTCAATTGGGACCTTTGGTGTCAGAATTCAAGCTTTTCTACTTAAACAAAAACTCTGGGGATAACTTGAATGATTGTGGGAAATTATTCAAAAGCGATTGTAATCATTTTCACGATAATAAGTTGAATGAGGAGTTCCTTGTGGCAACATTACAATTCGGCGGTCTTCTGGGAAGAATTCTTTGTATCGTAAAACAAAACAGTCGCAGATTCGTCAACTAAGGTGAACAGGGGGCCATCAAAATACGATTTCCCCGTAACTTACAACAAAAATACGTTGAAGATAGTTTCTCCCTTTATTTAGTGGCTTACACAATTGTTTACTCATTTACTTGCATATTTCTAGGAATCGTGTAACTTTTGCGCAAAAGCACACATAAATAAATTCCGTCATTATGCGTCTCACCCAGCTTATACCCACGTTGATGAGTAGTTATAAGTGACCGTGAACAACCCAAAACTGTCAGATTCCCCATACACGCTCGTTGAAATCTACACTGTAAGCTCAAAGTACCATTTAAAGGGTAAAAAAGTACCCTCTTTGAGAGAAACTAGTTTAACTCATAAAAAGAGTAAAGGGCCTTTACTCTTTAAAGAGCACAAGGCTTGTACGTCAAATCAACGAGTGAATTTTACCCACTATCCAAAACATACTTTTTCAGAAACAGAGTAATATTTACCCTATTTTTTAATGGAAATTTGTTTTTATTTTTATATTCATTTTCGTAAAATAATAACCAAAACAATATTATTACTGTAGAACATTTTATTCAAAAATATCACAAAAATCGATTATTGTTCTGGTACAGGAAGATTAGCCATCACATGTTGAGTTTTTGAACAGGTAAATGAGGCTGCTGCTCTTGGAGGTTGTTATACTGCAGAAACATACGGGTTGAACTCAGCAGACAAGCTCCCTGTAAAATATGATTGTTTGTATAGTTGGAACATGCAAAAAACAATTTAATGTACCTACCTTGGACATTCGCTTATTTCTGCAAACATATATAATAATAACGGGAAATATTCTTGAAGTGTCCCAAACACTAGGTACAAGTACGATGGATAACAAGATGTTTTTCACCCATTAAAGAGTAAATAAATGGAATAAGTAAGTGGGCATAAAATACCCATTATTGAAAATTTTGAAGTACCCTTTATTTTGACAATTGCATACATCGATAAAAAAATGGGCATTTTTTATTCTTTAAAGGGTAATGCCAAGTTTACAGTGTACTCAAAAGAGAGTAACTTTGACTCCCTTTTGAACTTTCATAATAACTGTCAAAAGTGAGTAGCTTTATTTTATCAAAGTGAGTAACTTGTTACGCACTCATGAAAGAAAACGACCTTACTCACTTTTGAGTAAACACTAACATATTTGACTCACTTTGGAACTGTCAAATACTTGTGAAAATTTCGGCTTCCAAGTTGAGAAGTAAATATCGTTGTAAGAATATGTATTATACTAGTAAAACAGCGCTTAAAATCTGTAGAATTACCTATAACGAATCATGCAAGTTGTGCAATAGATGAATTATTGTTATTATTGTTACTGTTATTATTAATCCCGATATCAAGTGAAGCGTGATCGGAGTTTTTTAAGGTAACCAAGTCATAATATTGATCGAACAACCGCAAGAATAAAGTTAATATACAGTAAGTTTTACCGTCATACATTTTTATTGAGCTAATCATCAATTCTTTTTAGTCTTTCCGGAAATGCTACTGGCTCGGGCAAACATCCGGATCAAAATCCAGTGAGAGAATTTCACCGGATGAACATTGAGAGGAAGAATGCGCAGCGAAATCGTTCATTTTTGGTAAACACGGCCCGCAGTTTACTGCGAACACTTAGGTTATCTTCCCGCTCGAAGTTGCCGCGTGACGTCATCGTAAATTGATCTCCCAGAGATTTATATCCTTCGGGGATCCGTTCCAGAGAAGCGAAAGTTTAGACATAAATATCACAATTTTATTACTTATCATGTACTTTTCATATATTTATGTATGAAATAATGAAATAAATGTTATTCCTTTCGAATATTTTTTTCTGATTCTATTTATAAATACAAATAATAAATTTATTTCCCGAAATATTATTTCTGAAGTGAGTGACATCTACCCACTTTCGCAAAGTTCAGATTAAACGAAGTGAGTAAGTGTTACTCTAATTTTGACATTTGACAGTGTTACTCTAAAGTGAGTAACAATGGCTTTACTCACTTTTGAGCAGTTCCACTTTGTTCCAAAGTGAGTCGAAATCTACTCACTTTTGAGTAGATCTGAACGAGCGTGTAAGTATCAAATTCCTAAAAATGTCAAAATCATGTTGGCCACGGTTCATATATGGGGTTGACACGCTTGAGGGCCCGTGAAGGTGAAGCTTGGCTGGAACGAATCGAATAAAAGTTCGTAATAAACTAACTTTTGACAAGCTTGTTATTTTTGTAGGGTAACTAGATCATTGACAAATTATTTTTGGACGTCTGGAGCCAGAAAAGGAATATTTTGGGGCCTATTTTGTAAATCGAGCAGATTCATGTGACTCGTCTAAATTCATTGTCGATCAAAGCAAGCATGCATATTTCAGATGTCACCCGTCGACTCCCATAGTAATACAGTGACAAAGCTGAGTCGAGTGAATTTTTCGGTCGACAGTGATTCGAGTCGAGTCATTTTGATCGACTCGACTTATAAAATAGACCCCTTTATTTGAAATGTTTCATCACCAATATCTCAGTTTACGCTACTTTAAATGAATATCCCTAACGAAACTATTCATCATCTGTTCAATTTACATACAAACTGATCAACGTCGTATTTATTTTTGTGGAGGATGGATGACACGATCAGGATTTTCATGGTTTGAAGAACGATTGTGAATGTCTATAGTGAAAATCCTAGGAAACTAACTATACGAATTGTTGAAAAAACTTCTCTTACCGTTAGAAAAACTAATGGAGCAATTCTGTGTAGCATATCTGAATGAAAAACTAAACATTACATATACTGTGCGATTGGATTGAATGTCCAAATTGATGTGAAGTTTGCGAAAAAGTTACACGTCTTCTCGGTGAGAATTGAACTCACGACTCCCTGTTCTCTAGATTGGGCGGGTTACCTCTACGACACGACTCATGGACTTATGGACGCAGAAGTTAACCTGAATTCGATTTCAGCTCAATAATCACGTGATCATCTTACCGATAAAACGTGTAACTTTTTCACAAACTTCACTTCAATTTGACCATTCAATCCAATTGCAAAGTACCGTAGTCCGGGGTAACATTGATCAGCGGGGTAATATTGATCGCAATGACCCTCCTCATAAAAAGTTCAAATCAACATTTATCGATGAAATATTTTCAATGCATGAATGATGATACTCTTACTTTTATTTATGAGCTAATAAACATTGAGGTTTTTGAGAAAATTGAGTTGTGTTTATGCGTAAGTTTTTCAATTTTTGGAAACAATGATATACATGCTTATGGATGATACGATCAAAGAATCACGTCTCACATGAGTTCTAAAAACAATATGAGCAAAAGAAATGCGATTGTTACTTAAAATGACACCGCTTCAAAAGATTCCGTTGTCAAAACTTCCACAAATATGTTCAGTTAAGAAAAGCATAGCATGGCATAGCATAGACTGACTGTACATACCCATGGTTGCTACTCCGTGATTGATCGGAACTGGTAAGAATTGCACTACGATCCAAATCAATAAGGCATGGGAGTTTCCGCTTATTCTCGAAGTTCAGTAGCAGATCTCATATTATTGATCAATAACGCGCCGGCCAAATCCTTATAGTCAGTTGGGATGGAAAAGTAATGTTAGGGTGTAATGATTGTTGCATCTAGAGACCGAGAATACCTCTGCATCTCCACAATCACCAAGGGAAGGGTGTTTATTAGTGAGGGAGGAAAAGATCTGGGAGTCACCATTGGTCATTGATGCGATCCATGGATAAGGAGGAAAAATACAACTAAAACCTAAATCTAGTTTCGCATTTTGTCTCGAGAAATTTTTGGTAGAAGATTTGAAAAATACGTCAACATCAATAATGCCGAACCATTGAAAAGATGATTTTAGTAATAGCGAAAAGAGAAAAATATATGTATGCCTTTAAATAATATGAAACAGGAATGATGCCGACACTTGTAGTGACGAGCCATACATAGTTTGTTTGAAAATTACAGAAGAGTAATGCTGTACATTTTTGTCTCGAGATGAAAAGTTTTTTATAGGAGTTTTAATATATACGTCAACATCCAGAATGTAGAACTATTGAAACTATTGAAAAACATGAGAGAAATTATAATTATTATTGAAATTATATAAAACAGGCATAATGACGAAACTTATAGTGACGAACCATACAAAGTTTGTTTGAATATTACATAAAATTAACGCTGTCATGAAAACAATGTGTCATTATACGCATGAAACGAGCTCACCAGTTGCTAATCTATCCTCGACTTAACACGAATATCTTTTCGCGCTCACACAACGCGAACCGTAAAACTTCTCGGGGTCCCGAAAACGAACCGTCTTGCTTGGGCTCTCCGAAGCACTCCATAAATATGTTCAGTTGAGAATAGTTCACAAATTACTAAAACGAATGCAGAATTTTCTTAGGAACCTTTAGGCGTATTCCACATTTCAAAGTGTTTTTAGTTTCGGAATAACTCAAAAAATTTAAGACTTGTAAGAGTTTGGCCTTAATATTCGGCTTCAGGGACTATGATTTTAGTAAGTAATGACATTTTCAATATTACCGATCGTTGTTTTCATGGGTAATCAATGTTACCCCATGTCAGCAGAATAAAAAAATCACCTATAATTTTTTTTAAACACAGTCAAATCTATCAGAAAACAAAATGCAGTATGTACAGGGTGTCCGCAAATTATCCGTACAAACTTTGAAGACTTGGCTCTATACAATCAAGCATAATAAATTCAATATTCTTGCCTGGTTTTAAACATTGGCTTATTATATTCTTAAGAAATAAGTTTGACACATTTCAGATTTCAAATAATTGCAAAACCAACCCAAATGTATTGAGGTGTCTTAAAGGGAGCTGTTTTCCAAGCTTTATGCTTTATTTTGTAAATTTCATAATTGGCATTCAAATATGTTAAGCAGCTATTCTCCAAATATTTTTTTTCATGATTCTCATAGGCGTTATAACTGTTTTACACATAAATCTAATTTGTAATTCGATTTGAGATTCAAAATGAGCATGAAGAATGTTTATATGTATATATGATATAAAGAAACGCGTCACAGCCAAGTTTTTCAAGTACGACTTTACTGGATCATAGGTCGGATTTGAATTAAATTTCTGAAAATATATTCAATGAATTTTGAGTACGAATCAAATAGAATCCTGGAAGAGAATTTTTGGAAAAAATACTTGGTGTCATTTTGACAGTATTATAATCTAAGTGTTGATGAATTTCTTATATGAATTATATGGAATCCCGATTAGCATTGCCATATATAGCACAATATGGAAATTTATTTTCCTAGTCGCAATGTTGAAAGAATCTTCCCGAATTTCTGCGAAACCCTGGACAACTTTTGTTTAAATCTTGGTAGGTTTACCCTAAGAATCCCGAAGAGACTGTTATACACTAAGAGAAAACATTTGAACATTACGAAGGATTAGTCGCAACTTATCAAAACATAACAACCCATAAGTTTTAAAAATAATTGGTATATTTGTTACAACATTTATGGTGGAAACATTTGAAAACATTTATTTTCCAGATATAAATATAATTTTTGCTGACAAGGGAAGGTCACGATGGTGTTTCACGGGGTTTTCAACCGGACTAATTTTGTTTGATTCTACATGTCGAAATATGAAAAACCCCAAAGCCTTTCGGGTGATGGACCAGTGGTGTAGCCAGGAGGGGCTCTGAAAGGGTCGATTTTGTACGAATATAATAATATTGAGTCGATTGAAAATTAGTCAAAAAAAAATTTTTCATCGCTACAAAACGTTTCACACAGAAATTGAAGTCGTCAGATATGTTTCAAATGTAAATGTTTGAAATTTCCGGACTACAAAACTAAAATTCTTTTCTTTTTCCATTGTTAATCAATCGATTAGACTACCCGAATAAAAAATACAATACAAAAACAATATAACGTATTGTAACAGTACCATTCAATATATTGGAAATACAATACAGTATATGTAAAATGACAATACAATTACAGTACAATATATTGTTTTGAACAGTTCACTGTATGGTATATGAGATTTTTGCAATATAATGTATGGGTGGTTAAGTATCGTAACAATACAAATATAGATATTTTCTCATACAAACATTTTGAAAATACAATACGATATAATGTTCATGTATTGTCTTGTTTAGCAATTCGTGTATTGTTGTACAATACAAAAACAATTCAACGAACTGTATCATGGTTGCATTCATCGTTACAGCTAATGTCAAGTGACTTCTAAAAAACTACTTATTTTAACTTTTTGAATATTTTTCACCCAACATTTCTTGCTTTCTGAACTTGTTTTGTTTATTTCTTTCAGCAAAGCTACATAGAAAAAAGCAACAGTTGTTTTACGCGAAAATAGGAATTTGACCAAAATTGTAAGGTATAAAACCAATTAAAAACAATACAATGTTCTGTTACAATATATTATATTGTTTTTGAATTGTATATCCAAACAAGAATAATATTGCTTCGACATTCAATTACAATACGCTGTATTGTATCCAATACGTTATATTGTACATTAATGGTTTATTCCATTCACTGAATGATACGTTTTTATCCGGGTACACGTGGGCTTCGTGTCCGTGCGAATAGCGACGTCTGTTATTTGGGCGTATTGTGTCACAAGGTTTGAGTTCGATTCCCGCTCCAGTCGGTGAAAACTTTTCGTCAAACGAAAAATTCATCACTGGGCTACTGGGTGTTTCGCGTTGTTCGTTGCTTATCGTTAGTGATTGTTCTGTGCGGCTTTTGGTTGGACGATGTAAAATGTACAATGTTATTTTTTTTTAAACCAACAGATTCTTTGACCTAATTTTCAATCAAATGGAAAAGCTGAGGATCCAAAATGTATACATTGAGGGTCCAAACATTTTTAAGGTGTCCAAAATAGTTAAAAACAGTGCTTCATAATTGAAATACTTTGGACGTATTTTGAACTATATATGACCGTGTGAGCATTTTTATTTAACAGACGAAGCATTCCTCTACATTTTGGCATGTTCATTGACTAGGTTATGCTGTGTGAATGATTAATTGGTACACAAATCAAAAATCATTTCCTTAGAGGGTCCAAAATACGACCGTTATTTTGTGTAAAATAATTTTTTGATGAATACTTGATGCATTTGCTGAACTTCAAAAGAAAACTTTGTCTTGCTCAATGCATTTCATTTAAATGCAAATGTTTGGTAATGCATACAGTAGTTTAGACAGGGTTTTTTTTTTCATGCCATATGAACGCATATAGTCTGGATTTTCGATATTTTTTTTAATAATAGAATTCTAAGACAGTATTTAAAAAAATAACCTTTTTGCGTAAGTTTAACTTACAGTTCAATGTATTTCAATTTCACGTGAATACTTCCTATACTTTAGCATGATACTCTTCATGCTATAGAACTTCGAAAACGAAACGTTTTGGAATTTTAATGGTATGTGTAACAAAAACATATTTCATGAAAAGTAATACAAAGAGGAGTTCTGGCATTGACTTTGACTAGGGGGCGCTCATGAGGGGGTTTTGCCCAGAGCGCCTTGAAACAACGCTACGGCTTTGGGTATATGTAATGTTTAGTTTTTCGGTAGTTGTTAAACTTCCACTCGGCTGATTAGCCGTAAACTACGAATCATAATTAAATAAAACAAGTATATCTGAATGATTCATAAGATGATTTCTGAAAAAAAAAACAACGCTCAACCCTGTATATGTTCTGGGACTAATTCTTGTAAGCATGCTTGAAATTATTTCTTGAGAAGTTTCTAGGACATCCATATAGGATTATCAGAAGATTCTTGTAGAATCTTTGGAATAAGAATGGATTTAACCTGGGAGGGAGAAACCGATACGAAATTCATGTACGTCAAGGTGAGCCTAGATTCTGCTGTCACGAACTGCCACTGTGAGCCCAGATCTTAAACAATGAACAATAATGATAAAAGCGCGTAATTGATCAAAACATATTTTTGCATTTCATCTAAAGGGGACAAAAAATCGATTGGAAAGATATTCATGCTTATTTTAAAATAATGTCACGGTGTCTTCAGCACCTTTGAATTGATTATAAAGTATTCAAATACAAATAATTTTACTTTTTCCAATAAAAACGAAAATGAAATGCAAAGAAAACTTTGGCCCTTTTTCCAGAACGATCGAAGGTACACAACAAAACAAAACTAGCGATTCTCATCAAGTCTGCCTTGATTGTCGTTGGCAAGCTGGAGTTTTCTTGCAGTTTGAAATAACTTTGTGTCATATTTAATGTGTAGTATCTGTGCCTCCCTCCCAGGATTTAACTACGACCAGTAGCATCGTATTATACATAGCACCAGTGTGGTGATGTTAGCGATTTCTGATCGTTCGACCACTCTTGATGTTATCTATCAAGCATAGCTGAATCTCTTGACGATTTTCAAATCAGTTTGAATAGAACTCTCACAGCACATTATCTAGGTCTAGATGTTCTTGGCGGATTTAGAATTGCCGTATGAACATCTGGAATTAGTTCTTAGTTAATTCCTGAAAAATATATAAATGAAAACCGAATTTAGTAGTATATTCACTAAATCAAAACATCAAAACAAACGAAATACATACAACAAAGCAAGCTAGCTCGCGACCATTTGTCCCAACTTTTGCGGATAGGGATACAATTAAAAGTAAAATTGTCATGACAATCACTGGGCGCAAGATTGTTTGCAAGATCTCGCGATTAATCAGTTATTTTAAGCACAAAACCAAAATTGTCTTATGGATGCTGTTTGTTAACCTTTTGGTCGTCGCGCGAATTTTTGTAACGCGAGTAGTCGCGCTTTGTACTTTGTACAACACCATTAGTTTTGCGAATATCCCAGGAGTCTGACCACTTAGAAACATGACGTCTTCGGCAAAATTGTTCAGTAGCTCAAGGGCTATCATTATATTTGCCAATAAATTTGGGATTTTGCCACTAGGCGGCGCTAGTGAGCATGAAACTTTTGTTTCGCAGATCTCATGATCCTGACCACTTAGAAAGATGGCGTCTTCGATAAAATTGATCGGTAACTCAAGGACTATCATTGTTAGAGCTAGTTGAATCAAAACGTTGCCACCAGGCGGCGCTAGTAAGCTTTAAACATTTGTTTCGTGAATATCTCAGGAGCCTGTTCACTTAAAAAGATGGCGTCTTCGGCAGAGTTGTTCAGTAGCTCAAATGCTTTCTTTGTTTAATCCTTAAAGTTCGAGATTTTGTAAAATAATGATAGTCCCTGAGCTTCTGAACAACTTTGCCGAAGGTAATTGTCTAAAAAGTCAAGATCCTGCAGTATCAGCAAAACAAAAAAATATTGCTCACTAGCGCCGCCTGGTGCCAAATATCCTATATCTTGACTCAAACAGTGATAGCCCTTAAGCTATTGAACTACTTTGCCGAAGACACTATCTTTCTAAGTGGTCAGGCTCCTGAGATATCTGCAAAAAAAGTTTAATGCACACTAGCGCCACCTAGTGGCAAAATTTTGAATCAACTAGTTCGAATAATAACAGTCCTTAACTTACTAAACAACTTTGCCGAAGCGCCATCCTTCTAAATGGTCAGGATCCTGAAATATCTACAAAACAAAAATAAAACTGCCATGCCCACTAGTGCCACCTAGCGGTCAAATTCCGAATTAAATGAGGTGCCTTCAGATAGCGCTTCACCTCCAGAACAACTTTTCTAAAGACCCCAAGTTTCTGTATTATCTGGATTTTGAGATATACCGATTTCAAACTGGGGTTTACTCGAACCGTATATAGTGCGTTCATTATTATGCGACTTCCATGTACATTTATTGATTTTACCGTATTATAAAGGGCCATACTGTAACTAAAAACTGTCGAGTATTGCTTTTAAGAAGATTCTTGAGGAATACATTTTGGTTTGGTGTCGATAGATATCTTTGTTGCAAAATGATAGCATATAAATCACAACTGTTGTACAAAGTACAACAGCGCGACAGCCCGAAGGTTAATGTGTAAATGTTTACCAACACGAAGAAAGTTCTCGAAAATTGCAAGGCGAAGCCCAGAAAATCACTGGGCACGTGTTATGTTCTGTTCAAGTGGTGATAAACTGATGTTGCGGAATAAAATTGTTGCAACAAAGATAAGAGATACATGTCTTTGTTGCTGAGTTTTGTGCGTCAACTGATTCACTAACTATCCTGAGAGTAAGCTCGAAGCTGCAATATATATATTTCTTAGAAAACCATTTCAATTAGGGAAATTACCTGTCTTACAATTTGTCTTCTATAGTGTTCAATAGCCACAGAATATCAATCCAACTCAAATTGCAGAATTTCTATATCTAAAGTATATAAATTTAAACATTAGATTTTAAATGAATTCAACTTTTTTTAATAACAAATTTACCGTGATAACAAAATCAACAATTCTCTTTCTGTATTTCATCAACAATAATCTACCTATCCTCCTTTAAGCTTTGACAAGCCTATGACATATCCAACTGCCAATTGGCGTTGGGTCATTTGCATGGATCGAGGGGTATCGTGGGCAACATCCTCTCCTAACAATCTAGTTGCACTAGAATATGTATCATTTGACAGCTACGCTCTACGCGTATTTAAAACTCAACTGTAAGGCCGTCTTCAGTGTCGTGTACTTGCAGACGGTCTTATTGTTTTCGACCTCAACTGTAAGGTCGTCTTGAAAAACGCGTATTTGTCAAAGGATACAAATTCTAGCGGAATTTGAGCTTGAGTTTGAGCTTGATTGTCAGCCCGTGGTTGCTACTCCAGTATCGCCAGATCAGCTGCACTTACATAAGGAACCAACCAGATGACTGCT
The DNA here is from genome assembly GCF_002204515.2 of Aedes aegypti. NCBI lineage: Eukaryota > Metazoa > Arthropoda > Insecta > Diptera > Culicidae > Aedes > Aedes aegypti. Next base: position 114,578,688 of record NC_035108.1, on the reverse strand, counting down.
TGAGATTAACAGACACCCTCAGTGTAAAAGTGCTGGTGGTCTTCTATTTTTAGTCAACAATGGTGCCTGCCACGTCAGAATGCAGACCAATGAGGGGAAGGGGAAGGAGTTGATGATGCATTCAACTGGCTCCCACGCTAGACCGTATATACCACTGCGTCAACACCAGTTCATGCGGGAAGGGTGAGGGTTTTTTTAATTTTTATGGCAGAGAGGTTATGCCGGTTTGGTTAGCAGACTGCCTATGTATCAGGCGTAAGGAAAGGCGATGATGAAAGAATGGAAGCGTAGGGAAACGTTTTTTATTTCTGTCCGTCTCGGGTTCTATCAAATGCTATGAACTGTGATAGATCAACTGTGATATATTAAGAGTGGAAGATAGAAGCAAGTGAAAGATACAACTACAAAGTACGAGGAAAGGGACGGGCCTGGGACCCATGACCTTCTGTTTATGAAGCAGAAGCGGTAGCCATTAGACCACAAATCCCGTCTTATACAAATTCTAGCGGAATTTGTATGGTAAAGTGGTAAATTCGTTGTTTTTTATAGGTACCGTCAAACGGGGTGACTTGCAACGGCGGGATGACTTGCAACACATTGTAATTTACAACAGAGTTTAGCTATAAAACTCAAATATCAAAAGAATATTTGTTATAAATCGGTGCTACTATACGTGTGACACACAATTCAAGTAGAGGCCACAGTTAAAGCAGTTATTAGAAATATTTTTACAAATTAAACATTATTGTTTTAAATGTCTTGAAAACTAATTATTGATGGAAGGTCCAAATCGTGACCTGAAAAAATGAGGTAGATTTAATTTAAAAAACCAATACTCTGCATCGTATTTCTATAACTAATAAGTGATAATACAACGCATTTTATTTTACGAAATTGTAGCAACAACTTGAGCTTAGCTTAGCTTAGCTTAGACTGACTACACATATCAATGGTTGCTATTCCGTGATTGACCGAAGTCAGTGAAAATGCACAAAGAATCAACTAGAAGTTCAGCTGGGATAGGCCATAATCTTCTTCAGTGTGCATAATTCAGTGCCTCTATTTATACAAGGTCAATAACGGCGCCGGCCACGTCCTTGCAGTCAGGTGGGATTGAGGGAAGGAATGTTAGTGTGTAACCTTTGCTATTTGGAGACCGTGTTTGCCTCTGCATCTCCACAAAGGTTACTGGGAGGGATGTTTGTTAATGGGGAGGATCGTTGGGTCAAAGGATTCACTTTGATAAGCGATTAGACCATGATAAACAATGATTTGTGAGATATATACATGCTTATACGTAAATATAATTGTTCATATAATTTCTATGTAGAGGAAAATTATGCCGACACTTGAGGTGACGAACCATTCAAAGTTTGTTGAACAAATACCTAAATGTAACATTCCTACAGCTGTCAGTACGAAAGCATGTGTTATTATATTTTACTCATTTGAAAAGAAACAAAAGACTCAATTGGTTGGGACATCATAGAACACTCTTATTCTTATGCCGACACTTACAGTGGCGAACCATCCAAAGTTTGTTGAATAAAGTGGACCTTTCGCAAGTCTACACTTGTAGTGTCGAACCATTCAAAGTTTTTTTAATTACAAAAATAAAGGTATATAAGGGGTGTTCTGAAAAAAAAAAAAAAAAAAAAAAAAAAAAAAAAAAAAAAAAAAAAAAAAAAAAAAAAAAAAAAAAAAAAAATGTTAAACATAAATAAATCATGAATCAGAGTTTGTGTCGACACTCACAGTGACGAACCATCCATAGTTTGTTGAAACATCATATTTACATCCCACCATTGTAACGATTAAATGTGCAGTCATACATATTTTATAGATTAGAAATAGTAGCATGAAACGAGCTCACCAATTGATCCGTTATCCTTGACTGAGCGGCCACAATCCATTTTCAGCTTCACTCGTTTGCTCGGCTAGCACCCAGAAAAAAAAAAAAAAAAAAAAAAAAAAAAAAAAAAAAAAAAAAAAAAAAAAAAAAAAAAAAAAAAAAGGCGCGCGACTCGAAAAAAAAACACGGACGACAGCTCGGGCTTTCTTGACGCACTGCCCAGGAGCAAGCGTCAAGGTCGTCGAAAGATCAAAAAGAACGAACCGATCGCGGCACTTTTTAACTTACTCCAACCGAACTCCCCGATCACGCCACTTTTTCACTTACGAGACCGACGCGCGACATGTTTGATCCTGCCCTCGTCGCTCGCTCCGGCAAAAGCAAGCGTCAAGGTCGAAAGATCAAACAGAACTAACCGATCGCGGCACTTTTTCACTTACTCCAACCGAACTCCCCGATCACGCCACTTTTTCACTTACTAGACCGACGCGCGACATGTTTGATCCTGCCCTCGTCGCTCGCTCCGGCAAAAGCAAGCATCAAGGTCGAAAGATCAAACAGAACTCTTTACGAAATTGTAGCAACAACTTGAGAATAAAAATACTTTTTATAAGAATTTACTTATGCGGGGTAACTTGCAATACTTAATTTTCAAATAATTTTGAGTTTTATAGAAGTGGAAAAGTTTTGTGTTAGGTCTATTTATAAACAAAAGAGTAGTATTTCATCAAACAACTACAAACATTCGTTAAAAATATTGTTTGCTTCAGATATTGGACCTAGATGATTTAACACCTCATTTTCCCATATTAAAATATTCCAATCATTTTCTTACAAATAAGTAATCAAAAGGCTCTTGTACTGGTTCGAATGTTTTAAATACATGAATAACAATACCTAATAAGTGCGACTGATAAAAAATATCAGCATTTTGTTACCAAAATCTAAATTAGCATTGAGTGTTGCAAGTCACCCCGCACGAGGACATTAAAAAAATCATGTTTTTCATTATTTTTCATATTATAAAATAACTCGATTCAATCTTCTGTCATCTCATTCTGGCGGGGCAGCCATTAAAAGTTCAAAAAGGAACTTAGATTTTTAGATGGTGTTTAGGTCACCCCGTTTGACGGTATTCCACTTAAAAGCTCGAAGATTTTATCATCCTGAAAATTGATTAGATCAAAATCCCAATGAATTTTGTTTGGCATCATTCATAGAAATGAGAGCAGATTATGAAGATTTTCTGAGAGATATTTTTGTGGAATTGTTGAAGGGATTCCAGCGAAATATTTGAAGAAAACTCGCGATCAGCCAGGTCACTTCGGTGCAGAGAGAAAAAAAAAAAATAGACAAATTTGATATGCTACCACCTTTTATCAAGAAATAGATAAAGAATTAAGAACAACTTATCTGGTAGTGAAGGCAAGCAGTTTATTCTATTTTTGCCAATTTTGTTTAATCAAACTTATTTGAAAGGATATAAATAATTTTTAATACGAAAGTTGATCGAATGAATGATTCTAAATACGAAAATCTTTGTTTGTCTTGTAGTAACGACTGGCATGAAAATCAAAGAGTTAGAAGCAAAGGGGTGCCAGTGCCAAAAACCTACATAGTTTTAAGAATATCTACTTTAAAGTATTTTCAGTATTTTTTTCATTATATACAAGTTGTAAAGGAGTCAACATAACAAGCCAGTCATCTAATGAATTGTGTTATTTTTTCTGTTGAACGTAAAAATCACCTAAAAATATCGTTAGAAAGCTTGGAAGCAGAATGCAATATTTCAATATACTTACTTACACCCTTTCTTGATTCTTTTTCTTCTTGACATTTCGTTCTCACTAAAACAGAGCCTGCTTCTCAGCTAAGTGTTCAATGAATACTTCCATAGTTATTAACTGAGAGCTTTATATGCCAAAGTTGCCATTTGTGCATTCGTATATCGATGATACTCCATGCCCAGGGAAGTCAAGGAAATTTCCATTACGAAAAGATCCGGAGCCGACCGGGAATCGAACCCAGACACCTTCAGCAAGGCTTTGCTTTGTTGCCGCGGACTCTAACCACTCGGCTAAGGAAGGCCCCTAAATTTGCTAGATATTCCATAGAAAGAGTCCAAAACGATAGTGTCATCGAGCGCACAACGCAACATCCAATTTCACCGAACCCATCTCCAGTCTGCACCTTTTCAAGATTCCGTAAACGATACATTCCAACAGAAGAGAGATGCATCGGCATCTCCGGGACCGGCTTCTAACTACACATCCTTTGCCAGAGCAGCAGACGGTGAACTGTTTACACACAAAACTTAGTCGTGTAGAAAATCGACTGAAGAAATGAAAATGTTGACCACCATCACCTCGATTTGCCATCTTTACGCTTCGGTGCTGCACTTTCTTGCGTTTCTCAGTCAGCCAACCAGCCCAGGGAAGGACAGGCCAGCATCATCGCTGCACAGTGGTCTAGATTTGAAAATACACTACAGAAATCCTATGGTAGATTTCGTTACACACGCCTTTTCTTCCTAAATGGATTCGTTTGAAGTAGCGAATAGTCATACCTGCAAGATCATTTTCAGAATACTGTAACTCCATAATAGTAATTTTTGAAAGATTCGGTGTGGATTTTCGATGGAAATCTTTTAATGATTTCCAGAAAAATCTTTGGTGGAAGCCTTATTTGATATTTTTGTTCATAAAAAGTGTTGTGAAACATTTTTTAGGGTTGCTGACCTTATTTTGGACATAGCCAACATTATTTTTGGTTTTCGAAGAACAAAAATAGTGTTTTTCATACACTTTGAGACTCTCAACTTTGTTCAATGGATGTTTAGGCAAATGATCAAAAGAGGGTTCTTCACTAATCAATTCCTCAAACATAAAAGATTATTTGTGCAAAATTTCTTCGTGGGGAGCGTCGGAGAGCAATTGGTACAGTATTAATGTCCTTTCATTACATGATATACCTACAATAACAGTTGTCAATTTATTAAGGTTGATGACAGATGAACAAAAAAAATACTTCCGAAAACGTTAAATCTAGATAAGAATAAGTTTTCGAGCAAAAATTTTTGCTGAAAACTATATCTGCACTGGTTTTCGTGAAAATGTAAAAGACGATTTTTAGAGCAAAAATGGAGGTTTTTTGAACTTATGTGTAATTATTTAGGGTCCAAAAATGAAGAAAATTTTCTTTCTGAATTCTTGTACTTGTTCTTAACTATTTGATATTGCAGATGAATGTTTGACTTTTTATTTGAACTTTTAAGCATGTTTGGAAATTGGGATTTTGTCAGGTTTTCCAAAAAACTTTACCTCTGTGCACTGCTCGTCGTAGTTTCTTTTGCCCCTGCAGTCTGAGACTGTGTTTATTTCTCTTTTCATGGGGGGTGTGAACTCTGCAGCATTGCAGCTCTTCTGGGCGTTCTGTTTGCCTCTTGTTATTCTTTTTCTTTGAAGAACTCCATTCTCAAGTAACCGAATGAATGAATCCAAATGAGGGAGTGCTCGTCCATGGATGGCGATTCACGATTGGGGCCAACTGTGTGCCGAGACGTTACTTGTGGATGGATGGACGGGGGAATCTTGGACTTGCCGTCAGGTTGCGGGGATGATTATCTTCGGTAGAAGGTAACAAGTTGATTTTCTACGAGACATGGACCAGGACCAAAGAGCAAAGTGGCTTTTGGGGTTAGCAGCTGCTCATCGATGCACATATTCATTGGACGTCTGCAACTTGCTTCTCTTAGCTGCGAGATGAAGGAAGATGCTTTGTTGCTAGTCAGGCGTTCTAAGCTGAGCTTGGGGTTCCAGGGAGAGATCGATTCCTGGGGAACCGCAAGCAGGTCAAAAGATTCAACAAATGAAGAGTCACAGGCCATGAGTATGTTGGTTTCGATTAAATTGATTTTCTAGAAAATCACCTACATGCAGAAATGTAACCATACAAAGGGAATATAATATATGAGATGTAATGTAAAAAGTCAGTCATCCAACGCTTTTCAACCAACGCAGCAGGAAGCATTCCCCTTAATTAAAGCACGCTCGGGCAGTGCGCATCGTACCTTCGTGCTGTGCGTACACGAATTCTCTCTGCTCTTGGAAGTTTTCTTAAAAACTACCTAAAGCAATAAAACAGTACTTTTCAGTGCTACACAAACAGTACTTTTCAGTGCTAAAATTAAAAACGGTACTTTTCAGTGCTACTTAAACAGTACTTTTCAGTACTATTTTTTCTACTATTGATCCCTTTACGATCCTTGTTTGGACCCGTGCCTTCGATTTTTCGTTGGACCCGTTGGCGAAAGCTAGCGGTGGTAATCCTTCTTGGACACCGTCTAGGGAAAAAACCTCTCGAAGGTCACGTCTTTCTCGTTTATTAACTAAACATGGTATCAACAACTAACAAAAGGAAGGGTGAATCTCTGAATTCACTACTTCCTTCCAAAAAAGTGGGTTTTAAAACTGTCACTACACGTGGCAAGAATGGAAGAAAGGACGCTTCCCCGGAATGCGAAGTTTCTTCCAAGGGTGAAATGAATAATTGTATTGAAATGAGCAATCAGTTCGATGCTCTAGACAAATTTTCCGAACACCAAATCGAAGCAGCCTCTAGCCCAGGCTCTTTGATTCAAGTGAGGAAGCAAAGAGTGCCGCCTATCGTGGTCAGTTGTTCCGAATTTGGGGGATTTAGGCAGGAGATCTTGAACTCCATTAGGGGAATCAAGGTTTCCTTCCAAATCGCAAAGAAAGGAGACTGTCGCGTTTTGCCGGAAACTCTTAAAGATCGCGAACTTCTTCTCAGATATCTTGAAGAGAAGAAGCACAAATTTTTTACTTATGACGACAAAACTGAACGTTTGTTCAAAGTCGTCTTGAAAGGTCTCTCAAGTGACTATAAGTCACCTGAAGAGATCAAAAATGGAATAAATGATTTACTTGGATTTTCACCAGTCCAAGTAATCATTATGAAAAAGAGAACCCAATCTGGCATTGTTCGGAAAGGGCTTTCTCAAGAATATTATTTAGTTCACTTTAACAAAAAAGAACTAAATAATATTAAAGCTTTAGAAAAAGCTAAACTTATGTTCGATGTCCGTGTGACGTGGGAACATTTCCAGAAACCTGGAGGAAATTACCAGAACCCCACTCAGTGCCGTCGGTGCCAAAAGTGGGGTCATGGTACAAAAAATTGTCGCATGGATGCTAAATGCATGATTTGCGGAGGTTCTTCTCACGCTAAGGACGACTGTCCTGTGAAAGAAGATACCAGAAAATTTCATTGCGCCAATTGCAAGGGCCCTCACAAAGCTAACTTTTGGGAATGCATTTCACGCAAAAGAGTCGTTGAGGCTCGTGCCAAGCAGATGAAGGATAATATCCGTTACGATAACGGTCGTTTCCGGAATTTGCCTGGTAGAGTATCGAACAATGCTCATTTTTCAGTTAACGATCGCTTGATTAGGAATCATACCCACCAGGAAGATCATAATCATGCTCATTCACAAACAAATTTTAATCCGTCGGGTAGCCGTTCGAATCTTTCAATTTCGAATGTATCTACCCACGGTAAATCCTTTGCTGATATCGTAGCAGATAATTTGAACTCTTCCCCTGTTCGTTCCATGAGTACCCATTCTACTTGTTTCAAATCAAATGGAAAAAACCCTACCGCCACAGGTAACTCCTACCCCGCTTCTTCGTCTACCGAAAATTCCAATGGGAAATCATCAGATGATATGTCTGCCTCTGATTTTAATTTTCTAACTGAACAATTGAATCTAATGATTGATGCAATGTTCAAAGCCACCACTATGACTGAAGCAGTCCAAGTAGGTGTAAAATTTACAAATAAAATTGTTATTGGATTACGTTTTTCTAATGGATCCAAATAATAATTTAAATATTTTAAATTGGAATGCTCGTTCTCTGAATGGTAAAGAGGACGAGCTGTTTAATTTTCTTACAGCTAATAAAGTGCATATAGCAGTTATTACCGAAACTTATTTAAAACCTGGATCCAAATTTAAAAAAGATCCTAACTTTTTTGTTTATCGTAATGATCGACTTGATGGGGCATGTGGGGGAGTTGCAATCATCATTCATAGGCGTATAAAACATCAACTGTTTTCGTCATTTGAAACTAAAGTTTTTGAAACTTTAGGTGTTTCTGTTGAAACACAGTTTGGTAAATATACTTTCATAGCTGTCTATTTGCCTTTTCAATGCTCTGGACAGCAAGTTAATTAGCATAAGCATAAGCATAAGCATAGATGACCGTACAATTCGTAGTTGCTACTCCGTGATTGACCAGAACAATCGAAGTTGCACAGGGAATTAATGAATGGGGCTTGGGATTAGCTTACCATTCTTCAATGTGCACAAATCGAGAGCTCAAATTTAAAAGTCAATAACGGCGCCGGCCACGTCCTTACGGTCATCGGGGAAGGGAAGGAATGTTAGTGTGACTACCGTTGTTACTAGAGACCGAGATCACCTCTGCATCTCCACGGTTGTCATGGAGAGGATATTGGGTTAGTGGGATAAGGTATAGATCTGGGAGTCACCAATGTTTGGTGATGCGAGCCATGATATAATCACGCCTAACCGGATTCGCGAAATAATTCGATAATCGCATTAAACGCCGAACAAGTGTTCGTCACTCGCCCACGCAAGAGCAAGCGACGCGATCAACAGATCAAACACTACTAGCGATCCGCGGCGCTTTTTCATTTCTCTGAGCGAACGACGCGCGACAAGTTTGATCCTGCCCCCATCGCCCGCCCCCGCAGGAGCAAGCGTCAAGGTCGAAGGATCAAACACTACTTACGAACCGATCACTTTTTCACCGCTTCACTACCGACGCGCGACATATTTGATCCTGCCCTCATCACCCGCCCCAGCAGGAGCAAGTGTCAAGGTCGAAGGATCAAACACTACTCTATTCAAAAGATGTTTTTATTAATGACGAAAACTGAAAATTACATGTATATATTTTAAATTATATGAAACAGGAATAATGCCGACACTTGTAGTGACGAACTATACATAGTTTGTTTGAAAATTACATATGAGTATTACTGTGCATTTTGTCTCGATATGGTACAAGTTTTAAAAAATACGTCAACATTCACAATGTCGAACAATTCAAAAGATAATTTTTAATAACGTATAAAAGAGACAAATATATGTATATTGAAATTGTATAAGAAAAAAACATAATGCCGGCACTTATAGTGACGAACCATACAAAGTTTGTTTTAAAATTACTTAAAAGTTACGCTTTCAAGAAAATATGTGTTATCACAAGAATGAAACGAACTCACCAGTTGGTAATCCATCCTCGACTGAACACAAAACTGATACTGACAGCAAAACTTCTTGGCGTCCCGAAAACAAACCGTCTTGCTTGTGCCTTCCAAATACCTACCCAGCAAGACGCTCCAAAACAGAAAAAAAAATCTTAGGAGCCGAAAACACGCGCGAAACCGTGAGCCAAATCTATCGGACGACGCAAAACCGAACTGTCCTGCTTGGGCTTCACGAAGCACTACCCAGCAAGACGCTTGAAAACAGGAAAAAAAAATCTCCGGCGACGAAAACATGCGCGAAACCGTGAGCCAAATCTATCGGACGACGCAAAACCGAACTGTCCTGCTTGGGCTTCACGAAGCACTACCCAGCAAGACGCTTGAAAACAGGAAAAAAAAAATCTCCGGCGACGAAAACATGCGCGAAACCGTGAGCCAAATTTATCGGACGACGCAAAACTGAACTGTCCTGCTTGGGCTTTACGAAGCACTACCCAGCAAGACGCTTGAAAACAGGAAAAAAAATAAATCTCCGGCGACGAAAACATGCGCAAAACCGTGAGCCAAATCTATCGGACGACGCAAAACCGAACTGTCCTGCTTGGGCTTCACGAAGCACTACCCAGCAAGACGCTTGAAAACAGGAAAAAAAAAATCTCCGGCGACGAAAACATGCGCGAAACCGTGAGCCAAATCTATCGGACGACGCAAAACCGAACTGTCCTGCTTGGGCTTCACGAAGCACTACCCAGCAAGACGCTTGAAAACAGGAAAAAAAAATCTCCGGCGACGAAAACATGCGCGAAACCGTGAGCCAAATTTATCGGACGACGCAAAACTGAACTGTCCTGCTTGGGCTTTACGAAGCACTACCCAGCAAGACGCTTGAAAACAGGAAAAAAAAATCTCCGGCGACGAAAACATGCGCGAAACCGTGAGCCAAATTTTTCGGACGACGCAAAACTGAACTGTCCTGCTTGGGCTTCACGAAGCACTATACCTGCTCTGGACAGCAAGTTAATTGGCTTCAAACTGACTTGCGAAAATTGACTTGCAATAAGTCAAATTTTTTTGTCATTGGTGACTTTAATGCCAAACATCGGTCATGGAATAATTCTCAAAGTAATTCCAACGGCAGAATTTTATTTGATGAGTGCTCTTCAGGATATTTCTCAATTCAATACCCTGATAGCCCTACATGTTTTTCCTCTTCTAGAAATCCATCTACGATTGACTTGGTCTTAACCGACTCTAGTCATCTTTGTAGCCAATTAGTTACTCATGCTGATTTTGATTCTGATCATGTCCCTGTTACATTTCAAATATCGCATGAAGCGATTCTCAATCCTATCAGCTCCACTTTCAATTATTTACGAGCCGACTGGAATATATATGAAACGTATGTTGACTCTAATCTTGATGTTAACATTTCTTTAGAAACTAAAATTGATATTGACAATGCTCTTGAAACTTTAACAAATTCCATTGTTGAAGCCAGGAACATTGCAATTCCAAAATGTGAAGTAAAATTTGAATCCGTGATTATAGACGATGATCTTAAACTCTTGATCCGTCTTAAAAACGTGAGGAGAAGGCAATTTCAACGCACTCGTGATCCTGCTATGAAAATTATATGGCAGGATTTGCAGAAAGAAATCAAGAAACGTTTTGCAGATTTAAGAAACAAAAATTTTGAAAATAAGATTTCTCAATTGGACCCCGGCTCTAAGCCCTTTTGGAAATTATCTAAAATCTTGAAAAAACCTCAGAAGCCTATACCGGCATTGAAAGAGGAAAACAAATTATTACTAACTAATTGCGAAAAAGCTCAAAAACTTGCTATGCAGTTTGAAAGTGCTCACAATTTTAATTTAGGACTTACTAGTCCAATTGAAAATGAAGTTATTCAGGAGTTCGAAAATATTCTCAATCAAGAGAACGTTTTCGAAAATGCCTGGGAGACTGATTTGGAAGAAGTGAGAACTATTATTAAAAAATTCAAAAATATGAAAGCTCCTGGCGATGATGGAATTTTCTACATCCTCATCAAGAAACTTCCAGAAAGTAGCTTATCATTTTTAGTTGATATATTTAACAAATGTTTTCAATTAGCATATTTTCCTGACAAATGGAAAAATGCCAAGGTTGTTCCAATTTAAAAACCAGACAAAAATCCTGCAGAAGCTTCTAGCTATCGTCCAATCAGTTTGCTTTCCTCCATCAGTAAACTTTTTGAAAAGGTTATTTTGAACAGAATGATGGCCCACATCAACGAAAATTCAATTTTTGCCAATGAACAGTTCGGATTCCGCCATGGACATTCGACCACTCATCAACTTTTACGTGTAACAAATTTGATCCGTTCCAACAAATCTGAAGGCTACTCTACTGGTCTTGCTCTTCTAGACATAGAAAAAGCATTCGACAGTGTTTGGCATGAAGGTTTGATTGTAAAATTGAAAAATTTTAATTTTCCAACATACATTGTTAGAATAATTCAAAGATATCTGTCAAATCGTACACTTCAGGTTAATTATCAGAACTCCAGATCTGAAAGACTTCCTGTAAGAGCTGGTGTTCCCCAAGGCAGCATCTTGGGACCAATATTATACAATATTTTCACATCTGACTTACCTGAGTTACCTCAGGGATGTCAAAAATCTTTGTTTGCGGATGACACAGGCCTCTCCGCCAAAGGACGAAGCCTGCGTGTCATCTGTAGTCGATTGCAAAAAAGTTTGGATATTTTTTCTTCATACTTGCAAAAATGGAAGATTTCTCCTAATGCTTCCAAAACTCAACTAATAATATTCCCACATAAACCAAAAGCTCTTTATTTGAAACCTTCAAGTAGACATGTTGTCACGATGAGAGGGGTTCCAATAAATTGGTCAGATGAAGTTAAGTATCTAGGACTCATGCTAGATAAGAATTTAACTTTCAAAAATCACATTGAGGGCATTCAAGCCAAATGTAACAAATATGTAAAATGTCTCTATCCCCTTATTAATAGAAAATCAAAACTTTGTCTTAAGAACAAGCTTTTGATATTCAAACAAATTTTCAGGCCAGCCATGTTGTATGCTGTACCAATATGGACTAGCTGTTGTAATACCAGGAAGAAAGCTCTGCAGAGAATTCAAAATAAAATTTTGAAAATGATTCTGAGGCTTCCTCCCTGGTATAGTACCAATGAGTTACATAGGATATCCAATGTTGAAACATTGGAACAAATGTCAAATAAAATAATCAATAATTTCAGGCAAAAATCGTTACAATCTTCTATTGCCACGATTAATGCGTTATATGATTAGGTTAAGTTAGGTTAAGTATATTAAAAACTTTTTTTTTTCTCTTATAAGCAGGTGAAATCAACTCACCTGTAAAAAATCTGAACTGCTACGGCAAATGAAATGTAATATGTTGTTAACAAAATGTTAATGAAATCCTAAATTTGTTTTACCAAATTAGGATGATAGTGTTGTCCAATAACACAGAACACCTAGATATAAGAAATAATGAATGTTATGTTTGGAATGATACTAATAAAGAAATTAAAAAAAAAAAAAAAAAAAAAAAAAAAAAAAAAAAAAAAAAAAAAGCACGCTCGGGAATGACATCCTTATCATGTCATAATCACTATCCCTTATAAGCAGGGACAAAACTGTAGGGTGTTTCGTGGGCTTCACTGGCTCACATAATCACATGAAACCACCACTAAAGCACCAATCTCTCGCTCCCCACATTATTCTGAGGATAATAGTGCATTCGATGAGGAGAATCCTTCCGGTTCCTGGCCGGAGTTTGGCGAGGCGAGGGTGGGAGAAAGCGCAGCCAAATGTCACAAACTATTTTTTGCCGTAAATTTTCGATGTTCCTCTGAAAGCTGAACACGAAAAAGGCACGGCTGAGAAAAGGACAAGTTACTGGCACCCAGGCTTCTTCAGCTCCTGCTGCGGATGAGGAAGTGTGCCCGAAGTGAGCGAAGGAGTGGTCTGGCAAGTGTTTGTCTAGGGTGATATCCTTTATCTGGGCTCTTTTCGTCTGTTGAAATTGCGCCAGCACCTCATATATAAACAGCAACATTCACACACACGCCAGTTCTCGCTTTCTCTCAGTGGAGAAGTCGAGATTCAGATACCGACCTATACATAGGAAAAGGGATAGATAATGTTCATTAAAATAATATGTCAGAGGGAAAAAGTCAAGAAATGGCAGCCCTCTGTCCGGGCTTCTGGGAGGTTGGAGTGAGTTGACGACGTCGAAAAGTGGCGGAAGTTGTCTTACGAGATTGGGTGTGATGAGCAAGCACTTTTTGGCTGCTGTTTTCCTGGCTTTAGGCGCACATGAAACGACGTTGGGCGGGGAGAAGGAAGTAAATCACTGGTGCCGCAGAAATTTGCTGCCCAAGTTTTACGAGCTGTCTGTCATGTGTGTTTGAGCACAGGAAGTCGACTTTCTTTCTTTGGAAACGGTTCCTCTGAGGATGGTCAAATTTGGGGCAACAAGTTTTCCTGTTGACGCTGTAAATGTAATGGGCCAAAGGATGTAGATTGATGTGCGAAAGACATTTTGCACAACGAATGCTTTTGATTAAAACAAAAGCTTAATAGTCCTTTATCAAAATTTACTCAAAGCTAGTTAGATCGGATAATGAGCTTGATGATTTTGAGAATATATGCGCAACTGATTTCAGAATTTTTATTACGCAACTGTTGTGAGTTGCGTAATGAGTCATAACATACCCTCAAATAGCTTGTTACGTAATGTCATAAATGTTTTTTTATGCATTTTCCAATCGTAATAGGCTGTTCCTGCGCTGCTATTATGTAGTACGGTAATATTAGTTTATGGAACAAGTTGCAGAATGATATTTTTCACAGCACGAGTCGTATATTTAAATTAATCAAATAATTACGACTAGTGCTGTAAAAATCGAGTTCTGCAACGAGTTGCGTACAACATTTTTTGCTATTTCGTAGAAGACCATTTGAGGCTATCAGAAATCATATCGGAATGCATTCACCATCATTTTAAAATTTCTGCAAAATTGTTCTGTAATGATTCATTACGCAACTCAAAACAGTTGCGTAATGTGAAAGTGTTGCGTAATGAATCGTAACAGCACTGGTTTCAGTTAGGTAATTACTATTCCCGCACTGCATACTTCAGTGCAGGAAAGTAGGCCGTTTCATGACAAATTGGCGTGATGAAAAACAGCCTGTTACGATGAGAAATTGCAAAATAGTTATTACGCAACCGAAACTAGTGGTGTGATAATTCATTACGCAACGTTTTCTCATTACGCAATTGTTTTTAATTCCGTAATGAATTATCACACAAAAAAGTTCAAGAAATAATGACGAATGCATTTCGATATGATTTCTGATACCATCAAGTGGTCAAGTGAGAGGGCTCTCCTCGGAATCCTGAGAGGATTCTCTTCAGAATCTTGAGAGGATTCTGCTCCGAATCCTGAGAGGATCATCAGAATCCCGAGAATTCAGAATTCTTTTTCCTCAGAATCCAGCAAGGATTCTCCTCAGAATCGTGCGGGGATTCTTCTCATAATCCTGCAAGAATTCTCCCCAGAATCCTGAGCGAATTCTTTTCAGAAACCTTCGAGGTTTTCTCTCAGAGCCCTGAGAAGATTCTTCTCAGTATCCTGAGAGGATTCTCCTTAGAATCTTGAGAGGATTCTCCTCAGAATTCTGGGAGGATTTTGCTTAGAATCCGGAAATGATTCGGAAATAATCCTGAGATAATTGTCCTCAGAGGTTTCAAAAGATTCTCTCCAGATTCCTGAGCAGGTTCTCCTCATAATCCTTAGAGAATTCTCCTCAGAATTCTACAAAAATACTCCTCAGAATCCTGCGAAGCTTCTTCTTAGAAACCTACGAGGATTTTTGTCAGAACCATGAGAGGGTTCTCCTCAGAATCATAGAAGGCTTCTCCTTTGAATTTTGAGAGGTTTTTCCTCAGAATCCTCAGAAGATTCTCCTCAGAATCCTTGGAGAATTCTCTTCAGAATACTTAGAGAATTCTCTTCAGAATCCTGAGAGAGTTCGCTTCCAAATCCTGAGAGGATTCTCTTCAGAGTGCTGACATGATTCTCTTCAGAATCCTGAGAAGATTCTCTTCAGAATCCTGAGCGGATTCTCTTCAAAATACTGAGAGCATTCTGTTCAGAATCCAGAGAGGATTCTCTCCAGAAGCCGGAGATAACAGATTCTGTTCAAAGTGCTGAGAGGATTCTCTTCAAAATCCTGAGGGGATTCTCTACAGAATCCTAAAAGGATTCTGTTGAAAATCCTTAAAGGATTCTGTTGAAAATCCTTAAAGGATTCTGTTCAAAATCCTTAGAGGATTCTGTTCAGAATCCAGAGAGGATTCTGTTCAAAATCTGGAGAGGATTTTGTTCAGAATACTGAGAGGATTCTGTTCAGAAACATAAGAGGACTCTCTTCAGAATACTGAGAGGATTCTCTTCGGAATCATGACAGGATTCTCTTCAGAGTCCTTAGAGCATTCTCCTTAGAGAGAGAATTCTCTCCAGAATGTTGACAGGATTCTCTTCAGAATCCTAAGGGGATTCTCAAACTGTGTACAAAATGCTTATAGGATTCTGTTCAGAATCCAAAGAGGTTTCTGTTCAAAATCCGGAGAGGATTCTGTTTAGAATCCTGAGGAAATTCTATTCAGATATCTTAGAGGATTCTGTTCAAAATCGTTATGGGATTCTATTCATTATTCTGAGAGTATTTTGTTCAGAATCCTGGGAGTTTACTGTTCCGAATCCTGAGAGGCTTTTCTTCAGAATCCTGGGAGGATTTTCTCCAAAATCCTGAGAGGGTTCTTTTCAGAATCCTGAGAGAATTCTCTCCAGAATCCTGAGAGAATTCGCTCCAAAATCCTGAGAGGATTTTTTCCAGAATCCTAAGAAGATTCTCTCCAGAACTGGCTCGATAGAAGTAGACAAGAAAATTCGCACACGCATTAGGGAAAGTAGAAAGAACTCTAGAGAGACTAAAAAACAAAGAGACGAAATATGATCATTTTCAAAATAAATCAACTAGCAACTATGTTAATCTATTACGCACCACTGCCAATGCTAACTCCCACGCTAAATGAGGTTCACAGGTTTCGTGTGTTGAGTTTACAACGGTTTGGGTAACGAATGCAAAATTGACTGAATGTGTGGAAAACCAATGTAATGAGTAAAGCATACCTTATTCAAAACATGAAAATTGCAACCGGAACTCGTGTATTCAGAAAATATGCTACTTCAGAAGAAGCAAAATTTTCGTGGACAATAACATTTTCTGTAAGCCGTTTTTAAGGGGACGTGAAAAAGTGTTTGACAAGTCTCCTGTTCGATTGCAATGACAATGACAGTCAATTTTGAATTTGTTTTCTGCAGAATACACAAGCACGAATAAATATTAAATTTGAATAATCGTCCAAATATTTTTACTGTTTTCAACCAAATGCAATGTGTCTTTGTAATGAGTTAATACTTTCCCTGTAACAGTTTTTTTCAGGTCTTCGATGTTTCTTACGTTTCGCATCGTTCTATCAATTTCTTTTTCTGTTTTTTGTACACAAAGAAATCAGACTACCCAAAAAATAAGTTCTTTAAACTCAAATTTGAGTAAACTGCATTTAGTTCTTACCCATAGTTGAGTTGTTTTGCTTCTCTCGCAACAGCATTGTTGTCAAAAACAAAGAGAGACGACCGACCCAGCGCCGAATGTCCGTGAAATAAGTCAAATTCGGGTTCTTACGAAATTTAAGTTGTTTTAACCCACCACTGGGAATTCGAAAGCTTACGTTGTTATAAAAGAAGTCAAAGATGAGTTGATTTGTGGCTCCATGTAAGCCAGGATAGAGTGTCTGCGAAATCAGTCTCACAGTCTCGAACAGTAAAATTTGAATTAGTGAGTTCTTCCAGTACTCGTGAGTCTTTGTGTGACGGTAGAACAACGATCAGCCTCAATTATTTTTGAGAAACGCTTAAGGCAACCCCTATATCGGTGAAATCTTGACCCACCATTCTATTTGAGTTTTCTGTTTCGTTTCCTTAATTGCTATTTGGAGTCTTATGAAACAAGTTCGCCCTGAGGTTGCGTTTTTTGCCAGGCAAACATAACTCGACAGACGGTCCTCTTCAGAGGTGGTGCTTAAGCCTTCTGTTTTTTGCGCCAGACAACAGAACAGGTGACAAAAGCCCTTTAGCCGCATTTTGCGTGCTACATTACTTTTTTGTTTCTCTTGTATGGATCAATACGTTACTTTTCTTAATCATAAAAAATAAATTTAAAGAGTCCAAAGTATTGTGAAATTTGAAGATAAGTATCTACATCTAAATTTGAGGGGTCCTCAAAACTCTTTTAGTTGTAACTACCGAGGGGTCCAACAATTTGACCAACGAATGCAGTTTCTCTACTTACTCGATAAGGGCCTTCGAATAAGCATAAATTTGAACATTTTGAAATACAAAGTGTAAATAGTTGGCCAGTCTCAGCGAGAATGACTCACTTTCCTGTCATTTTTTTTAGCAGTTCGGATTCCGACATGTACATTCGACCACTCATGAGCAGTTATTTACGATTGTACCCCGTTTGGCATAACGGTCGTTTGGCATAATGGTTATTTGGCATAATGGCCGTTTGGCATAATGATTGACTTAAAATAAATATCGGCATTTTTTTAAGCTTTTACCGAGATCAGCACCACCGAGCCCATACAACAAATTTTGGTAGGTTCTAAACAAGCGTGGTGTTCATTCAGAGATTATCCAAGCTATTTGAATTTCAAAAATTGTTGTAACATTATAGAGCATTACTAAATAAAATTCGTGATGGGTCTCTACATCTCAGAAAATAGATTATCCTTGAGCTTGTTGCGATAAACATATTTGAAAAAAAAAATGGCAACGTAAGTTCGCAGTTATTTATCAAGGGAACGCTCATAGAATATTTCTCTGCAGATCAAGCTCTGTCACAGATTGGACGTAACACTCGTAACACTACTTGATAAAAGTATGATTTTTTGTGCAAAATATCAAAAGCTCTAATCCAAAGATCTATCAATGCGACTTAATTTAAAAATAGCCTTTATATGAGAGCAGATTATTTTTCGTTTAAAATGTTTCAGACTCAAACGCAAAAAAAAAATCACAGCATAGCTCAAATGAACATCACATCTATAAAAGAACATATATGTGGCAAAACTTTTCAACGGTTCAATATAAATTCTAATTTTGGAAGTGTTCATCAAAAACACCGTCTATTATCGAGAGAAAGGAAAATTTGTGATTGAAATAATATTTTTTCCAGCATATCTCGGAAGGATATCACGGGTTTGTCCCAAAAAAAGTATATGTTGATTATTGGCAGGTTCTAAAATAATTATCATTCTAACAACACATCTGGCAAGAATTGATAATTGAACAGCAATATATAAAAATGATTAATTATTAGCTTTACGAAATAATAAAATTTGAAACAGTATAAATATAATGAACAGCCTATTTTTAAAAGAAGGAAAAATGTACAATTAAACCAATACAAGAATGGACGCCAAAAATTATTGCGACAATGACTGGTTCCCCCAAAAATTGGTGACGAGAAAGAACGATAAACTGTCAAAAGAAGAAAATATTCTGTCATTCTCGGCTATACACATGTTGGCAAAAATGCTGAGGACAGTAAAACTCGAAAGAACCGTCAATTAAATAAAGAAGGGTGCATATTAGATGGTTAGTTCGTTCACCACCCTGAAATATATAAAGTTACGACAATTATGAGTGCTAAAAACTTTTCGGGAAAGTAGGCTAGGAAACGAAATATTCGGGGAACTGGTGTACGGGGAAACGACATTCGGGGAAAAGTAGTACAACCCATCAAAGTAACTGCAGTAATCGATTTCTCTTTTCGCTGATAATTTGAGCAGATCAATGTTATTGGTTGCCGCCCTTTTGTCAGTTAGAAACAAAAATACTTGAAAAATATAGCTCCAAAGAACAGCCTATGCATAAGGGAAGGAGAAATTTATTAAATTTTTAAATCAACAGTTTTATAACTATAATTATGGTTACATCATATTTAGGAAAAAAGCATATTTGTGCTAAATATATAAGAATCTTCAGTGCAAAAATTAGTTCCAATAGCGAAACTCAAAAGAAGAATTAATTTTTGAAAGAAGGGTAATTTCTGGATAAATAATAAAATACTATTGGCAATAACTTTCCTAATATGCTTAAATTTATACAAGAGCGAATGATTGTTGAATATAGTGGTATTTTGTATCAATTGACACCAAAACAAGCCTGGTGTCATCTAAAAGATTCAATAGAAACGTAAAAACGGAAATTGAGAAATTGTTGATTTCAGACTCATTATGCCAAACGACCATTATGCCAAACGACTTTATGCCAAATGACCATTATGCCAAACGACTTTATTCCAAATGACCTACCACCGTTATTTACTACGTGCTACTGCAGTGCACTGTTGACAACTTAATCATCGAATTCTACTAAATTCTCAAAATAGATGCTTTCAAGAAAATTTATTACGCCTTCACCATTGTTTGGTCGTTATTTTGTATGGTTGTTTGCATTTTAGAACCAACACGTTGGGGTAGCAGTAAAGAGCCGCCAGTACCTCCCTTGGTATTCTTCTGATCTTGCTCTTCCATACATAGAAAAAGCATTTGATACTGTTTGGCATGAAAGCTTGATTGTAAAATAAAAAACTTTTATTTTCTAACATACATTGTTAGAATAATCCAAACTTAGCTGTCAAAATGTACATTTCAAGTTAATTAGCAGAAGTCAAAAGACTTCCTGTCAGAGATTGTGTTTCTCAAGGCAGCGTTTTGGAACTAATGAACGCAGGCCTCTTCAGCAGAGGACGAGTCCTGCGTGTCATCTGTAGTAGAATGCAAAGGAGTTCGATTATTTTTTCTTCATACTGGCAAACATGAAAGATTTCTCTTAATGCTTCCAACACTAAAGTTATAATAATCCCACAAAAACTAAAAGCTTTTAATTTGAAACTTTCAAAAAAACATGTTGTCACAATGAGTGGGGTTCCAATAAATTGGTCAAATGAAGTTAAGTTTCTAGGTAGGGCTTATGCTAGATAAAAAAATACTTTCAAATATCACGTTGAAGGGATCAAGACCAAATGTCACAAAAAAATAAAATGTGTATATCCCTTAATAAGAATCCCTTAACCAATACAATATTTGCTCGCCTTAAGGTGAAACATCTCGGAGTTCAAAGATGGCCGCCACAATGGCCGACTTGTGACTCTACTCGCGTTTTTAAAGGCACAAACTGGATACATAGTACGCAAACCACCCTGATTTTCTTATTTTAAGCTTTCTGCTAGTGCACAAAGCCAAAATAAAAAGTACACTGTTGTTGGATGCTTCCTTCGCGAGATTGGTGGCTTTAAAGTTGCAGTGCAATCTTAGAAGTTGGATTCCAAACTGTTTCACCTCAATAAAAAGGGACGTCCTCTTGAAGGATATTATCTGGTAAACCTATCGATGGTATTAAATGCGCGAGAAGAGAGATATGTCAATGTGCATTGAAGTAAGAGTTCAGGAAGTTTCTTTGGTAATCATTTTCTTGCATTATATATTGTTAACTTAACTTTATTAGCAAATCCACAAATTTTGTCAAGTCGTATGAATAAATAAAAGATTGAGAGACGTACTTCTAGAAATGCCTTTTACAAATCCCCACTGGATGCAAATAGAACATTGTAACCTACATCAAAAGACCAACTTGCAACCATCGTATATTGCTAACCACCAAACGGACACACTTCCGTCAACTATCCATTCATGGAAATCGCTTTTCCGGGTGCCATTGTTTTCCGCTTCCTGATTCATTTTCCACCGTAACGCCAACGGACCTTAGACACAGAAAAAAAAACGCTCCCGCTGAGTTGGTACAGTCAGATCTCCTATCGCACGTTAACACCTACTTTCTTCCTGCTGCTATTTCTCAGCTGGTTTTTAGGTGAAGATGAATCGAAGCCAAACCTCAAATTTTCAAGAGCACAAATCTGGAGAACCGAACTTCCGTTT
This sequence comes from Aedes aegypti, assembly GCF_002204515.2. Lineage (NCBI taxonomy): Eukaryota > Metazoa > Arthropoda > Insecta > Diptera > Culicidae > Aedes > Aedes aegypti. The sequence continues at coordinate 114,557,416 of NC_035108.1, read as the reverse complement.
GAGCTGAAACCTTTATCGATTGGTCACCACCAGCTAGTGATCGATCGATTAAGTTTTCAGCTTAAACGGATGTTTGGTTCTCCAGATTTGTGGTCTTGAAAATTTGAGGTTTGGCTTCGATTCATCTTCATCTTGATGGCATGATTTTTTCGTTAGTGACAAAGACATAGTATGTCCTTGTGGCATCCTACAGTATTTAGAAATATTGGAGAAGGTCTTTTCTTTGTAGAGTATCCAAACTATGGTGAGCTCGAGAGCTATCACCAGTAAGGACTCAATAAAAGTCGAGACTCCTTTCCCAGTTTCTGGTTCGTAAGAATCTGTTTATTATTTCGTCGTTTCTGGGTTTATATCTTGTTACAAAAGCTTACAATGTTTAACTGCTTAATCTATTTTCTATTGGTGAGAATGAGACAACTGGAGTCCATACTTAAAAATTATTCATCTTTGCAAATGTGGCATTTTGTATGCCTAGGTGGTCCGTGCCCAAAAATGTGCATCTTGCTATTTCGGCAATTCGTATCTCGGTGGTCCGGCCAGGGCGATGCAATTTGAAACCTTTCGATTTCGTGTGCCCGTCCGTGTAGGGCTCACGCGGAGGAGGGAAAAAGGAATGGAAATAATTCTGGCACTTGAGGTGCGGTTGTCGCATATGGTTGTAATTTCAATATCTTGCACTTTTCGAGTGCATTGGTCGGTTTCAGGCGGATGGCCTTTGAGTTTGTTTATGATTGTGGGTTTCGGTGATCAGTGGTTCTCAACCCACGACATCCTTATTACCCACAAAATTTCATCCATCTCATCGATTGGACGTGAAGTGGGTGGCAGTGTCACATAGCAGACCTGTCTGTACGTAGATCCTGATGAAGATGGCGACCCTTCCCAAACTGATGATGGTAGAGCGATGGTGTGTCAGCAGAACCATCGCCGGAATCGGACAGATGAATTTCAACGGTCCGATGAAAAGTTTACCTCCCATCTGTAGATCATGGAAGGAAGATTCGGCCGCTGTCACCTACGACCAGGAAGAGGGAGAACTAGATGTCAGTCTCCTGTCCGGGCAGGCAGCAGTTGTTGGAAGCAAGTCAGGCGAACTCCAACCAGCTCCTTTCCATGGAGCTACCTCTTTCGTACGGTGCTGATGCTGATGATGATGATGGCCGTGATGACGACGACGGAAGCCCTCCGGAACTCCGGGTACTGAAGTTTGGCTTTGTTCTGGGAATATAGGGGAAAAAATACATTTTAGCCGAGCAGTTATACTTGGATAAAAGGTGCAAACGAGCGGGAGATGATGAGACAGAGACAGAGACGAGCGCCAGAAGAGATTAAAAATTATTTCTGTTATTTTAATCGGAGGAAATTTGTCATAATTTGAAGAGCATTGTTCTTTTCTTTGCTTTGAAACAGTTTGAAGTGTTGCGAATTGTTATACTCGTGCGGTTTTCATTATCGAACTGTTGCATTAGAATGTTTGCATATGGTGAGATGACTTGTTTTGATTGTAACGGAAATTTTAAGTTTTCTCGATGTTAATCGGAGTGACCGTCAAAGCTCAAATCAAAATTTTTCGTTGAAATATTTTCAATGCTTGAATGGTGTTTTACTTTCTTATATTCATGAATTTATAAAAAATAGTGTTTTATTAGAATTGAGTATTTGAAATTTTTTACCTTTTCGTAACGATGTTTTTAATGATTATGGATGACAGTACCAAAAATTGGGTTATACAAATGTTATTAGTAAGGAAAATACAAATGTTATTAGTAAGGAAAATGATTATTGTAACTAACGGTAGCTCTGCCGACTGCATTTGAATGGTGCTCAATCTGGATATGGGAGGAAAATTTATACGTGTTTCTTATTTTTATGAAGCCAAGGAGCCCTCTAGGCTTCCACAAGAGAACACTGGGAGATTTGGTATGGGAAGGAGTAGGTTCTGTAGGATTCGTCTTGATAAACTGCATAGATATAATGTATAATCAATAAACATTTTGAGCAACGAATGACCTTATAAATTTGTTGAAATATTGCGGTAAGACAATCAAAAGAATTATTCTCACTTCGCCACGTTACTAAATACATTTACAATTGTATTAAAATGTTCATACCATTACTGCAGTTTATGTTACCCCCCTCCAGTCAAAACCATTTCAAGCTTGTCGCAATCTGATGCAAACCCCAGACAGACTAGGTACCCTCTTCATTTGAATCAAATTGAAAGCGCACCGGCATTTGAAGTCAACAACACGTACCCACTCGGATCCCTCTTTTCGCTGGGCAAGTGTCTGCACAATCGTGAGCAAGAACCTTGCGCAAATAAGGAAGGATTTTGACTTTTGACGGAAAAACTTGCGGAAGCTGCACGGCGTAGTAATGGAAGCGGGGCTTCGCCTCAATATGACAAACTAGGTGTGACGTTCTAGACGGGGGAGAAAAAACGACTCCTCCAATGCAACGAGAGTAGCTATGTATGGATACCGATGGATGGGAAGTGAACGAGCACATGCTGCCAGACTGCAGTTTCAATGATTGCCCCCTTGAGAGAAGCTGTACATGGGCTGCTGCTAGAATACCGGTGTGCTGACTGCTGATGCGGCGCTTACTCGGTGTCGGTACGAAACGTCGAGGGGTGAATCGATCTGATATGTAGCTCGCCGGTCGTCTCTTGACGCTTTCCAAAGCGGCGACGCACTTGGCCACGAATGCAGCAGGTTGGGATTGGCGCAACATGCATGCATCATCTCATCATCATCATCGTCACCGGCGCACCGACTAGTGCATTCTGCACTCTTACCCTTGCTTTTCTGGTGGCAGGGGACGAACATCTGTGTGCTTGGTCACATATGGGGACCTGGGGGATGCAAATTATTTGGATATGGCTGTGATAAACGATGATTTTAAGGATTGCATTTTTTTAAATGCCTTCATAAGTATCATTTAATATATTACATTCATTTGATATATCTAGGTGTTCTGTGTTAAGCAAAACTATCATCCTAATTTGGTAAAACTAAATGAAGCTATTATTAACATTTTGTTCACGACATATTAGAGTATTTACAGGTGCTATGAATTTATCAGCTTTGGATATTCTATATAACTTATTAGTTCTAAACTAGGAAGAAAGCTTCAGAATCATCAGAAAATTGTATTTCAAATCCTCTGCAGAACTTTCTTTCTGGTATGACAATAACTAGTCCATATTAGTACAGCATAGAACATGGCTGGCCTGCAAATTTGTTTGACGATCAACAGCTTGTTCTTAAGACATAGACGGGGTTGGTGGTCTAATGGCTACCGCTTCTGCTTCATAATCAGAAGGTCATGGGTTCAATCCCAGGCCCGTCCCTTTCCTCTTACTATGTAGATGTATCTTTCACTTGCTCCTTTCTACCACTCTTAATATATCACAGTTGATGTATCTATCACAGTTCATAGCATTTGCTAGAACCCGAGACGGACAGAAATAAACCGTTTCTTTACGCTTCCATTCGTTCATAATTATAGAGTGCCTTCCTTTACGCCTGATACATAGGCAGTCTGCTAACCAAACCAGCAAGCCTCTCTGCCATAAAAATTACCCCACCTTTTCACCCTTCCCGCATGAACTGGCGTTGACGCAGTGATATATACGGTCAACCGTGGGAGCCAGTTGAATGCATCATCAATTCCTTCCCCTTCCCCTCATTACTCTGCATTTTGACGTGGCAGCCACCATTGTTCCCTAAAAATAGAAGATCACCAGCACTTATACACTGAGGGTGCCTGTTAATCCCAAGCAGTCATCTGGTTGGTTCCTTGTGTAAGTGCAGCTGTTCTGGCGATACTGGAGTAGCAACCACGGGCAGGCAATCAAGCTTCAAGTTTCAAGCTTCAACAGCTTGTTCTTAAGACATAGTTTTGATTTTCTGTTAATGAGTAGATACAGATAAATATGAATTGGATGCCCTCAATGTGATTCTTGATAGTTCAATTTGTATCTAAAGTGAGGCCTGGATACTTAACTTCATCTGACCATGCAGGCTTCTTCCTTTGGCGGAGAGGATCGTCCGCAAACAAAGATTTTTGACATCCTTGAGGTAACGCAGGTAAGTCAGATGTGAAAATGTTGTATAATTGTTCGGATAGAACTACAAACAGTCCTCAGAGCAGTCTTGTTGTTGACAGCTTGAAGCTATAATTAGATTTATTTTAGGCATTTGTATAAATTTAAGAATTCATATAAACATACAACAAGTTTTTCTTCTATCTTACTCAGGCAGCCAAGGGTTAATCTTAACGCAGGAGTGAACGGTCGTCTGATTGATCTTAATATTAAATGATTGGCTGGATCAGATTATACGTTAATAATATATGCTGTTTTGACTTACTTTGCTTTTCAGGATCTTAGTTTTTGGGAATTAAATCGTATAAATATAATCAGTGTGGATAGGTATCAAATCTAGGTTATCAAATTGTAAATGTTTAATTAGAATATCACATTTCATCATTATTTCACGGATTTCAGTGTTTTGCTTGTTAACTTACATAAAACTAGTAGCACTCTCTAAGCAATATTAAATTGATATTGAAATAAAGGATTAAACTTCAAAATTCAATAATTCCGGAGTATTACTTTTTAAAACGTGACTTATCAATTCAGGCTTTTCAATTTTTCTTTCTCATCATATTATCCCTCATCATATAAGTATAGGTAATCCTTATGACGGGTCATCTGACTGACGGCGTTTCTATCATCGTCGGTCACAATCAATCGTACCTTCCACAGGGGGTTCAGTATACTCGGCGGTACAGGCTTGTCCCGATATTCCGAACAATAATATTGGTCTCAAAATGGTGCCTTGGTTCACAACAGCTCTTACAAGCAGTCTTTCAGACTTGGAGTTCTGATAACTAACCTGAAGTGTACGATTTGACAGACTCTAGGGGTATAAAGATCGCTTGAAAAACTGACTCCTGATTCGAGGCCAAGCCTTATACCAATCGATAAGGCTCAACGAACTGAGCACATGTCTATGTGCATTTTTTTTTAGATTTAGAAAGTGGTAAATCGCTATTAACGGACTAACCCAGCGATCACGTTCGATATGTAGGCTTGTCATATCGAATTCGTCCATCGTGCACCAGAGTGTCGGACTCGGAACATCCACTACCGACTAAAACTACCTTCGCCCACGAGCCATTCCCTCCGGAACTGCCTCTTGGAATTACTTCATGGGAAAGGCTACTGTACTATCCAGCTCTGCTTCTTGTTTCACTTTCAGCGTGTGACTCACGTGAATCTTGTGCTCCTGTACTTCCTGCTCTGCGGCGACGCGTTTGAAGCTGGCATCTTGCCAGAGTCCTGTGCAAATTTAGCGCCTGCTGCTAATCCACTGATTCTCGAGATCTCCAGGTTTGACAAAGTTGGAAGCAGAGGTCGATCCAGCGATTCCGGTTGGAGAGTAGCTTCCAACTGGTGGATTGTCATGATTGATGCTACTCAGCATAGTGGAGCTAGCGTACTCCAGTGGAGAGTTCCTGACGTAGGAATATCTCCCGAAACCGAAACGCCTTCGTTCCCGCTTTACTGCTGCTGACCGGTGAAGTGCCGAGGTCGATCCAATGATTCTAGTTGGAGGATGACTTCCGGTTCACTGGTGCCCGACGACTTAAGCCGGTGACTCGCTACGGACTACTCAGAATAGTCTCCGATGGTGGAAGATCACCAGAAACCATGCTATATACCGAGGTTGGTACTGCGATTCCGGTGGGAGGGCAACTTACGGTTCATAGGCGCCCCAACGACCATTTGGCGGTGCTGTTTCGCGATCTATCAGCTAGTGCCCGGCGGAGGACATAGCCTATTCTGACACGATGTTGGTCGGTCAAGTGTCTGAGTCGGTTCTGCAATTGGAGGATGACTTCCGGTTTGCAGAAGCCTCGACAACTTATTACCGATACTGCACTACTCGGTCTAGTCCCCGGAAGAGGATCTAACCTACGCCGGTGGCGCCCGCTGGTCTCATTCATATGCTCACTTTAACAGACTGGCTTGTCGACCCAATTAACAAGTAATTCCACAGCAATTTGGCTTTCGTGTGTATTTATTAATGTTTTATGACAGTTACGTGAATGCTATGATAGCTAGAGGTGGCATTTAACGTTGCTAGAAAATGATATTTTGTAAGTCAGCTCTTAGTTGTTTTCGAAACCTTTTAGAGACAAACTATGAAGTTAAAATTTCGTGGCTACAAATCCAGCTTTATAGCAGCATATAATACCTCATTTAAACTGCTAGTGGTGGCTGAATGATTCTTAGTTGTGACGGCAATGATGAAAGATGGATATAATACACCTTTTTGTCATAAAATCTGCCTGTAAACTGATCAGGGGGGTGGCAAGAGCCAATATTTACCAACCCAACATCAATTCAACATGGTGTCCGGTGTTATTTCTTTGATTATTTTGGGAGGGACAAAACATATGTTTTTATGGGTAGAAGACATCAATGATACCTCGATGATGCTTAAAACATTAAACAAAATGATGAACTTATGAAAAACATCTTCAAATACGACGATTCAATGCGATATGTTTAATTGCCAGAATCTGGCACTAGCAGCGTATGAGCCGTATACTCGAAAATCAGGAACAAGCTTAGGGCAAACCGACCAGAAAGTGGGTACCAAAACGCGAAGTACCAAAACGATGTGAGGAAGAGCCGAAATGTATGCAGGATGACAGCCGTGTCGGTCCCCTGAAACTGATTGACTTGCACTTGATTCTTGATAACTTACCTTATTTATACGTATTAAATCAGTATTTGGGCTCTTCAGATGCATTGCAAACACTTATTCCTGACAAGAAAACGACAAACTAATGTAAATTTTTATTGTTTCTGCGCAAATTCTTCATAATAGCATACTCAAACTGCAAACTCTGTTGAATGCTACTTGGTTACTGTGGAATTCCGCCGAACATCGCCAACTGAACGGTCGACTGTTCGGCGGAAGCCGATGGGCTCCATGCGGAGCAACTCACCTACGCGTGTAGTCTCGACGATGGTCTGCAAGGGAAAGAGGCCGAGTATCGTACAGTCACGCTGTCGGCCGTGATGCTTCGGGTGCCGAAGGGCAATCGTGCTGTGGCTGTGATCGCTTGTGTCAGTTGACGTCTCTCATAGGGTGACCAGTATCTCACATCCCCCTTTCCCTCCCCTCTAAGGAAAGATATAAGGAATATATTATCCATGGTCTCCCAAGAATACCGTTGTCAGTTATTTGGGTAATTGGGTCCTAAAGCCCTGTCCCAATTTTAGTACCAAACGCTTAAGTTTAGGTCAGAAACACATGTTTACTCAATTTTTAAATGAGTCTCTTTGGTTTGAGCCAAAAACTTTTTTTATGGTTTTGGAGATTTTGGTTGGTTTAAACTCAAATGTTGGGTTTGTTTTGTTTTCCGTGTCCCTTCCGAAATGTAAGATAGGAACAATCCCAGTGTTAGAACTATAGGCCCTGTGGCATTTTTGTCGACAATGCGAACGTCAAACATGATCAAAGGTATCAAGGTTCTTATTTGGAAGTATTTTTAAAATTCAACTTTAACTATTTATAGCCGTTATTTGAGCTGAAAAAATTGCTAAAGCAGTTGCAAGAACATGCTCTTTCGTATTATTAAATAAAAACAAGAATTCATTACAAATTTTAGGACCCAATTTTATTATACAGTCTACTTCTATGAAAGCAATGCGCTCACATAACCGATCAAATGATAAATGGAATACCAACCCACCAGTTACTGCCCTCATTTTCCTTGTCGCTGAGTCTAACGCCGAATGCTTGCGAAGGAACGAAAAGAAAAACGGTAGTAGCATCGTCATACGGGAATATTTTGTCTCTTAAGTTTGAATTAGGATGAAATCGTTTGTTATGCTTGAATAGTTTTCGATTCCGTGTAGTTCTGAAAATTCCATTTCTTTTGCAGGCCATTCACTTGAGCACTTTATTCAACATTGGGTTGTGCGATGACGTTTGCTCATTTCGTCACCGTCATCAAAAAGTAAACAATCATTCTCTTTGCCATCCTTGTGTTGCAAAATTTAATTTATTTATGATAATTCGTAAAAATTATCACGGGAAAGGCTTGGTGGAAGGGTAGGTGGGTTTTGTCGTGCTAATAGTAGTAACTCTCGTTACTGCAGCCGAACCAAACCACCTTTTCTTTCATTCACGAAACTGGACGATTCAGAATATTTCCTGAGGTAAGTTATAGTTGTTTATGTTTATTAGCATTCAATCATATGATATTCAGATCTTACGTGAGGTGAGAATGATCGATTTCTCTGTTTATTTCAGGTTTACTCTTCTACAGATTGCACATAGTTTTTCAGATATGCTGGTGCTTTCTTTTCTCGAGATGGTCGTTTTTGGTTGTCATCAGTAGGGGGATCGTTGGCAAGGCTTTCATATCGCCACTCGCATACCTTCTTCGTCTGGCTGACGTGCCTCTTTAGGATCTGCCCGTCGTTGTTTAGTACGAGGTTTCCGTTATGTTCTTCCATAACAGTGTATCGCTGCGGCCCAAATCGTGTATCGCCTTTACCACGGTTCGAACGCTCAACTATAACGGTATCGCCTGGTTTGACGCAGCACTCTCGAGCACCTCTCCGCGCATCTTCACGCTGCTTGCTGCGTTCTTTTGCTTCCTGATCCTTCATGTTGAGAACATTATCATCATAGTCAGCTTTCTTATGTACCAGGAGCGGTAATCCACGCTTAATTTTCCTACCCAAGAAAACTTCCTCGGGAGGAACCCCAGTCACTGTGTGAGCAGCAGCATTGTGTGCGTGAACGGTCGCGCGTAATTCATCCATGAAGCCTTTGTTATTAGTGATAGCAGTAGACATCGCTCGATTTATCAGCTTCATGTAATTCTCGACCAACCCGTTTTGTTGGGGGAATAACGGTGTCGAAAAGGTTGTCTGAATTCCTCTTTGTGAGCAGTAAGTTGAGTATTCCTCTCCATTGAAGGGAGGTCCATTATCGGACCGTATACATTTCGGGAAGCCCTCTCGCTCAAAGATTTCCTCTAGGACTTTCTTCGTTTGCTCGAAACTTGTCGTCTTAACGGGACGAGCCATGATGTACCTGTAACAACAATGGAATGTTTCATATCGAATTCTTCTATACAACTCATATACAGTACCTAGACCTATAGTCTACGATTACCAACACGGATATCCCACCGTATTTTGAATACGGCCCATTGAAATCTAAGGCGATCGTTTCCCAGACCGCCTGTGGTGCAAGAACTCTTCTCATTGGCGTTGGCTTCTCAGGGCGACCGTTTGTGGCACACGTTTGACAGGATTTTACCCAGTCTTCGGCTGCTGAAGCCATGCCGGGCCACCATACACGCTCTCTCAGTATACTTTTCTGTTTTGCCACCATCGGGTGACCTTCATGTGCTACTTCAAGGGTCTTTTTGCGAAGAGATGTTGGGATTACAGCGCAACCGTTCTTCACTAGAATACCGTCGCTCACAGAGAGGTCACTCGCAATACTTTTATACCTTTTATGTGCTGTTGGCCATTCATTGCTTTCCAGCGCGTTCATAACCTCCTGTAGCTCTTGGTCTCGTGAAGTTGCTTTCTTGATTTCATGTTCGGTTAGGAATCCTGTACAGTTAACTTCCAGGGTGGCTATTTCCCACGGACTCTGGTTGTCATCAAACGGAGCATCTTCACCAACGTACAATCTGGAAGAAGGGTCTGCGATATTGTCCCGACCCCGAACAAATTCGACGTCATAATCGTAAGGACTTAATCGAAGAGCCCAACCATCTGCTCTCGTAAGAACACGCTTAGAGCTTTCACGAGTCCGGTTTAGGATGAACGTTATTCCTTCTGCATCTGTCCGTAGTGTGAAGTGTCTCCCGAGAAGGAAAAACGCGAAGTGCTCTACTGCCCAAACTGCGCTTAGAGCTTCGCGCTGATTCTGGGCATATTTCCGTTCAGTCGCAGTTAGTGCTTTCGAAGCAAAGCTAATGATTCGTGGTGGTTCATTGCCATCTTGCTGTACGAGAACCGCACCGAGTGCGTTTGGGGAAGCATCGGTGTATAGTATAGTTTTATCGTTTTCAGAGAAAAATCCCAGCGTTGAAGTGCAGTTTGTAATTTTCTCTTTTACTTCTTCAAAGGCGTTCTTTTGGTCAGAACCCCAAAACCAAGATTTAGCCGAGCATACCGCCCAAAGAGGACTCGTAATGTCGGCAAAGTTCTTGATGTATGAGCTAAGGAACGATGCAAGCCCGAGGAAGCTGCGGAGCTCTGAGACAGAAGTGGGTTCTCGAAACTTGCGGATATCCTTAACTTTCGCTTCGTCAACGTGGAATCCTTCGTTGTCTAATTCGTGGCCAAGGAATTTCATGTGCGTTCTCTCGTACTCACACTTCGCTACGTTTAGAGTGAGATTGTTTTCTCGTAGTATTCTCAATACCTTTGCTGTAGTGTTTCGGAGTTCTTCCAAAGTGTCGGCGAAAATGAGAATATCATCAATATAAACGCATGTAATCTCCACCCCTTCTAATAACCGACACATTTCCCGCTGGAAAATTTCCGGCGCACAGTTCACGCCGAACATCAGCCGGGTGAACCGGTACATGCCGTTTTCCGTGAGGAACGTGGTGAGGTCCCGCGATTCCTTAGCAAGTTCTAAATGGTAGAAGGCGTTGCTCAAATCTAGTTTAGTGAAGAAACGGGATCCGTGTAACTTGATCTTCATCTCTTCCAGGAGAGGCAGGCGGAAGTATTCCCGTTTATTTGCCTTATTCGGCGAACGCATATTTACGACCAAGTGGAAGTCGTTCTTACCCTTCGGCACCGCCGACATTCCGCTGATCCATTCGGGTGCTGCCTTAACGCGTTCTATTATGCCACGGGCTTCCATTTCTTCCAGACGATGCCTAGCTCCTTCACGATAGGCCGCTGGAACGTTATAATAAGCGTTCTTTTCGGGGGGGATCGTCTTGTCCACACTAAACTTAACTTTAATTCCCGGCATTTTTGGGAAGACCCCCGTGCCGCTGGAATTCTCGCAATTATTTACTGCAACACCTACTTCTAAGAGCCTTATCTCACTAGCAGTTGATCTACCAAGCAAGGATCGACGGCCCTTAGCTACTACTAAGAACTCCGCTAGAACCGTTGGTTTTGTCATACCCACTACTTCAATGTGCGCTTTGAAGGCATGTCGAACTGGCATAGGCTTATTGACTGCATATGCGCGCAGTTCTTGGTTTTGTGGAAGATTAATTAGATTCAAATCAACCAGCTTATTCTGCAACTGATGCTCGAGTATTTCCCAATCCGAACCACCAATGATGTTCACATCAGACCCGGCGTCAATCATAAAGGTTATTGGGCTCGATGATCCGATGCGGCAATTTACCAGAACATCCTCGACCGAAATCGCGTTTATTCCCTGCAATGTGATGATTTCCAATAAGCTAATTGTTTATTTTTGTAGGGTGAAGTAATCTTTATTGAACTCTCAACTTTGTTAACAACACATCATACCTGTTGCGAATTCTCGTCTGCAGTGGAATCCGACGATTCTGCTCGCAATCGTTTTCCGCTGGTGATCTCCTGCACATGGTTGGCACGCCGTTTTCGGCAAGCAGCAGAAAAGTGCCCAATTTTGCCGCAATTGTTGCATGCCTTGTTCATCGCGGGGCATGCATTCCCAGCGTGGGATAAACGGTTGCACTTGGAACATCTTGAACGCCTACCTTGACCATATCTTTCTGATCCGTGAAGCGGCTTCATCGGCGCCTGTGCTACTGGTCTTGTGCGCTTTTTCATGGTTCGCCCATTGTTGCGCCGCTGAGCAACTGAGTTGACAGCTTGAGTAAGGTGGTCAGCTGGCCTGATAAGCCTCGTCTCTGGTGGCAGATTGAACAATGAAGTTTGTGTCATGGTCAAGAACGCGAGCGGTTTTGGCGAACTCTTTGTTCAGCATGCCCTTCAGAAGCTGTGTACGAATGAATCGCTCCTGGTCTTCAGGGCTATAGCCGCACAATGTCACCTTCTGCGTCAGCCTAGAGTGAAAGGAGACAATAGATTCGCCCTTTACTTGCTGCATTCTGATAAACGCTTCGTGCTCTGATGATGTATCGGTCATTGACTTCAAGTATACATCTATGTTTGCCACAAATGTTGAGTAGCAACTAGGTCCCTCCAAGTTCGGCCGCAGCTTGGCCGCCCGGACTATTCCTTGTAATTCGGGGCCCATTGATAGGAAAAGAACCTTGGCACGGTAGGCTGGATCAGACACGCTAGATAGCGACACTGCGATCTCAAAATTCTCCAGGAAACGCTTCCACGTTTCCCAGAGCTTGTTGGCCGGAATGTCCTTCGGGAATGGAGGAATATGCTCCCAACGGATGTTCGCGTTAACGTGATTCGTGATATTATTCTCCCCGGCGCTTGACCACCCTTGTGGCTCGTCAGCTGTAGAGCGCGCGGGGGGCACACTGTGCTCGCTGATCGGGTTATTGTTTTTTGTAGGTTGCGATGATTTGGTGAGCTGCTCGATCACCCTTTCGAGTTGAGCTATTCTTTCGTGCAAGCTTGCATCGCTTGGCGGCGTGGACGCTGCTATCTCTTCCTGAATGGTGGACGGACTTCCTTCATCGATCATCACATAACCTGGCGTAGTTCCGTTAGATTCGTCGTAAGACTCCATCTCATCAGTCTCGATCACTTCTACAGCTCCGAGCTCGGTTGAAAGCAGCTCATCGGAGTAGAATGAGTCATCATGACCTTCTTCCATGTGATTGCCGTTAACTGCGGCTCGGACGTATTTTCCTTGAGTAGACATTTCAAAATGACAGATCTACGTGTGTGTAAAGATGGACAGTTGTATTAGCTTTATGTATTTAATAGAAAATACGTATTATCAGTGGACGTCCCATCGCACTAAGCTGCACTAGCATTAACGTTGGAAGAAAGTCAGTAACGAATGCTTCGTTATAGGAAACATAACCTCTCATTTCAACGCGAACCGCTTTCTATGTTAGTAGATGTCCCGTTCCACTTCAAAATCTTTAAAACCAAGCTTTACAAAGATCAGGGATGGCTTTCAGTCGATAAGTCAGGTTTGTTCCCTACATAGTCATTATCAGTGTCGAGTAAATGTCCCTATTCACTCCGACTTTAACGTTTGAGTTTCTATAGAATCGCATAGTATGATGTTGCGGTCGTCTCGATTTATGAAGCGTCTCTATTATTAGGTATTTTGTTCCTCGTTTTCATTTTTCACTTTATGTTTAGTGAATGTCCCTTTTCACTCTCAAAAGCAACATACATTCTCCGGAAATGCGGTCGTACCGATCCGCGGAAAATGTTCATTCATGTTTTTAGATTTCCTTTTCCAGGTTTGCAATTTATTTGCCATTTAATGGCAAACCTGGGAGGATCGCCAATGTGGAATTCCGCCGAACATCGCCAACTGAACGGTCGACTGTTCGGCGGAAGCCGATGGGCTCCATGCGGAGCAACTCACCTACGCGTGTAGTCTCGACGATGGTCTGCAAGGGAAAGAGGCCGAGTATCGTACAGTCACGCTGTCGGCCGTGATGCTTCGGGTGCCGAAGGGCAATCGTGCTGTGGCTGTGATCGCTTGTGTCAGTTGACGTCTCTCATAGGGTGACCAGTATCTCACAGTTACCATGAAAAGCGAGAAAAGCTGCATCATCTTCAATCAGCATTTGTTATGGAAATTTTACATCCACAAATGCCGAATGATAACAATTTGCCCTTATTTGTGTATTTATGATGACAAAACAGCATTTGTCGATGACAATCTATAAATTATGGTTGCGCCATATTAATTTCACTCCAGTTGCCGCAATTTCACTTTTTCAAATCATATTATCTCCATGAATTCGCGCATTTCATGATATGATGTGAGTGAATATAATTTAAAGCACAATTACTACCCAATCAAACCAAGAAAAGTTGACTATGTTTTATTCTTCTTCTGGCGGTGTATTTTAGCAAATGCTAAATAACTAGCAATATGCCACTTTCAGAGGGGGCAAAGGCAAATTTACTTCTTTTCCATCACATTTCACAAAAAATCTCACTCGGCACTAAAGATCTGAGCACTATATCCACTAAAACACTACGAAATAAATTATCAAAGACGTGTTTTCAATCGTATTTTGTTTTGTTTACCTTGTAATAAATCCTGCAAGATCGACGTTATGATAAAATCATTTTCAAGGTGATGCGACATTCATCTAGAACAGGTGGCCTCAAAATAGCTACCATAAATGCTATTTTGCTTTATTTGTGTGACATAATTATACACTTCATAGCCTCTTTCAGAGTGGGCCAACTAGTCACGTTCTAATCTACAAGAAGTTTTGGGGGTTGCGATGAAGACAACAGTGCCTTGACCGTGGTTTTATGTGCGTTTATTTATAGCACCCTGGAAGTAGTTCGTAAAACTAAAATTGTTACTTGGGGAGTGCCGAGGTCTGTCCGACGATTCCGACTGCCCTAACGACTGAGAACCATGTGCTTTCCGCTGCGTCAAGAGCCGCTGCCCCTCTCGCCATATTCGTTGTAACAGAGATGATTTCCCTGTTTACCGCGTCCTATTTTTCTTCGTCAGCATACATTCATTGAATAAGGGGCCGTCCATAAATGACGTAGCATTTTTTCACTGATTTTTTACACCCCCCTCCCCCTCGTAGCATTTCGTCACAAATTCTGATACCCCCCCTTGAAAAATACGTAGCATATCAAGCACCCCCCCCCCACCTCTTTTTAATTTTTTCTTTGTTTTCCTCAGTGATTGGGCTAAACCGAAACATTAAAATCCATTGATATTATTAACTGACTAAAACCTTAAAACCTCATGATAATCTGACGAATAATAGTTTGATATACCGTTGCGGTCAAAAGTCCCTTGGAAAATGGTTTAAACAATTTATATAAAAAAAAGTTAAAACCTTAATGCGGATTGATAAAGCCAACAGTAATGAGTAAGAGGGAAGTATAATTCATAATATATCAAACTGATATTTCGTTATATTATTTTTTTTATTATTCGTGCTTAACAAACTGATTTCAGTGAATATGATTAAAACAATATTCTGAAATGTTCTTACACAACTCATAATAAAACAAAAACATAATAAAAAGCCATTTCCCTGAACTACCGAGTGATTTAGAAAGCTAAATAGGACAATTTTGAGAACACTCAAATTTTGTGTCCTTATTATTATCGAGGCTTTTCCATCAAGAGGATTGATATACAAAAATAAATCAATGTGTTCATTGAGTAGATATCTCCTGCAAAATTGAACGAATAATTCAGTACATAAGTATCTTGTTCAACTATAGTAACGTAAATATTTGTCTAAATGAGTATATTGTATTACTTTGTAGAAATTAAGCTTCGATAGAAAATGCGAATAAAACTAAAATGGATGGTTTTATTTATTGTTAACAAATTGGAAAGCAATGTTTTCCATGTCGATTAAGCATTTATTTTTAATTAATTTATTAAAGGTTTTTTTTATAAATAAATTAAACAAATTAGTTTAGACTTGAATACAATAGAATATTTATATATCCATTGAAGCTTTATAAAATATGTGCGATTACCTTATCACGAAAATTTAAAATAACTAGAAAATTTTGAATCTTGTCATATTAATGTTTTCAAGCTGAATCATCATTGAATAACCCAAGTTTAATAAGTAAAACAAAGGATTTTTAAAAGTATATCTGTTTGTAATTTTTTTCAACACAATATTTATTTTCATACTCTTATCATGATTCAAAATGCTACGTCCATTACTTGGGACCCCTCCCTCCCCCTCGTCACACATCGTCACAAATTCGTGAAGTCCCCCCTCCCCCCTAAAATGCTACGTCATTTATGGACGACCCCTAATATTGTGCACATTCACGTCATTGCCGACAATGGTTCTTATCTCGCATCGCTCATGTTCGAAGCGCGGACATTCAAAGACAATCGCCGCACCCGCTGCATAACGGTGACCTTGCATGTCCAAACCTTTTAAGATATTTCTTGAAGCAGCCATGGCCAGACAAAAGCTGTGTCAAGTGGCAAATCACTCCTCCGTGTTTTCTGTTTATCCACATCGACAGGCACGGAAATAGTGGGTGGGTCCTTCTACCGTTCTCAGCGTTATCCCTGCTGTTGCCATTTCCTTCATCTTTGGCTCATCTTGGAGTTGGAGGCTTACAGGGATCAATTTTGCAATCACATAGACTGCCTCCAATGATATCGAACGATACGCATTCGACACAAGCATGTCCATCAGTCTGAACTTACTGTTCAGCTGGGGGCGGTTTGTATTCGTCAGCAATGCAGTCACCCACAAGGAGCCAGCGTGTCTAAGTATCGATGAAGCCACGCTTGCTAGTAGTCGCTTCTTGCTGCTGCTGATCGCTGAATTGTTGGGCATGATCTGGGATAGTGCTGACATCACCTTCATGGCCCTCTCACATGCCTAATCGACATGGCTGTTGAAGCGACCATGTCCTCCAGGTGTCTGACTTCCCGCTTTGAGTCCATGGTACACTGTCCAACCGAGATTCTCGCATGCAGCACTGCCTTTCGGTTGCTTATCATCACTACTTCGGTATTGTGATGGGCATTCACAAGCTTCTTCCCTCGCATCCATACTTCCACGGCGAACCCCTAGCTCGAAGTCAGCTTGCACGCAGATCGGCTATCGTCGAGTTCCAGCAGTAGGCTGGGGGTGGTTATGTCTCGGTTTACCCTTCCTCGGCATGGTTGCATCGCACCAGAGGATTGCATCATAGTTTTTTAATATGGTGTTGTGCCTTCTTATCGGGAGCATAAATTTATACTCCAGTTGCAATTCTCACGCACACTCATATATTTGTTGTATGTTTACCTTCCGTATAAGAGAAAATGGGACAAAATGCGCCAAACAAGATAAAAACTGCGCATAGTTGGTATGTGAGAATGTGCATTAAAGTCTTCGGTTTTCTTAACAGTGGTTTTATCCGCGTTAGCAATGGCATTTAGCCATCGATCCCGCTCATCGATATTGGTTGGAAACTTATGATGCGAAATGTTATCATCGTTATAATTGTTCTTCAGATTATGAAAATCGACACCACAAGAAGGAACACAACACTTCATTGCGCTTTTCACGATAATAGAAATGCAACTTACTTTATTTTAAACCGCGAGCTACGCTATGGAAATAATAACGAACAATATGCATAGATTTTGTGTGCCTAGGTTCGTTTTCCCACATTAACACCAGCTGCATTGCTTATAGCGTAATAGTTGGGAGGGAGGCACCGATACTACACACGAAATATAGAACAATTTCTGTTTGAACTGCAAGATAACTCCAGCTTGCCAACAACAATCAAGGCAGGCTTGGGGAAAATCGCTAGTTTTGTTTTGATGTGTACTTTTGATTTTTCCTGACAAACATGGAAAAAGGGCCACAGTGTTCTATACACTAAATAGTCATTTTTATTGGAAAAAGTAAAACGATGCGTTTTTCAATGCTTTATATTCAATCCGATTGAAAGGTGCTCACGTGACATTACTTGCATTGTGTGCATGAATTGATTTTCATTCGATTTTTGTCACTTTTGATGAAATGCGAAAATGTGTTTTAATCAGTTACGCGCTTTTTCCATGTTAGTCCAATGTTTGAGATCTGAGCTCACAGTGACAGTTCGTGACAGCGGAATCCCGGCTCACTATGACGTACAGAAATTTTGTATTGGTTTCTCCCTCCCAGCGTAATAGTATTGGTGAGCGCTGCTTGCGTTCGATAAGAGGCAACAAAAAATGGCCATCATATCGGCCCCCTGCATCGCACACTCGTGCAAATGTCGCTGTCAACTCATTCGCAGTAAACTGCTGAACATTGCGCTCCAACCCAGTCTTCTAAGATCATTCTTCTTCTCCAAGATTTAAACAAGCATGCTTTGAATTCATCTCAATGATCGGGATCCTTTTGAATCCTGATTTTTCAATCTCAGCGTGCGTGATTCGTGCAAAGATTCAATCCCAGGATTGAATCCCTGTCATTGAGCGTATAATATACCGTTTTGATTCATATTACGGACACTTAAGGCCTCAGTGAAGTATAACCCAGCAGAGAGCATACAAAATAAATCATTCTGTGTGATTCTTTAGCGTTATCAAGCATTGGAAGCCTTTAACTTTCGAATGGTGGGTAATGAATTCGCTTCCGCAACTTGGATAATTTTTAATAAATCAAAATGTGTGGCCTTTTCATGATTCTTATTCCGGACGCTTCCTCACTTTTGTCTCATATTCCGGACACTTTGATTCGAATTCCGGACAGCTCATGATAATCATTAATGGAACAGTCAAATCATCAATTGAAATCGTCAAACCATTAAAGAGACATCTAAGGTAGTTGGGCATTATAAATTTTCAAAGATATTTATGGAAAATGCTTACTAAAACGAGCCTTGAAATCGAGAACTTTTAAATGGCAGAAATTGAAACATTTCGTGTGAAATGTTTCCCATACAAAGTAGAGTGTCCGGAATTTGAAGCTGTCCGTAATATGAATCAAAACGGTATTATAGCCAAGAAAACTAATGAATATAAAATGCTCCTCATCTAGAATACGACTGTTTGACGTTTTATAGAGGATAAGGACAAACCTGGGGTAAAACGGGTTTTACCTTTTTAGGGGAGGCTAAGTAGTATGGAAAGCAATAACATTATATACACCGTGAGAACTATCTAAAATAATATCAAACTACTGCAAGTTAGTCTAATGTCGGTCATTACCACTCGTGATGAAGTGAATAGAGTAAAAGATTTGGCTATCACAGCGCTATTTTTGCTAAATCAAGAGGTAAGCATGTCTTGAAAATTAGAATAGCGACGCTGAACTTCCAAGTTTCACACGGATTGTCAATTCAGCAACCAACTGTGCATGCTGACATCATTCCGACTCATTCCAAGTGTCCCGTCAGGCAGAAATGTTCAATACACGCTCAAGAATTATCAATGCTACTCGATTAATTTCTATTAGCTAACTATCGACCAAGGATTGAATCCTAGGATTAAATCCTCTCATACACGTGGCAGGATTCATTGCTTGCCTGGATTTAAACAAATAATGCGCGCGAAATAAATCTTGCTCCAGTGGTTTTGAATCTCAGCAGCTATTGGAGTGAGATTTTTTGAAGACTTAAGTCCAACCTTAAGGGCATATAGGAAGGAATACCTGTCATGGCAGGGAAAATGGCTTCCTCACACATACAAACACATATGCCAGCGATTCACATTCTTTCTCAAAATATTTTACTTACCTTTAATAAATCGCTGCCAAATTGCTAACTGAACATCAGAACATCGTTATACAGTCATCTCTCCCTTACTCGATATTGAAGGGACCATCGAGTTAGGGAGGTATCGAGTTACAGAACACAAAACCGATGCAACTGCGATCCAAGGGACCATCGAGTTAGCCATGAAAACCAACTTTTACTATGGTTCTCTAACTCGATATCGAGATACGGAATATCGAGTAAGGGAGAGTTAACTGTATTACCATTCTTGTAGTTTCAGCAACTGCTAACTAGCCAAATTTCATGAATCGTGCTAATAATCAACACGAACGACAAGCTTTTTTTCGTTTGTTTACACTTTCTCACCCGCGAGCGAAGGATACTTTACGCCGAATTTTATTATTTTCACTACACTTAGAACACCGTTCTCAGTTTATTTTCAACCATTGATTATTGAAAGACACCTTCTAGTTTATTTCTGATGGATACAACTGAAAAGATTACAGAACCGTGCTTTAAAAAGTAACCCGATCACAATTTTTCGCTTTTTTCGTTTTCTAATTTCAAGTCGGCAGCCAGCTTGCAGCAGTGTTGTCAGGAACAGTGTTGATAGACTCACACTCAAAATCTCAATCAATACGCTCTCCCGTGAGAGCAAACTCATTAGAGATCCGCTTCGCAAATCTCACGCTTGAGATTTTTATGCAATATCAACTCAATCAACTCAAACCGTAAAAAATGATTCAGTCGCAAAACCCGGCAAAAACTCGTGAAATCCGAATGTTGTTATTTACGTTAGAAAGGATTACTATAATTTTACCAGACTAATAAGAAATTATTGCCGTGTGTGAGTAAACTGTGTAAATACGAGACAATGAGTCAAAAAGGCGAGCCAACTCATCCATGATTTTTTGACTGCTGAGTTGCACGATTGACAACTCACGCATGAAAAATATCAAGCGTGAGTTGTGAGAAATTGAGTTTTTCACAACACTGGTCAGGAATGTTGATGGTTACGTATGGCATCAAGAAATATTATTCAGTAGGGACGAAAAATACTGAAACTGATGCAGGGATAATTGACAACGGCGTCTTATTAATTACAATTTCACTATTACTAACAAATAAGAGAATATTTTCTGTGTACCACTACTTTCAAACAGAAATTTACGGATTCAACGGAATTTCACCTTAACCGCTCCTTCGATAGAACCGCACGCGCTTCAAACTGCCGTCGGCTACCAATATTGTACCGAATCGCTTGGTGGCCACTGTGGGTATACTTCTAACTCACTCGCCAGTTAAAACTTCCTGACTGCCCAGGGCTACAGAAGGTTACGTCATTAATTGACTCTCGGCCATCCCGACGGTATGTGCTGGTAGTACCATCTTCTTCTTCTTCTTCTTGGCATTACGTCCTCACTGGGACAGAGTCGGCTTCTCAGCGTAGTGTTCTTATGAGTACTTCCACAGTTATTTACTGAGAGCTTTATTTGCCAAAGTTGCCATTTTCGCATTCGTATATTGTGTGGCAGGTACGATGATACTCTATGCCCAGGGAAGTCAAGGAAATTTCCTTTACGAAAAAAACCTGGACCGACCGGGATACGAACCCAGACACCTTCAGCATGGCTTTGCTTTGTAGCTGCAGACTCTAACCACACGGCTAAGGAAGGTTTAATTAACGTGAAGGGTATGATTATTGGGCAAGCGATCGTTAACTGAAAAGTGAGAATTGTTGGAGATTCTGTCTAGAGAATTCCGACTACGAAAAAACGTTGCCGTTCATCTGCCGGGTACTCAACGATTTGTTTGTGCGAATGGCAGTTCCAAAATTTAGACTTATGGTTATCTCCGCATACAAACTTTGTCGTATCTTCCTTCACAGGACAGACGTCTTTATTGTGAGAAGATCCTTCGCAAATAATGCATTTAGGGGAGGTCCATTAATTACGTAAGACAATTTTGGCAGTTTTTAGACCCCCCCCTCCCCCCATGGTAAGATATTTTGTATGAAAATTAAAACAATTTGTTTGGCGCGTAAGAAATCTCGAACCCCCCCTACCCCCATAAACCCTTACGTAATTAATGGACGGCCCCTTAGCATTCTTGCGGCAATGTTTGGTAGCATAACCCCACTTTTGACACTGACGGTACTGAGAGGGGTTTTGAAATTTTTTATTCATGTTTCTGGAAATGTTCCCATGTTATGTCATGGAACGCAAGTCTTGCTTTTTTCTGAAGCTTCAATGTTGTTTAGATTTCTTTTGTAGAAGTGAACTTAATAATATTCTTGAGAAAGTCCTTTCCGACGAATGCCCGTTTGGGGTCTCTTTTTCATAATTATAACTTGGACTGGGGAAAATCCAAGTATATTATATACAGTGTTGTGAAAAACTCAATTTTTCACAACTCACGCTTGAGATTTTTCATGCGTGAGTTGTCAATCATGCAACTCAGCAGTCAAAAAATCATGGATGAGTTGGCTCACCTTTTTAACTCATTGTCTCGTATTTCCACAGTTTCCTCACACACGGCAATATTTTCTTGTTTGTCTGGTAAAACTATGTTAATCTTTCCTAACGTAAACAATAACATTCGGATTTCGCGAGTTTTTGCCGGGTTTTGCGACTGAATCATTTTTTATGGTTTGAGTTGATTGAGTTGATTTTGCATCAAAATCTCAAGGGTGAGATTTGCGAAGCAGATCTCTAATGAGTTTGCTCTCACGGGAGAGCGTATTGATTGATATTTTGAGTGTGAGTCTATATTCCATTTTGGATCTCTGATTATATATTCCATTTTGGATCTCTTCAGGTAACTTATAGACCTTGAACAAAAGTAAAACATTTGCACTTCTTCTTTCCAAGATGTTAGAAAAGAAATTCGAGATCTCTGAGAGTTTCCGGAAAAAAAGTGGCAGTCTCCTTTCTTTACGATTTGGAAGAAACCCTAATAGAGTTCAAGATCTTCTGCCTTAATCCCCAAAAGTCGGAACAACTGACCACGAGAGGTGGCACTCTTTGTTTCCTTACTTAAATCAAAGAGCCTGGGCTAGAGGCTGCTTTGATTTGGTGCCCGGACACTTTGTCTAAAACACTGAACTGATTGCTCATTTCGATGCAATTATCAACATTAACCATTTCACCTTCGGTAGAAATCACGTATTCCGAGGAAACGTACTTTCTTCCACATTTTCCACTTTT
The DNA here is from genome assembly GCF_002204515.2 of Aedes aegypti. Classification (NCBI taxonomy): domain Eukaryota; kingdom Metazoa; phylum Arthropoda; class Insecta; order Diptera; family Culicidae; genus Aedes; species Aedes aegypti. Next base: position 114,534,856 of record NC_035108.1, on the reverse strand, counting down.
AGTGACAGTTTGCAATCCCGCTTTTTTGGAGGAAGCTCTGAATTCAGAGATTCACCCTTCTTTTTGTTCGTAATTTCAACCTTGTTTAGTAAATAAACGAAACAAGAAGACACCTTCTAGGAGGTTTTTCCTCAAGACGGCGTCCAAGATGGATTACCACCGCTAGCTTTCACTAACGGTCCAACAAAAAATCGAAGGACGGGTCCAAATAAGGATAGAAAATGGATAAATAGATAAATAGATATGAAATAGCGGCACAGAAAAGTACTTTTTTAATGCTTTACGTAGTTTAAGAACTTCCGAGTCTGGCATCTTTAACTATGGATAATTTTGGTATTTATGCCGTATAGAACTGTTCAGAAACCTCCAATCCGCACTATACCATCAATCGCCTAACTTGATGCACACACTTCGCACCGTACCCCTTCTGGTGCGCATCAGAGCCGTTGTCGTCGTCGTCGTCATATCCGGGGTGTGCTTAACTGCAGCATCGACTGGCATCAGCATCAGCTTCAGCAGCACCAGCCAGCAGAGCAGAGCCGTAGTTCCCCTTCCGAGAACATAAAGTACGGGTATGGGAATCATCAGGTACTTTTGTCACGATTTTTCTGCATTCATCCTGGCGCTGGCTGCCCGGAGAACGTGTGAAGAAGTTGACGCAACCGGAAAGGCTGTTGCCACTTGCTACTAGTGCCTCTGTTGGTTGGGCTTGGTGCAACGCCACTCATCCTCCCCATCATGCAACGGCAATAATTCTCTTTTCTCAAGCATAATATGTGTATTCTGCACATACCTTATGGTGACAGTAATGTTCAAGAACGTGTGTGTGTTCGAGTCTTTGGGCCTTGGGAACAATTTCGTTTGATGTATTTTCACTTTTTATCGTAATAAATGATGGCACATCCGTCCTCGGGTAGGCGAGCGATACGCTTCTGGACCAAGATCTTGCAAGATGTGCAGCGGAACTTTCTCAAGTGCTTCCTGAAGGTGCACTTGGGAGCTTTTTCGTAGAAAAGTTGCAGAAAGGCAATGCATAGCCAGCATCTAAGGAGAAGTAATACACTGGCAAGTTTTTAGTTAACTTTGTTCTTTCAACGTTAATAAGAATATGCAACCATTGATCAAAATTGGTGTGTTGCTAGTTGATCTGTGTTCATTTTTTATTAACATCGGGCTGGTAACCACTGAGTGCCTCACAAAAGAACTTAACAAGCCTCTTGCCTGAAAAAAAAAACATACAAAAATCAAACATGAACCAGGAGTTCAGAATTTCCATAACGATCCATCCGACCACATTTCTCCTGAAGGATAAATCTAAAAGTATTTTTATCTTTCCTAACAGGACGACAATTATTACTGCCCGTGTTACTGTTTGTATTTATTCATGATTTTTTGAGGAATTTCCTCTGAAATTTATTAAGTGATTTGTTTACAGTTTCCTTCAGGTCACGGTGTTCCATAAAAAAATAATGATGGAACGGTCATCGGGCTCGACTTTAGAATGAAATTTTGTTGTCTACAGTGACGAACAATTCAACAACCTTTCATCGTTGTGCAGGTGCGAACCATGTGTGTTCTGTGTATTGGTGTTGGTGTCAACTTCAGCCTCGTATATAGGTTAAACGACGCGTATGATGTCGACTTGCTGTCATTTGTTGTTTGTTTACCGCGCACGATTAAAGAGTCCACGGAGTGGTAGTAAAGTTGTTTGCGTGAGTTGAGCGACCCAGTGACATATTACGGCGGTTGAAATCCCACGGATTGAAGCGGAATTTCATTTTTACCACCATCCGTCGGTACCGGGAGACGGGCTCAGCCGGTTGATCAATGGAAGACGGTCCTATGTGGGTCCTAAGATGTTGTACTACCGGGCGAAGTTTATCCTGTGGGTCACCTGCTCTAATATTCCTTTTAACATCCCAAACTATTGTTGGTTTTCACGCGTGCCACTCGCGGTTATTTTGTCTAACAAGGTGGTTGACATTTGGGAGCTCTGTTCCTGTTAGTTCAAGTAGACGGTCTGATATTCGCCGGATCAGAGGAAAGTTGGTGTTATCAGGATTTTTTGCTGCAATTCGGATGGGCGTCCGCGCTGCGGACTGTATCACCAGAAGGTCGAATGGCAAAGTGCCCGCCTCGCCCATGACCGATGTTATCGGGCTAGTTACAAACGTTCCAGAAGCGAAAAGAACCATCTTGTTGTACGTCGGGGCAAGGATCTGCAGATATGCTGCACCTCCTCGGCTCACTAGTCCGATCCCGTAGATCAGTTTTGATGTGACCAGTGCCGAGTCAACCTTGAGCAAGGAAGATCGATTGCCACGGTGAAGTTTGGCATCGATTATTTGCAGTATCCGCAGTCGCGACTTTCTTGATAACCTGGCAGTGGGGTTTGAAAATAAGCGTCCGATCCAAAGTTATACCCAGGATTCTCAGACGGTTTGTCTTCGGGACGGCGGATCGATCAATGGTGATTTCTTTAGCGGCTTTCGGCGCGCATTCGGGCTACAATAGAAACTATGTGACTGCGTTTACGGTGCAACTGGTGCAACCCTTCGTATGGCATCAGCAGATGTTGAGGCGCCTCGCCTTTTGTCAAGAATCCACAGAAGTTCGAATAGGGTGATGTCGATGTTATACACATCGCCGGGGTTAGTCGAAAACTCCATGAACTCTTGTTCAACTGCCGATTTCGCCATCTGGAACAATGGAGGGTAGCTTGAAGACGCAGATCTCTCGCTGTAATATTTTGCCAGTTCTTCCGCTGCTTCTTCGGGGTTGTCTGTAAATCCGTTCGAGTACCGTTGAGTACCACCGGTCGATGTTGTCGGTTGCCGCGTAATTTATTAACCGTACTCCACAGTTCGGTCGTCATGCTGTTGGGTGATCCTTTGACCACGAAATTTTCCCACGAATGCTGCTTTGATTAAATTACCGTTTTTTCACCGCTGGTTTAGCTTCCTACAAGCTCATCAATGCTTCAGTTTGGTTCGGATCGCGTTACTGAAGAGGTCGAAAGGATCGCAAACACTTTCGTCACCGACCAACTGCCACCTCTACTTCAGGGCACCACCAAGGTACCGATTTCGGTCCAATACGTCTACTAGTTCGCGGTATGGACTTCTATGCTGCTGCTATTATCTTCTCCGTGAAGCATTCTACGTCCCACTCGACATCTGGGCGAATAGTTTCCGCTGTGAGACGTTCGTACAACGACCAATCTGCTTGTTGTTCGATGATTGGACCATCCGGGTATGGACACCGTTATCAGAAAGTCGCTGTTATGTGTATCCGACAAGGTTCGCCAGATGAGTCTTCGCGCCAGACTCTCAGAACAGATGGACACGTCGATTGCTGAGATGCTACCCGTTGCCGGCTCAATACGATTGGGGGAACCGTCGTTTAGAATTACCAGTTGTTTGTCCAACGTTTATTCGGCAATGTATCGGCCAAGCGCACTCGATGCTAGATTGTGCGCGTTGAAGTCCTCCAAAAAAGAAAAGGAACGTCTAGATGCTTAAACAGATCTCCCAATGCGGTCCGACTTTGTGCTGCACTCGGAGCGATGTACACCGAAACCACGGTCATCTGCGGCAAGTGGCATTCAGAATACCTCTAATTTCAATTCAAGTTCATGGATTTTGTGGTGCTTTCGTGATCTCTAATAAGAACTTTTGAGTTCAAATAAAATACGGAGTGGTTTCGAAGAACAAGGAACAAGTTTTATTTGAAAAACGTCTTGTTTTGTTGGTGGTTAGTAAGAGAGTGAATTACAAATTAATTTCTAGGCGCCCAGTTACAAAATGGTTGCTACGCGAGACTTCTAATCAGTCACTGATTACTTAGTTTCTCAACACCCCTTCTTAATCGGACAGTCTTGCGTTTATCTGCCACATATCGGTCGATTACACTAGTAGAAGCATTAACCTAAGAATGCTAATGTCGCTGCTGTTCATGTTACCAACATCTAGTTTGCCACGAACTGACAGCGTGAGTACCGGGCATGAAAGTGTCAAATCAATTATAAGAACCAAAACAACGAAATGGTATTGAATGAACAATGAAAAGCCACAATATAAGGTAATAACAATTAAAATCAATTTTGTGACAACAGCGCCACTAGCGTTCTACTACTAATATTTCTATTATTACACTAGAAGATTTCACAAGTTTGCCTTCAAAGTCATGATTCTTATCTGCGCTCATGCTTGTCAGATTGAACCGATGACCGGATCCAATGTTATTTATCTTCTTGGAATTGACATACCTCTGCTTCCTGTTTCTCGCTTCTAAGTTCTGATGAGAAAGTGGTTTTGAAGATATCTTTTCCAGGAAATAGTCTGCCTCAGTTTCATTGTAGGATTCGGTCGCTGGATTATCCATCGTTTCTTCGCCCTCTGGTTCGAATTCATCGTCAGCGCTCAAACGTTTCTTATCGCAATATAATTTTTCATGCTTGCTAGTGAACAGTTCCACCTCGTAGAAGCTCTCTATCAACGGACAAACGGCGACGATTTTATCTTCGTATTGCACTTCAGCCGCCGATTTCTTGAAAATTACCTTGACATCTGACGTAGCCATTTTTTTCACCGACAGTAGATTTTCCTTTAGCACGTAGAACACATCTTTTATTATCATCTTAACACCATTCCGATTCACTCTAACAATTGATCATCTGTGCCAAGCAACAATCGACTGATTATTCTTGGCAACGCAAATCGTCATAGGCCGCTGTAGTTTCATCAACGTCGTGAAACAATCCTTCGATATAGCAAGGTGATCTGTAGCTCCTGAATCCAGCATCACATTAATTATCTGTCTGCTGTTCTCATTTGCTTCGAATGTTGTCATAAATATAACCGCTTCTACATCACTCCATCACATCACTCCATCACAATTTCCAGATCTTCTGTTTGGAACCAACAAATGCTGCAGGTATTTTGTCGCCATTGTGAAACTAAGTCACTCTCTTCCAATTGAGCCCAGCTGATTTTAACTGCCGAATCAGTTCGTCGAAAGTCTTCAGGTCGATTAGATCATCATGAACAAAAGCGATAATGCTGTCCTCTTTGATTAACTTGACTGCTTCTGGAGCGGCTTCAGGATCATCAACTCAGGACTTCTAATAAACCAACCGACTTCAGGAATTTTTCAACGTTAAGCCTCCAGTTTTCGTAGCCAGGTCCAGAAAATTGTGGGATACCATAGACTGCCGTGCAGGGTCCACAACCTCTTGAGTTCAGAGAAAGTACGAAGTGGTTCCGGAGAACAAGGAACAAGCTTTTATTGAAAAACGTCTTGATTGGTTGGTGGTTAGTTCAAGAGTGAATTACAAATTAATTTCTAGGTGCCCAGTAACAAACTGGTTGCTCTCTTCAGGCAGATATATCGGGAGGAATAGTATCGGCTTGCTGACATTGCACATTGGTTCACGGAACGAAATTAAGTGGAATAAGTCAATATCTTGAAGAATATAAAAATAGGGTTTTGTGTCTTCTGAACATTTGTTTGTCTGGTCAAGGCGCGTTATATGCAAAAGTGTCCTAAGCGCCGAATTTCATAGCCTTCTAAATTCGCTCTCAAACTTTTTTTATTTCAAAAGATAGCGCAACAAAATGTTCTACAATATTGAAGATTATAGAAAATATGAAAACTTTGTAGAACATCATTTTTTCTATATCTGATAGTTTTAGATATATAGGTCACTTTAGAACTTTATGGTCAAAAATCGGTTTTTCCTCAATACTAACGAAAATATCAATTTTTCAGGCCTACTATGTTCTGAAGTGTTTTAGGTATGAGCAAAATATACATTTTCTCCGAAGACGTCATACCTCTAAAATTTTCATATGAAACGATATAAGCGTTTTTGTAGTTTTTTCACCCACTTTTCCAAGCGTAACATTTCAAAATGGCGCAAGTGAAATCAAAAACTTTTCCCGTTACTTGAAGTACATTTTAAGAAAAGTGTGGGCCTCGTGGCCGTGCGGTTAGTGTCATCAGGCATTTAAGCGCATCGTGTCATAAGGTGCGGGTTCGATTCCCGCTTCAGCCATTGAAACTTTTCGTCAAGAATGTTTCGTGGCTGTGCCACTGGAGCATGCTTGTCCGTTGTCTAGTGTTAAGTTACAGTCTGTGCAGCTAAATGGCTGAAGACGGTGTCCGTGTCTTTTAAAATTTGGTGATTGTGATTTTTGATTTTCTCTAATAAATGTGTTCTGAATTATCCCTTAATTTTACTTAGAAAACAGATTTTTCAACTTCTTGAGATTCTTGTTCAATTACAGTCGAACATTTTGTAATACATTCAAAAATACTGAATCATACTTAGCATGAAACAGAAGTTTGTAGATGTTTATCATGCCTATTTATATTCATACACGCAGCGAACTGGACTATCGAATTTCATACATTTTGCCTTATGAAAGGTGGAACGATTATTGCAATACGAACGCTTTATGTATCATTTTAGCATCACTCCATAACAAGGCGTTGATAGGCGCGTGGTGTACGCTCGGGCCTATCGATCGCAAGGTTCTTGGTTCGATTCCAGGTTGCCGCGTAAACGTTTTTTGTTTTCAAATTCTGGTTTCATAAGGCAAATTTATGAATTTCAACTCGATTTCTTGTGGCGAATTTTCATAAGGGGTTCATATGTTTATAGATAGTCCATTTGCCTGAGTGTATTGTTAATAATTACAGAGATTTTCGTTCTTTGCCATACAATACCGTCAACGGAAGGAAAACTCGACGAATTTAAATGAAGTCCTGCCAATATAAGCTGAAGCTAGATTGGACAATGCCAATGCAGTTGCATTCCCTTTTTTTTAGTTTGTATAAGTGTTTTATGAACTAGTACACAACACTGAAGACGGCAGTTGAGGTCGAAATACGCGTATCTGTCAAAGGATACAATCTCCAGTGGAATTAAATGGTACAGTGGGATTCCGTTTTTGGCATGCTCCGTTTTTGGCATGCTCCGTTTTTGGCATGCTCCATTTTTGGCACCCCCCGATTTTGGCAACAAAATGGATCCGTTTTTGGCAACATTTTTATATACGATTAAAATTTGTAATTTTTTGTAAATATTATCGTGTCTGTTGCTTTATTTATCTGAATGGCAGGTCAACTACGCACCGATTACATTCCTGAGCTCCATTTTTGTTGATATTCCCCCAAATCTCATTAACTACTATGGGCTCCCGTACGCGCTTATTTACTTCAGAATGGTCATTTGTCATGCATTCGCAACGTTTCATAAGGCCATTAATCTCCACCACAATCTCAACTAGAGATCAATCTCTTAGGCATTCCTATTAAGTGTCCAGCCCACTTGGGTCTGCCAGTAGGTGGTACACTAAAAATCACTTCTCTCCAGTTTTGGAACAGCTTGTTTGAACAGAGCACAAGCACATTAGGCAACTAAAAGTCACCTTTTTAGCTTACTGTTATTATTATGGAGTTACATACACAACGCAGTAATAAATGAAAAAAACAAAAATATGTCGTGCATCATAACTTTTAAGGAATTTCATAGAATAAATTGCTTAATTCTAGTGAATTGCAGAAGTGGCAACATATAATTCATAAAAAGTGAAGATTTTACTAAATTGCATATTATTTTTTAAGAATTCCAATGTTCCATTCAATACCGGCACAAATGCGAACACAGTCCAAACTACAACTTATTCTCAATAATTGAAGCGTGCGATAAAAACGATTAAGAGTATTTTAACTTTCTGTTTGTGGTATTAGTGTGTATATTAATATTTCTGCGACAACTAATTAGAGCTACGTTCCCTCTTTGTTGGAAATTTTTTAAGACGTTAAATTTTTAAGAGACGAGTTCTGTACAAGATTTTTAATCAAGGATACGGGTCCCAACATAAACAAAATGTTCCTTGCGAGCTGGAACTATGAGTTTCCTAACTGAAGCCTGGAGAATCCTTAGGAGATTCTTAGTCCTTAAGGGACTTTTCAGAAGTTTTAACGGATTCTTGAGAATGTCTGCAGATTCCTAGCGAACACTTGGGGTTTTTTGTGGGACCCTGAGAATGTATAGTTGGTTAGTGGGGATTAAGTCCGAAGTTTGGTGATTCCTAATAAACTCTTTAGATTTCTAGGGCATCCTGGTAATTCCTAGTGGGAAAATGTGAATTAGTGGTGGTATTTTGAGTATTTCTGGCGAAATCTTGTAGATTTTGAAAAGGTTACCAGAGTAATTTGAGGGGTGCTAGTGGTAACCTAAGAATAAAAAACATTTGAAAATTTTCCTTGGAGACTTGAGAATTTTCTGCAATATAGCAGCAATATTCTTAGCAAGATGCTTCGGAACCTTAGCGTTTTCCTGTAGATTACTTAAGAGCACCTGAAGATTCCTATCAGGTTCTTGAGGTTTCATAACATGGATATATGTAAGTATATGTTTATATGTTTATATGTTTAGCTAAATAAAAACTCACTTCAAGTAAAAATAATAAAAGTTGTATGTGTAATCTACAAAATTACGAGTCGCATTTGAGATGTAGTTGTTTATGTTTGGTCTTTTGACTGCAGTCAATCATTCATTATGAAATGCTTTACTTTATCAGAAACATTAATTAGGAAGGTATTCTGAATTTCCCGAATTTTGTAAAATTTTACGCTAAAGCCTAAAGTTGAACTTATTTTTGATGTTTTTCAATACCCAGGGCTTTTGATTTGTACTTATAAACGTCTTTGTATGAATACCGTAACACATTTAATTATTTTCGTATTCTTACACAATTTTAGGAAAATGTTCAGTTCTTGTATAAAAGCCACTTTTGCGATTATTAATTTTACATGGCCCACTCATACAAATAGTATACATAAAGCTTCTAAAAATCATTAAAGATGTTGAGGCGTAAAAAGCATGGATGTAGAACGTTTGCCACAATTAACATTTCGGCCCTACAGATCAATAGCATAGTACAACATAACGGAAAACTGCTTCGAAGTGAACCGTACAGAAGTCTTTATGCCATATGGTTCTATAAGGATGATGTAATAACATTCTTATGATGTTTTCAAAACCAGTAGTTGAAAAATCAAATTTAAAATAAGGGTTCCGATTTTGGCACGGTTCCGTTTTTGGCACGGTTCCATTTTTGGCAACTGAAAATTTCAACTTTGTTGCCAAAAACGGAATCCCACTGTATTGTACTCAAATAAATTATTGTACTCAATACTTATACAAACCTTAAAAAGAGAATGCAACTGCATTGGCATTGTCCAATCTAGTGAAAGCTTCAGCTTATATTGGAAGGACTTCATTTAAATTCGTCAAGTTTTCCTTCCATTGACGGTATTGTATGGCAAAGAACGAAAATCTCTGTAATTATTAACGATATGAATAAAAATAGGCATGATAAACATCTACAAATTGCTTGTTCATGCTAGGAATGATTCAGTATTTTTGAATGTATTACAAAATGTTCGACTGTAATTGAATAAGAATCTCAAGAAGTTGAAAAAAATCTGTTTTCTAAGTAAACTTAAGGGATAATTTAGAACCCATTTATTAGAGAAAATCAAAAATCACTATCACCAAATTTTCTTAAAATGCACTTTAAGATATGCTTATTCAAGTAACGGGAAAAGTTTTTGATTTCACTTGCGCTATTTTGAAATGTTACGCTTGGAAAAGTGGGTGAAAAAACTACAAAAACGCTTATATCTTTTCATATGAAAATTTCAGAGGTATGACGTCTCCAGAGAAAATGTATATTTTGCTCATACCTAAAACTCTTCAGAACAAAGTAGGCCTGAAAAAATGATATTTTCGTTAGTATTGAGGAAAAACCGATTTTTGACCATAAAGTTCTAAAGTGACCTATATCTCCAAAACTATCAGATATTGAAAAAATGATGTTCTACAAAGTTTTCATATTTTCTATAATCTTCAATATTGTAGAACATTTTGTTGCGCTATCTTTTGAAATAAAAAAGTTTGAGAGCGAATTTCGAAGGCTATGAAATTCGGCGCTTAGGACACATTTGCATATAACGCGCCTTGACCAGACAAACAAATGTTCAGAAGACACCAAAACCCTATCTTTTATATTTTTCAAGTTATTAATTTATTCCACTTAATTTCGTTCCGTGGACCAAAGTGCATTGACGCCTTCACTAGTTGACCACCTACAAACTTGACACAATTATTGATGGACACTGGATTCAATCTGCTTATCGAAGACGACGAATTATTTGACACACTTCCTTGTGTCAACCATAAGTGCACGTTCAGCATGAGCATGAGCATGAGCATGAGCATAAATGACCGTACAATTCGTAGTTGCTACTCCGTGATTGACCAGAACAATCGAAGTTGCACAGGGATTTAGTGGATGGGGCTTGGGATTAGCTTACCATTCATCAATGTGCACAAATCGAGAGCTCAAACTTAAGAAGTCAATAACGGCGCCGGCCACGTCCTTACGGTCATCGGGGAAGGGAAGGAATGTTAGTTAGACAACCATTGGTTTTAGAGACCGAAGAATCTTCTGCATCTCCATAGTTGTCATGGAAAGGATATTGGGTTAGTGGGATAAGGTAAGGATCTGGGAGTCATCTTTAGTTGATGATGCGATCCTTGATATATTCACACCTGACCGGATTCGCGATATTATTCGATAAATGAATTGTATGCCGAACAAATGTCCATCGTTCGCCCTCGCAAGAGCAAGCAACGCGACCAAAGGATCAAACACTACTAACACTAATCACGCGATCCGCGACTCTTATATACTATCGTGCCGCGCGAGCGACGCGCAACACGATTGATCCTGTCCACATCACCCGCCCCCGCAGGAGCAAGCAACGCGACCAAAGGATCAAACACTACTAACACTGATCACGCGATCCGCGGCTCTTATATACTATCGTGCCGCGCGAGCGACGCGCAACACGATTGATCCTGTCCACATCACCCGCCCCCGCAGGAGCAAGCAACGCGACCAAAGGATCAAACACTACTAACACTGATCACGCGATCCGCGGCTCTTATATACTATCGTGCCGCGCGAGCGACGCGCAACACGATTGATCCTGCCCGCATCACTCGCCCCCGCAAGAGCAAGCAACGCGACCAAAGGATCAAACACTACTAACACTGATCACGCGATCCGCGGCTCTTATATACTATCGTGCCGCGCGAGCGACGCGCAACACGATTGATCCTGTCCACATCACCCGCCCCCGCAGGAGCAAGCAACGCGACCAAAGGATCAAACACTACTAACACTGATCACGCGATCCGCGGCTCTTATATACTATCGTGCCGCGCGAACGACGCGCAACACGATTGATCCTGCCCGCATCACTCGCCCCCGCAAGAGCAAGCAACGCGACCAAAGGATCAAACACTACTAACACTGATCACGCGATCCGCGACTCTTATATACTATCGTGCCGCGCGAGCGACGCGCAACACGATTGATCCTGTCCACATCACCCGCCCCCGCAGGAGCAAGCAACGCGACCAAAGGATCAAACACTACTAACACTGATCACGCGATCCGCGGCTCTTATATACTATCGTGCCGCGCGAGCGACGCGCAACACGATTGATCCTGTCCACATCACCCGCCCCCGCAGGAGCAAGCAACGCGACCAAAGGATCAAACACTACTAACACTGATCACGCGATCCGCGGCTCTTATATACTATCGTGCCGCGCGAGCGACGCGCAACACGATTGATCCTGCCCGCATCACTCGCCCCCGCAAGAGCAAGCAACGCGACCAAAGGATCAAACACTACTAACCTGTGTCAACCATAAGTGCACGTTCAACATCAGAAGTCCGTCCTACTCCGGCATGCACAATTGTGTTCAACGCGTTTGAAAAAACGAAATTAAATGAAGCATGAAACCAAGTGGGGCTACAAAATGCGAAGTCTATAATATAGAGGGAGCGTTTGGCTTGGCTCTGATGATCCTTATGAGGCTTGTACATCAACGGGTTGACCGACAACAATGATCACCAGTCAAGAGTTGTAAGCTGGCAGTACAGCCTGGACACATTTGCCCGTTCGACATCAGCTAAAGAGAGAACGTATGTAACGTCGAATTGCGTTTGTTCTGGCATCTAGCTGCTGAGTATGATATGCTGTACCTTCCAAATCACTCTTTTTAATGTATTCGAACCCTCTAAGCAGAATTTCAATAAAGAATCAAAAAAGTACCTTGGGTACCTTGTGCCTTTCTATTCCGCTCTAATTGCTTATCTCTGACAGATACGCGTGTTTCGTCTACCGCTTGTAGCCTTCTTTAGTGTCAGTTACTCGTATCCAACGTTTAAAGGAACCATACCATCTACCAGAACTGCTGCAACACACGTGTGCTGGAAACAGCTTTTATAGTGATTGATGATATGCAGAGGCGCGTGATCGGATGATGGCCGGGCCAAAGACCGCATCTTCAACTTCAGCATAATAAACGAGCACAGCCCTCACTCCAGAAGGGCACATTTTACGCGCAGCTCGAACGCGAGTACGACTGCTGCCCAAGCCACGACGTCAAGATCATCATAGGAGACTTGAACGTTCTTGTTGGCCAGGAGGAGGAGTTCAGACCGACGATTGGAAAGTTCAGTGCCCACCGGCTGACGAACGAGAACGGCCTACGACTGATAGATTTTGCCGCCTCCAAGAACATTCGTTGCACCTTCTTTCAGCACAGCCTCCCGTATCGGTACACTTGGAGATCTCCACAGCAGACAAAATCGCAAATCGACCTCGTTTTGATCGATGGACGGCAATTCTCCGATAGCCGACGTCAGTACCTATCGTGGCACTAACATCGACTCCGACCACTATCTGGTGATGGTGAAACTGCGCCCAAGACTATCCGATCATCAATGAAGCCCTCCTCGGTACAATCCAGCGTGACTGAAACAACTGGATGTCACCAATCTTGAGGACTGCTGGAGGATAGTCAAAGCAGCCATCAACAATACTGCCGAAGCATTAGCGGATATGTGGAACTGAGATCAAGAAACGATAGGCTCGACGAGGAGTGCCAGGAGGTTCTGAAAGAGAAGAATGCTGCTTGGGCTGCAATGCTGCAGCATGGTACGCGGCAAAACGTGGAACGATACAGACTGAAGCGGAAACAGCAAACCCGCCTATTCCGGGACAAAGAGCGCCACCTGGAAGAGCCGGGATAAGGATGGCAGCATCTTGACGGACGGACGCGAGGTGATTGAAAGGTGGAATCAGCATTACAGTGAACACCTGAGTAGCACAGAGAACACAGACACAGAAGATCAGGACAGCGAAGGCGATGGCTACGTCAGCACAGTGGACAGTGGAAACCAATCAGCTCCCACGATGGGTAAAGTTAAGGATGCCATTCAACAGCTCAAAAACAACAAGGCCGCTGGAAGGATAGTATCGGAGCCAAACTCATCAAGATGGAAAGGTTGGCCGCTTGTATGCATCGCCTGATAGTCAGAATCTGGAAAACGGAACAGCTAACGGAGAAGTGGAAGCAAGGCGTTATATGCCCTATCTACAAGAAGGGCGACAAACTGGAGTGTGAAAATTATCGTGTAATCACTATCCTAAACGCCGCTTACATAGTGCTATCCCAGATTCTCTTTCGTCGTCTATCACCTATAGCAAACAAATCCGCGGGAAGTTATCAAACAGGTTTCATCGACGGCCATTTGACAACATACCAGATTTTCTCCGTGCGGCAAACCCTCCAGAAATGCCGTGAGTACTAGGTCCCTACGCATCATTTTTGTTCATCGATTTTAAGGCGACATACGACAGTATTGACCGTGTAGAGCTATGGAAGATCATGGACGAGAACAGCTTTCCCGGGAACCTCACAAGATTGATTAAAGCAACGATAAACGGTGTGCAAAACTGCGTGAAGATCTCGGGCGAACACTCTAAATCGTTCGAGTCTCGGCGGGGACTACGACAAAGACTTCTGTGCCTGCTGTTCAATATAACGCTAGAGAGTGTCATTCAAAGAGCCGGGCTTAAACGTCTAGGCACCATTTTTTCGAGATCTGCACAAATAGTTTGCTTCGCGGACGACACACGCTATGTCTGAACCGGCGATTATAAAAATCGAATGTACATCGGATTTTTTCTCGCTAGAGATTAGTATTTGATCCATTATTTCATAATCGGAAGGTTTTAAAATATTCTTTCGGTGAAATTTTGATTTTTTACACTTTTCAGCTATTTTTCCTACTAGAACCCATGAAAACCTCGTTTTTCGGCGCATACAAAATGTATGGAAAAAATTTCACCGATAGAATATTTTAAAACCTTCCGATTATGAAAATATGGATCAAACACTGATCTCTAGCGAGAAAAAATCCGATGTACATTCGATTTTTATAATCGTCTGGTTCAGACATAGCGTGCGACATGGATATTGTTGGGAGTAAGCATGAAACGGTGGCAGATTTGTTCACTGGTCTGAAAAGCGAAGCACCAAGAGTCGGGTTTATGATGAATGCGTCGAAAACAAAGTACACTCCCGTGCAAAAGTTTGGGTTCACCCCCTCAAAAACATATAAAAGTGTTCTGTCCATATCTCTGTGATTACACGTCCAATTGAAACTCTTTAAGCCGCATTCGAAAGGCAAAGAGTTATTCTTACTTCGTATGTATTTTTCAAAACACATTTTTTGAATTTTGTATACTAATTTTTTACTTAAAGTTGTGACATTTTTCAAAAAACCCACTGAAAAATTATATTGAATTTCCTCAGCATTGGGTCGACCAAAATTTTAAATCAAAGTGTCATTAGAATCGTAATCTTATATTCTTTGAAGAAACCCCACGAAATTTTAGCGGAAAAATCTGGAAAGTATTCAAAATCAATGGAACAGTCAGTCAAGTCATCGTGCAAAAGTTTGGGTTCACCCCTCAGTATGATGCAAATCGTGCAAAAGTTTGGGTTCACCTGAGCCGCACGCACATCATTTTTGTCAATATCTCTGCCATTTTTCAACCGATTTTAATACAACTACCGAAAAGCTAAACATTACATATAATTTGCAATTGGATTAGATGGACAAATTGATGTGAAGATTTGCGAAAAAGTTACACGTCTTCTCAGTGAGAATCGAACTCACGACTCCCCGATCTCTAGTTGGGGCGCGTTAACCACTACGCCATGAGAGGACTCATGAACGCAGAAGTTAACCTGAATTCGATTTCAGCTCAATAATCACGTGGTCCTCTTTCGCAAAGTGCACCTCTTTCGGAAGAATTAGATGCCCATCCAAACACAACGCTTTCTATATATATCCAATGCCTAGCCCGAGAGCGCATTGTTTTTTAGGTATAGGAATAGCACACTACACTAGCCAGCAACTGCGCTGGCTGAGGTTTCTATTGTGTGGGCTTCCAATGGGTCGCGACGTTCTCAAACGACCGGTTACGGAACATGAGTCCGTTGCTCGATAAATACTTGTTTTAATTATGAATCGTGGTTTACGGCCAACCAGCCGAGTGGAAGTTTAACAACTACCGAAAAGCTAAACATTACATATAATTTGCAATTGGATTAGATGGACAAATTGATGTGAAGATTTGCGAAAAAGTTACACGTCTTCTCAGTGAGAATCGAACTCACGACTCCCCGATCTCTAGTTGGGGCGCGTTAACCACTACGCCATGAGAGGACTCATGAACGCAGAAGTTAACCTGAATTCGATTTCAGCTCAATAATCACGTGGTCCTCTTTCGCAAAGTGCACCTCTTTCGGAAGAATTAGATGCCCATCCAAACACAACGCTTTCTATATATATCCAATGCCTAGCCCGAGAGCGCATTGTTTTTTAGGTATAGGAATAGCACACTACACTAGCCAGCAACTGCGCTGGCTGAGGTTTCTATTGTGTGGGCTTCCAATGGGTCGCGACGTTCTCAAACGACCGGTTACGGAACATGAGTCCGTTGCTCGATAAATACTTGTTTTAATTATGAATCGTGGTTTACGGCCAACGATTTTAATAGTTTAAAGCTTTATTGAGCGCAAATAATGGCGTGTACATGATTGGTTTGAGATTTCACAGATTTAAGTCAGTTTAGGTGAACCCAAACTTTTGCACGATACACCATACTGAGGGGTGAACCCAAACTTTTGCACGATGACTAGACTGACTGTTTCATTGATTTTCAATACTTTTCAGATTTTTCCGCCAAAATTTCGTGGCGTTTCTTCAAAGAATATAAGTTTACGATTCTAATGACACTTTGATTGAAAATTTTGGTCGACCCAATCCTGAGGAAATTAGATATGATTTTTCAGTGTGTTTTTTGAAAAATGTCACAACTTTAAGTAAAAATTTAGTATACAAAGTTCAAAGAATGTTTTTGGAAAAAAACATACGAAGTAAGAATAACTCTTTGCCTTTCGAATGCGACTTAGAGAGTTTCAATTGGACGTGTAATCACAGAGATATGGACAGAACACTTTTGCATGTTTTTTAGGGGGTGAACCCAAACTTATGCACGGGAGTGTACATGCTGATAGGCGGAACTGAGCGCGACATGGCCCGCCTAGGAAGCAGTGTCAAGATAGACGGAGATACCTTTGAGGAGGTGGATGAGTTCATCTACATCGGATCATTGCTGACGGCTGACAACAATGTTAATCGGGAAATACGTAGGAAATCATCAGTGGAAGTCGTGGCTCCAGGAGACACGGCGATCAAGAAAGATTCACCCCCGCACAGAATGCACGACGTACAAAACGCTCATAAGACCGGTAGTCCTCTACGGGCATGAAACGTGAACTACACAGAAAGAAAAATCCATGTAAATTTCAGCGTAAAATCATGCACATAAAGGAAACGCCAGATATGTTGCAAATTTACATGTCACATCGTGTAAAATTACAATAACATCATGTAAGTTTCCGCTATACATCGTGTAATCTAGCATGGACTTTAATCGATTACGCGACAATTCGCATAAATTTACATGATGTTGATGTAATATTACACGATATGTAATGTAAATTCACATGGATTTTTCTGAGGGAACCCAGCAAGAATTTCTTACAGCAGAATCCAAAGGAATAGCTAGAGATATTCCTGGATTAATTGGTGCACTCTACCTAAAACATTGGGTTTGTTGGAATGCAGAGATATTTTTCTTGGGAAATTTTCCAATTTTTTTGTCTTGCTGTATCTTATTGCAGTGTTGAACATTTGTGTAATGTAATCCCATAGTAAGAAACCATGAATGATTATTTTGGAGAGTTCTCGTGCTTATGAGCTTTCGTACGAAAAAAAAACTGAAAATTAACCGTTTAATATTTCATAATTTTCAAAGATAATCTCACATTTCTACAAGCATGTTTCTCAAAATCTTTTTAGGCTCCAGAAACCACTGTGATCCAAGCATATGCATAGTGACGGATACACGGGCATGACTCCCCGACGACGAACGAGGAAATGAACGTGTGCATTCTTCGGGTGTGTTGTTGGTGCAGCAAACTTTAAAACACCCGCGCTGCCAACGAAAAACATCACACCGACGACACGTTGCAACCACTTGAGTCGCTTCATGCCCGTTTTTGTCCTCTACGCGATGTAGGTACCTTCAGCTCCTGGGGTGCTCGGAATGATGAACGAGGACACGAACGATGCAATGATGCAGACTTACTTTGCATAAAATTCATCTTTATGGTCGTCATGACGTGTTTGAGTGTTACTTCGTGATCAAATAATGAAAAATATTATTTTGTGCTTCACTTGTGCGTTGGCTGCTTTTGGGGTAAGGTGGAGTGTCGGAATGAAGGACGACGGAAGGATGCAGTTGAGGTTTTGAGATTTCCTGAATGAGGAACTGCAACCATAACGTCACGATCCGAGGAAGGGTGGTTTAACTGGAAGGAAGGAAATCGGAAGACAGCCACTTGTAAGAATGTGCATTCGTGTGAGTTTTGTTGGTGAGAAAATGGGGACTCACGATGTGGTGATGCTGTTTCATACTTGGAGTTTTCTGCGTTAGTGGAATTTCAATGAAATTGAATCAATTTGTGAACAATTCCAGGTTCGATTTTTCGTAGAATATTACCGTCGTCAACCGCAATCGTCTGCTGCAGTTAGCTTCATAGCATCAGCACTCATCCAATTTGGATCAGATTCCCGAGATCCGATTAAATTTTAACGTAGAGTACACTCTCTTTTTGCATTCGGCAGCCATGGATACCTCCAGCAAATGATGGTAGCAGCAAAAAAATCCGCATCCATTAAGTGGCAATCAGCTCCACAAGTCCCGGTCATTCAATTACCGGTCGATCCCACCACCACCACCATCACCAATGGATCATTGAAGGTAGTTTTTGTCAGTGCTCACCGCATCGAAACAAAGGCGCCACTGTATATGGGATTTAACATTGTGACAACATTGCTGTTCTGTCAAACACACAAGGCTACGGTGGCGCTATCTATGCTTTCCATAGCGGTCGTTTTGGTTATTTTAATGATCCATTGGATTCCTCATCCCGACTCTGTATGTCGGAGGCTGTAGGACGGACAGAGGACACAAACACATAAAATACAAACGAATTCACTCTCTGCACAAAACTGCGACACACATCCCCTGCCTTAAGGGTATGCGATAAAAAAACGAAATCGCATAACCAAAATATCGCCTCATTGGATTCCGCGGAATTTTACGGTATTTCGTTTTGAACGGTATTAGACGAAATCGTTGGAAATATTACACACCCTTACCCTTGCCTACATCATCTCGTAAGTGAAGCATACCAGCAGTGGGAGGAAATGACAGAGGATATGGAAAACGACTGCGCGGAGGAAAAACGAGAGTCTGGAAATCAACCGGCACCGGAATCAGCCAGCAGTAGCAACAAAACCCCACCACATCAGAGGGGGGAAAATGTACCGATATAAAAAAGAATCATAATCAGTCATCTGAAATAATTCGGACAAACAAGATAATTGAATTCAAACAAATTGAACAAATAGCCGAAATTAATCAATTATTGTGCGGCGCGGGCGTTGGCGTAGTTGTCTCCTAGTTATCTCTTTTCGGTCGTGTTCCGTCGTCTGGAGAGTCCTTGCGGTATGGGACTGGAAGCCTACGTGGACTCTGGCGACTGTTTTTTGGGGCCGACAGAAATGTGAGCTCCCCTTATTTCAATAGCGGCGATAGAGCTCTACATATGGGCAGCGGTGGTCCGGGTGCTTAGGAACAAGTGTGTCGATGATTTAATTCCATCCACTCGATGTCCTGCATTCGACTGAAGTTTGATCTAGTGTCGGAATATTGAATGAAGATTAAAACGGGACGAACGAGCAAATAGGTATTTCTGATTAATTAAATTCAACCCTTTCACTACTGCATAAGTGTTGCTTGCTTGTAGAATTTGATGATATAAAATCACATCTCTACTAGGGAACTCTTTTCATTGAAGTTTTGAACTTTATTTAATAGTTGAAATTTTTGATGGCCCCGTTTTCATTCATTTATGCATATGTCTAATGTATTTGTTAATTCAATAGTAGTTTACGGAACAAGTTGCAGAATGATGATTTTTACAGCACGTCGTATGTATGCTACGAGGCTTGCCGAGTAGGATAATTACGACGAATGCTGTAAAAATCGAGTTCTGCAACGAGTTACGTACATTATTTTGCAATTTCGTAGAAGACCACTTGAGGGTATCAGAAATTATATCGGAAAGCATTCACCATTCATTACGCAACTCAAAACAGTTGCGTAATGAGAAAGCGTTGCGTAATGAATCATTACAGCACTGGTATCAGTTGCGTAATTACTATTCCCGTACTGCATACTGCAGTGCAGGAAAGTAGGCCGTTTCATGACAGATTGGCGTGATTAAAAGCAGCCTATTACGATGAGAAATTGCAAAAAGTTATTTACATCAATCTGATTAACCATAAGAAGTTTCTCTCGTCTTATCTAATCCTTCTTAGCCAAATCCAGAGTCAAATTCACTTCTAGCAAAATCTAGAGAAATTTTCGGTTACCCAGGCAGGCTATTCAAGTCTTGTTCCATAAGGATAATGCCCCTTCAGGGATAATCTCATGGTAATATTTCGGAGGACTTAGGACATTTTGATAGTTCCACGGTTCTCTCTTCCATTCACTCAATTCGTTCCTGATTTTCCTGATGCCTCAGCAACGATGTATTACATCTTTAAAACCGGAATCAGCATAGGTTTTTGTACAACTACTGCTATGTTGCGTAACTCTGCGATAAGTTTCTGCCAATTTGACATTTCTACTGTGTCTCTGGAACAACTCGTTTTACACAATTGTCGGTTGAATCTCACCGGGGTTTTTGCACGTCTTTCTGTGTGGCAATGCATTCTACTTGTAGGGCTATCACGCAGGTGTTTTGCACAACTTGCTCTGGACACTCATGTCCTCGTTCACTACTCTAAGATGACTCATTCTACAGTTGGGCCAGCATCACGCTGGAGTCCTGCACGACTTCTACTGTGCAAGCTGATTTGTATGCCCAAGACGGTCCAACGATACCGGGTGGAGGATGACTTCAGGTTAACTGGTATCCCAAAAACAATTCATGATCAGTGCTACACGGCTTGGTCCCCGATGGTGGAGCTAACCTAGCCCGATACCGATGTCTAAAGTCGGCGATACTCACAGGCGATACTTACTTGTCAGGTGCCTAGGTCAGTCCTGCAATTCTGACGAAGGATTGAACCTTTTCCAATAGCGGACGACAGAATCAGAGTCAGAGTCAGCCAGAGTGATGCACACGGGGATCATTCCGGCGATAACGCACACTCTCTGCGGTAGGCACTCGCCACCCGGATAGCCATGAACAGGATCGTACCTGCCAGCTTTTATCTTTTGCGTTTGGTTCTCAACGCTGCAAGCCGTAACTCCGCAACTTAACACGGAGGATGATACGGTCGCCAGAAGACGTCTCGTACTGCTTCTTGGTCTTCCAATGTTGGGCATGATCCTAGCTAAAGTGTTAGCTCCCTTTTCGCTGGCATAGTCTACGTGGCTGCTCTAGGGTGCTTTGATGAGATTGCATGTCCCCCGACGTTGATCTAGAACTGATAAACCGCCTTGCAGTTGCTGACCAGCACCACCTCCGTTTTATAATGCGTCAACAGCAGCTTAACTCCAGTCATCCACGCTTCAATGATGTCTAGCGATTTCGCCGTCAGCATCTCCGCCTCATCCGCATTCTCACCAGTTATCGCAAGGACGACGTTATCTGCGAACTCGACAATCTAGACTCCATTAAGCAGTGTCAATGTCAGCACTCCATCGTACATCATATTCCACAGTGTTCGACCAAGTATGGATCCCTGTGCAACTTTCGCCGTTACTTTGGTTCACATCCGTCCCTGGTTCATGTCGTAAACCAGTACCCGTTTCTGAAAGTAGCGTTGCAAAACTTTACACAGATATTCTGGGACCCGTATTCTGTGTAGGGCTGGGCTGATGGCACTGTTGAACGCGTGGTTAACATCGTGGTGCACGCGATGACCATCCGAATAGCGTCTACCGTCGAAGTGTTTTCCCGGAATCCAAACTGAATTTTCGACAAGCCGTTCTCTCTTTCCGGAGGACGACCTTCTCCAAAAGTTTATTTAGCAAGCATATTGGTATATATGAAGCAGGATCTTCTTTCGGTTTTCTCGGTTTTGGCAGCAACACCAGCTTCTGCACCTTTAATCTGTCTGGGAAACAGCCTTCTGCTATACAGCTCTGCAACGCTGTCCTAAATATATCTGGGAACGCCAAGATCGCTGCTCTTAGCGCTTCGTTGGGGATACCATCTGGACTGGAAGCTTTGTTCAGCTTCAATACTATCGCAACTTGGATATCGGCTTTTCTTTGTCTACTTGAGCGTATGGTGTAAGCGGCCATGCGGTGGGAGCATGCTGAGGAAAGAAACCGTCCACTATCAACTTCAGTTTGCCGGGGCACATTTCAGCTGGTGTTACTGGGCCCTTGATCTTCGCCAGCACTACTCGATAGCGTTGTAACTCCTTGTAGTCTCAGTTCGATTTACCCTTCGCTATCTCCCATTCGAACAACGCGGCTTTGGCCAGCTGGTAGATCACCTTACGCTCTTACATACTGGATTCCGATCTAGCTCTTATGGCTCTTAAAATGGCTGTACGGAGGGTACTGGGTCTGTCGTTCGACCAGTATGCAGGAAGCCGCTGGTTCCTTGGCTTCAATTTATAGCTGCGGCATAGCTGCGTTACACGCTCTTGCCAACGCTTCTGTCAGCTATCCTGCAGCCATGTTTGGAGCACTACCTCACTCCACGGCCCAAGCATGGAAGTCTCCTGCACATCCAACATCTGAGTGTACTGCTCCAGTGTCCATCCGGGGGGGAGGGGGGCTGTCATAACAGCTGCACACGAAGATTCCGGTAGTTTTGATGAGCACGAAACCCTCGTAAGAGCGTTCGACTACTTCTTGGGTGAAGAATCGGGCCATTACTTGGATTTTCGTCGTTTCTTCTCTGTCTACTACCAAATTGCCAGTTATCGGGAGTCAGAGTCAGAGCCTTAGCGAAGTTAGATGTAAGGTACCCCGGGGCAAGTGAGAATCCGGGGTAAGTGGGGCGTTTCGTCATAGCTCAACTAGGAAAAGTTTTTCATGGAGGTATTCTTCTAGAAAGTTGAAGATACAATGACAAGGAATGTATTTAGTACTAAACATATTGTTATTTTTATTACCATGTGGTTCATGTAACAGTTGTCAGTTCAGCGCCATTTTCAACTTGCACGATAAATTGTGACACGTTTCACGTCTTGCATTGACTCGCAAAAAATAAATGTGTTTTGAATCGAATTTCCATCAGTAAGCTATAATTTTTAGTATTATTACAAGCTGCTATTGATAAACCAGTATTTTGTTTTCATTTCATATGAAATTTTCGATGATCTATCTTACCCCAAAATATATTAGTACCTGGGGTAAGTGAGACCTATCAAAACAAAAACCAGAATCAAAACTTTTCGTATACGTTTCATACATTTTGCTAGAGAGTAGCACTAAAACATTCAAACAAATGATTTTTATCAAAAAAGATCAACCTCAAATTACTTAATTGCATAAGAGGGAGAAGAAAAGTCTTATTATTCTTTATTTTTTAATTAATTTTTTATTTTTGAAATACGACTTCGAAATTGAACAAACACACAGCTGAAATTTGAAATGCATCATGAGAACGATTACTTTTCTATGTTATTTGAACTTTATTTGTTACTTCTACCAAATTAAGTAGTGATGGAAAACAATTCCATCCCATAAGGTGTTTTTCTGCCATGCATATAAATAATAACAAAACATATTTATAATGTCGTCAATTATTGATTGGTTATGTGCTACATTTTAATTAACAACTAATAAATGATATATTTTAAACATGTTTTTTTTTAATTTCTTTATTAGTATCATTCCAAACATTACATTCATTTCTTATATCTAGGTGTTCTGTGTTATTAGACAACACTATCATCCTAATTTGGTAAAACAAATTTAAGATTTTATTAACATTTTGTTAACAATATATTACATTTCATTTGCCGTAGCAGTTCAGATTTTTTACAGGTGAGTTGATTTCACCTGCTTATAAGAGAAAAAAAAAAACGCTTTGAATATACTTAACCTAACTTAACCTAAACATATAACGCATTAATCGTGGCAATAGAAGATTGTAACGATTTTTGCCTGAAAATATTTATTATTTTATTTGACATTTGTTCCAATGTTTCAACATTGGATATTCTATGTAACTCATTGGTACTATACCAGGGAGGAAGCCTCAGAATCATTTTCAAAATTTTATTTTGAATTCTCTGCAGAGCTTTCTTCCTGGTATTACAACAGCTAGTCCATATTGGTACAGCATACAACATGGCTGGCCTGAAAATTTGTTTCAATATCAAAAGCTTGTTCTTAAGACAAAGTTTTGATTTTCTATTAATAAGGAGATAGAGACATTTTACATATTTATTACATTTGGCTTGAATACCCTCAATGTGATTTTTGAAAGTTAAATTCTTATCTAGCATGAGCCCTAGATACTTAACTTCATCTGACCAATTTATTGGAACCCCTCTCATAGTGACAACATGTCTACTTGAAGGTTTCAAATAAAGAGCTTTTGGTTTATGTGGGAATATTATTAGTTGAGTTTTGGAAGCATTAGGAGAAATCTTCCATTTTTACAAGTATGAAGAAAAAATATCCAAACTTTTTTGCAATCGACTACAGATGACACGCAGGCTTCGTCCTTTGGCGGAGAGGCCTGTGTCATCCGCAAACAAAGATTTTTGACATCCCTGAGGTAACTCAGGTAAGTCAGATGTGAAAATATTGTATAATATTGGTCCCAAAATGCTGCCTTGAGGAACACCAGCTCTTACAGGAAGTCTTTCAGATCTGGAGTTCTGATTATTAACCTGAAGTGTACGATTTGACAGATAACTTTGAATTATTCTAACAATGTATGTTGGAAAATTGAAGTTTTTTAATTTTACAATCAAACCTTCATGCCAAACACTGTCGAATGCTTTTTCTATGTCTAGAAGAGCAAGACCAGTAGAATAGCCTTCAGATTTGTTGGAACGGATCAAATTTGTTACACGTAAAAGTTGATGAGTGGTCGAATGTCCATGGCGGAATCCGAACTGTTCATTGGCAAAAATTGAATTTTCGTTGATGTGGGCCATCATTCTGTTCAAAATAACCTTTTCAAAAAGTTTAGTGACGGAGGAAAGCAAACTGATTGGACGATAGCTAGAAGCTTCTGCAGGATTTTTGTCTGGTTTTAAAATTGGAACAACCTTAGCATTTTTCCATTTGTCAGGAAAATATGCTAATTGAAAACATTTGTTAAATATATCAACTAAAAATGATAAGCTACTTTCTGGAAGTTTCTTGATGAGGATGTAGAAAATTCAATCATCGCCAGGAGCTTTCATGTTTTTGAATTTTTTAATAATAGTTCTCACTTCTTCCAAATCAGTCTCCCAGGCATTTTCAAAAAAAGTTCTCTTGATTGAGAATATTTTCGAACTCCTGAGTAACTTCATTTTCAATTGGACTAGTAAGTCCTAAATTAAAATTGTGCGCACTTTCAAACTGCATAGCAAGTTTTTGAGCTTTTTCGCAATTAGGGTGCCGGTACCAATGGTTGTAATGTACCAGTAGATTGGACTATGGAATAAAACGTTCATTTTTCGATAAAAACGACATGCGCTATTTTTGGTGGATAGATCGCATCTAGTTTAGTCGATTTGCCAAATTTCAGCTTTTTATTTTATCAAAAAGTCATATAAAAATAAAGTTTATGTATAAAATTGGCTTCCTTGCACCAATAGTTGCCGTCGTGTTCCAATAGTGGATCAACGGTTGGAAGCAGTTTTTAAAATGGATGTATAAAAATGAAGAAAAGTTCCAGAGATGATATTTATGGTTTATTCGAAAGATATTAGTTGTTGTTCTAAGGGAAAAATGTTAAACCTATGTAAAAATTTACCATTTTGTTTAAAATTCCTTAAATCATTCCCGAACGTCTACTACTGGAGCACTAGCGCAACTACTGGAACACGTGTACCAATAGTGGCTCAAGCGATTTTATGTTGAAAAATAAGTTTTATCACTCTTTTTATATTTTTTCCATATAGTAGAGGTTAAAATCTTTCTGTTGACGCCAAAAGATCTCTGTTAGGGCTTTTCGTTATTTTGTTATGATTTTTTATAGCTTAGGTAGTCCACTAATGGCACCGGCACCCTAGTTAGTAATAATTTGTTTTCCTCTTTCAATGCCGGTATTGGCTTCTGAGGTTTTTTCAAGATTTTAGATAATTTCCAAAAGGGCTTAGAGCCAGGGTCCAATTGAGAAATTTTATTTTCAAAATTTTTGTTTCTTAATTGTTCTCAAACGTTTCTTGATTTCTTTCTGCAAATCCTGCCATATAATTTTCATAGCAGGATCGCGAGTGCGTTGAAATTGCCTTCTCCTCACGTTTTTAAGACGGATCAAGAGTTTAAAATCATCGTCTATAATCACGGATTCAAATTTTACTTCACATTTTGGAATTGCAATGCTTCTGGCTTCAACAATGGAATTTGTTAAAGTTTCAAGAGCATTGTCAATATCATGTTTAGTTTCTAAAGAAATGTTAACATCAAGATTAGAGTCAACATACGTTTTATATATATTCCAGTCGGCTCGTAAATAATTGAAAGTGGAGCTGATAGGATTGAGAATCGCTTCTTGGGATATTTGAAATGTAACAGGGACATGATCAGAATCAAAATCAGCATGAGTAATCAGTTGGCTACAAAGATGACTAGAGTCGGTTAAGACCAAATCAATCGTAGATGGATTTCTAGAAGAGGAAAAACATGTGGGGCTATCAGGGTATTGAATTGAGAAATATCCTGAAGAGCACTCATCAAATAAAATTCTGCCGTTGGAATTACTTTGAGAATTATTCCATGACCGATGTTTGGCATTAAAGTCACCAATGACAAAAAATTTTGACTTATTGCGAGTCAATTTTCGCAGGTCAGTTTGGAGCAAATTAACTTGCTGTCCAGAGCATTGAAAAGGCAAATAGGCAGCTATGAAAGTATATTTACCAAACTGTGTTTCAACAGTTGATGTTTTATACGCCTATGAATGATGATTGCAACTCCCCCACATGCACCATCAAGGCGATCATTACGATACACAAAAAAGTTAGGATCTCTTTTGAGTTTAGATCCAGGTTTTAAATACGTTTCGGTAATAACTGCTATATGCACGTTATTAACCGTAAGAAAATTAAACAGCTCGTCCTCTTTACCATTCAGAGAACGAGCATTCCAATTTAAAATATTTAAATTATTATTTGGATCCATTAGAAAAACGTAATCCAATAACAATTTGATTTGTAAATTTTACACCTACTTGGACTGCTTCAGTCATAGCTTTGAACATTGCATCAATCATTAGATTCAATTGTCCAGTTAGAAAATTAAAATCAGAGGCAGACATGTCATGTGATTTCCCATTAGAATTTCCGGTAGACGAAGAAGCGGAATTACCTGTGGCGGTAGAGTTTTTTCCATTTGATTTGAAACAAGTGGAATGGGTACCCATGGATCTAACAGGGGAGGAGCTAGGGGCGGGACAGCTTTTGCTTTCGAGCAAACTCTTGAGTAAGATTCAGAGCAACTCTGAGTAACTCTCGTTACTTGTTTCATGTGCGCTTAGCAACCCGTTATTGTGTGGAAACTTTTCCGTCAATATTGTGTCTTGTGTGTTTACGAAAACAAGGAAATTTTTCCCTTGATTCGCGTAGGGATATTACGATAGAAAACCGTGAAAAACATTATTACACTAAACATAGCATTGAAATTTGTGAACTCCGAGCTGTTAGTCTGCAGTTTATTAATACCTGTGCAATAGGCCCATATGAAAACCGAGCCCCAAGGCATTTACTGGGACGAAAGAAGCAAATTCCTGTTCCAAAAATGCTATCAGAGCCATATGCTCAAAATTGATTTGTATAGGACAAGTTACGTCCCGTTTTAGACTTGAAAACTTTTTGTAAGAAACGTTTTGCAACTCAATGGGCGTTTGACAAGCCTCTAAAAGCAGAAATCCACTGTAAACCTAAACGATTCGATGCCTCAATTACAGCATCATTCATATGATCAACTTTCAATGGAATCTATCGTTTTATTTATTTTTTTTTTTAAATCTTTATTTGAGTGTATTTTAACGCACGAGGGCTAGTTCTACACTTTCGTCAATATCTATCGTTTTAGTATGCTATCCAAAAGTTTTTTCTTTGCTCAATGAGAAATGACAATACACAAGACATGCGCCAACATTTTGAAACAAATTGATAAGATTTTTTAATGTGTTCTCGATTAACCATTATCAATAATTAGCACAACTCTATTGCCACAATTTTCATCAAACGAATTAGCTTAATAAAGGATATTTCCTCCTGCTTTCATGGAATTACTAATATTAGACCGCCACCAGACGTTGCTCATTTTGGCTGCAGTGAAAAATAATTCTAAAACGGGAGATACATTTGATCTATAGTAAATTATTTTCCAGTGAGACATCCAAGTTCCGAATACCGTCGAATTTATCCTTGGGGTCTGAAATGGAAAATTTCAATTCTATGTAACAGGAGAATTATTGACTTATAGAACGCACGATTGATGTCAGTTGTTTTTCAGATCCAAGCAATCGTTAGTTGTTTTGAGCAATATGCGAGTAACTCAAGCTTGCTCTGAGTTCAAAGTGCTGCTCTGTGCAAAGCTGTCCCACCCCTAGGGGAGGAGTTCAAATTTCCTGCTACGATATCGGCAAAGGATTTACCGTGGGTAGAAACAATCGAAATTGAAAGATTCGAACGGCTACCCGACGGATTAAAATTAGTTTGTGAATGAACATGATTATGATCTTCTTGATGGGTATGATTCATGATCAAGCGATCGTTAACTGAAAAATTAGCATTGTTCGATACTCTACCAGGCAAATTCCGGAAACGACCGTTATCGTAACGGATATTATCTTTCATCTGTCTGGCACGAGCCTCAATGACCCTTTTGCGTGAAGGACAATTTCAAAAATTGGACTTATGGTTAGCCCCGCAATTACAGCATATGAATTTGGTGGTATCTTCCTTCACTGGACAGACGTCTTTGGCGTGAGAAGAACCTCCGCAAATCATGCATTTAGCATCCATGCGACAATTTTTTGTACCATGACCCCACTTTTGGCACCGACGGCACTGAGTGGGGTTCTGGTAATTTCCGCCAGGTTTCTGGAAATGTTCCCATGTCACACGGACATCGAACAAAAGTTTTGCTTTTTCTAAAGCTTTAATATTATTTAGTTCTTTTTTGTTAAAGTGAACTAAATAAAATTCTTGAGAAAGCCCTTTCCAGATTGGGTTCTCTTTTTCATAATGATTACTTGGACTGGGGAAAATCCAAGTAAATCATTTATTCCATTTTTGATCTCTTCAGGTGACTTATAGTCACTTGAGAGACCTTTCAAGACAACTTTGAACAAACGTTCAGTTTTGTCGTCATAAGTAAAAAAATTGTGCTTCTTCTCTTCAAGATGTCTGAGAAGAAGTTCAAGATCTTTAATAGTTTCCGGCAAAACGCGACAGTCTCCTTTCTTTGCGATTTGGAAAGAAACCTTGATTCCCCTAATGGAGTTCAAGATCTCCTACCTAAATCCCGCAAATTCGGAACAACTGACCACGATAGGCGGCACTCTTTGCTTCCTCACTTGAATCAAAGAGCCTGGGCTAGAGGCTGCTTCGATTTGGTGTTCGGAAAATTTGTCTAGAGCATCGAACTGATTGCTCATTTCGATACAATTATTCATTTCACCCTTGGAAGAAAGTTCGCATTCCGGGGAAACGTCCTTTCTTCCATTCTTGCCACGTGTAGTGACAGTTTTAAAACCCACTTTTTTGGAAGGAAGTAGTGAATTCAGAGATTCACCCTTCCTTTTGTTTGTTGTTGATACCATGTTCAATTAATGAACGAAAGAAGACGTGACCTTCGAAAGGTTTTTTCCCAAGACGGTGTCCAAGAAGGATTACCACCGCTAGCTTTCGCCAACGGGTCCAACGAAAAATCGAAGGCACGGGTCCAAACAAGAATCGTAAAGGGATCAATAGTAGAAAAAATAGTACTGAAAAGTACTGTTTTAGTAGCACTGAAAAGTACCGTTTTGAATTTTAGCACTGAAAAGTACTGTTTTATTGCTTTAGGTAGTTTTTAAGAAAACTTCCAAGAGCAGAGAGAATTCGTGTACGCATATTA
This sequence comes from Aedes aegypti, assembly GCF_002204515.2. Lineage (NCBI taxonomy): Eukaryota > Metazoa > Arthropoda > Insecta > Diptera > Culicidae > Aedes > Aedes aegypti. The sequence goes on along the minus strand of NC_035108.1, from coordinate 114,505,003 downwards.
GAAATATATTCTTTTTAATCAAACTTTATATTCAATAATGATATTAGACTGCAATTCTAAAGGAATAATTAAAAAAATATTAAAGTTTAAGAATTAAAAGATTAATACAAATATTTTCAGCTTTGAAGGCTATTAGTTTATTTAACTTAAATTCTTATTATAAGATTAAATAAATTAATGTAATAATTAATAATCCTATAATAGAAATAAAATTTATAGTTAAAATTAAAGTTAAATTATTATTAGAATAAGAATTTATTAATATTCATGAATTTTTATTGTAATTAATAAATACTATAAGATATTCGTAAATAATAGTATAAAGTAATTAAAGTTAAACAAACAGCAATAAATAAAAGAAATAATTGATTTATTTCTACTAAATTTTGGATAACTAGTCATTTAGGTAAAAATCCTAAAAATGGAGGTAATCCTCCTAAAGATAAAAGATTTAAAAATATAAAGAATTTAATGTAAGGATTTATTATTGAAAAATTAAAAATTTGGTTAAAATGAAATAATTTAAAATTATTAAATATTAAAATAATAGATATAGATAAAATTGAATATAATAAAAAATAAGTTAGTCATAAAAGTTCGTTATTTATTATAGCTATTAATATTCAACCAATATGATTAATTGATGAAAAAGCTATTAATTTACGTAAAGATGTTTGGTTTAATCCTCCTAGAGCCCCAATAATTATTGAAAGTAAAATTGTAAAATAAAAAAAATTAATATTTAAATTATAGGAAATAAGTATTAAAGGAGCGATTTTCTGTCAAGTTATTAAAATTAAACCATTAATTCAATTTAATCCTTCTATAACTCCTGGGAATCAAAAATGAAAAGGAGCTGCTCCTCTTTTTAATAATAAAGTAGATAAAATTAATAAATTATTAAAATTATTATTTATTATTCAATTTTCATTAAAAAATATTATTATTAAAATAATAGCAAATAATAAAATTGAAGAAGCGAAAGCTTGAGTTAAAAAATATTTTAGACTACTTTCTGAAGTTATTAGATTTTTTTTTCCTTCATTTATTAAGGGGATAAATGAAAGTAAATTAATTTCTAATCCTATTCAAGCTCCTAATCAGGAATTAGATGAAATGGTAATTAAAGTTCCTGAAATTAATATAATAAAAAAAATATTATTAGAGATTTTTTTAATTAAAAAGAAAAGGAATATAACCTTTATAAGTGGGGTATGAACCCAATAGCTTAATTAGCTTATCTTTTTATAAGAGTTATTTTTATATAGAGATATATATATTATTTATATTTTAGTGTACGATGCACAAAAGTTTTTGAAGCTTTTGGAAATAGTTTAATTCTATTAAATATAATTTAATGAATAAAGCATAAACTTTATGATTTACCCTATCAACGTAACCCTTTTCGTCAGGCAATTCATTTTGTAATTATATGTAAAAAAAAATGAATGGTTCTAAATTATAATTTTTAAATAAATTAACATTTAATTAAAATATAAATTATAATATAAATTTTTATATTATAATTAAATATTTATATAAATTATAATATAAATTTTTATATTATAATTAAATATTTATATAAATTATAATATAAAATTTTATATTATAATTAAATATTTAAATTATAATTTATATTAATATAAATAATTTAATAATATATTTATATATATAAATAATAAAATATTTATTTAAATATATAAATATATCTCAATGAAAACATAATTATGGTTCTTATAATAATAATAGAAAATCATTTATATAATTATGGGTCCTAAATGAAGAAAAAAAATAAACAACTTAATATATAATAAATTTATATTAATATAAAATAGATTTATATAAATTATTGATTAATTATAAGCATAATTAATTAAATATATATTATATATATAAATATAAAATTTTATATATATATATATATATTATATATTAATATATTTAATTTATAAATAAATATTATTTATTTATTAATTAATTAATAAATATATATATATATATATATATATATATATATAAATTATTTATATTAATTTATTTTATAAATTATTTATTAATATAAATAAATTTATATATTTAATATAAAATTTTATATTAAAAAAAAAAAAATTAAGGGAAAACTAAAAATATTTAATAATTATAGTAAATATTTATTAATAATTATATTATATAATTATAAAAATATTATATATTATAATTATTAAAATGGGATTAAACTAATAAAATTTTATATTAATTAATTTTATAAAATTAATAATTTTGTAAATTTTTAAGTTTTATTAATTTTATACTATTTTAAAAATAATAATTAATTGATATAAAATTATTTATAATAAATAAATAAATATAAAAATATTTAAGGGGTATTTTTACATAAAATTTAATTTAGTGAGGATTGAACTAATAAAATTTTATATTAATTAATTTTATAAAATTAATAATTTTGTAAATTTTTAAGTTTTATTAATTTTATGCTATTTTAAAAATAATAATTAATTGATATAAAATTATTTATAATAAATAAATATAAAAATATTTAATGGGTATTTTTACATAAAATTTAATTTAGTGAGGATTGAACTAATAAAATTTTATATTAATTAATTTTATAAAATTAATAATTTTGTAAATTTTTAAGTTTTATTAATTTTATGCTATTTTAAAAATAATAATTAATTGATATAAAATTATTTATAATAAATAAATATAAAAATATTTAAGGGGTATTTTTATATAAAATTTAATCTAGTGAGGATTGAACTAATAAAATTTTATATTAATTAATTTTATAAAATTAATAATTTTGTAAATTTTTAAGTTTTATTAATTTTATATTACCGTTTTGTCTCAAATTCCGAACAGACTCATATTCCGAACACTCGCTTTTTGTATGGAGATTTGGTTGAAATGTTTCGCTGAAATATGTCACCAAATAACAAGGAAATGGCAGTTGATTGCAATTCAATTTTATCGTTTCCAATATAATTTATATCGCGGGAGAAGTGATGATTCTCTAGTTTGAGACCAGTAGAATCAGCTCAGATAAATTTATTTGCGAAATTATTCATTTGAATACGATTTATTCGTGCTGTTCGGAATTTGAATCAAGGTGTTCGGAATATGAGACAGAATCAACACAGTGTTCGGCATTTGAATCAAAATGTTGTTCCATACTTTCACGTAAAAACAATACTAAAACTAATTAAATCAACATTATTATCAGTACACCCACCAGCTAACAGTTAGGCTATGTGAAGAAATTAAAATTTACACAAATATCAACTAATTTATGCCAGTCAGATGCATTTGAAGTCACTGCTGGCCTTAAGTGTTCGGAATATGAGTCAAAACGGTATTTTAGGAATAATAATTATATTTTTTAATATTTATATCAATAAATATTATTTTATTTTGGTTAATATTTTTATTATTATTTTATTTTACATGTAAATTTTTGTATGAATTGTTTTAATTTTTAAAAAATTATAATAATTAATTTATTCGCAGTAATTGATATTAATTAAAAAAGAAATTTGGTATTAGTAATAATATATAGTATTGGTAAAATTTGTGCCGGCTACCGCGGTTATACAAATAATGCAAGTAAAAATTTTTAGTATTAGTTAAATTATAAATTTTTATAATATAAATATAAATTTATTAGGTGAAATTTTTAAATTTATTAATTTATTATTTTAAAAAATAATTTAAGCTATAAACTTTTTGTAATAAACTAGGATTAGATACCCTATTATTAAAAATAAATATTAAAATGCTAAAGTAGTATTAGTTATATTCTTAAAATTTAAAAAATTTGGCGGTGTTTTAGTCTATTTAGAGGAATCTGTCCTGTAATTGATAATTCACATTGAACCTTACTTAAATTTGTTTAATTTGTATATCGTCGTCATCAGAATATGTTATAAGATTTAATTTTCTTAATATTTTATTAAATAAAATGTCAGATCAAGGTGCAGTTTATGTTTAAGTAGAGATGGATTACAATAAATTTATTTAAATGAATAATTTTTTGAAACAAAAATTTGAAGGTGGATTTAATAGTAATATAAAATAGATTATTTATATGATTTTAGCTCTAAAACATGTACATATCGCCCATCGTTCTTATTTTTAAAATAAGATAAGTTGTAACATAGTAGATGTACTGGAAAGTGTATCTAGAAAGACAATTTAAAGCTTAATTAGTAAAGTATTTCATTTACATTGAAAAGAAATTTGTGCAAATCAATTTAAATTGATTAAATTTTATTTATTATTTTTTTTTTTAATTTAATTAATAAAAATAATTTTAATAATTTTAGTTTTAGTATTTTTTAAAGAAATAAATAATTTTAATAATAGTATATTTGTATTGTAAAAGAAAATTGAAATAATTTGAAAAATTTTTATTTAAAAAGAAAATTTAATTTATTGTACCTTGTGTATCAGGGTTTATTAATTAATTAATTATTATATTAATTTTTCTCGAATTTTAAAGATTTAATTATATATAAAAGTTACTGTGGAATAATTATTTTAAATATATAATTAGAAATGAAATGTTAATCGTTTTAAAATATATCTAGTTTTTTAAGAAATAAATTTAATTTAGATTTATAAATTAAAAATTTTATTTATATAATATTTTTATTTTATAAAATTAATATTTTAAGGGATTAGCTTTAAAATAAATTTTTAAATTTTTAATAAAATATTTAATAAATGTAAGCTTAAAAATAGTTATCATTAATAAATTTGTTATAATTTATTTTAAAATTTTTATTATTTATTGTTAAATTAAATTATTTATTAAAATATAAATTTTAATGATAATAATTTATAAATTATGATAAAATTAGTATATTTAATTTATATAAATTATTTAAAATGAAAGGTTTAAATAAGGAATTCGGCAAATTATATATTCACCTGTTTATCAAAAACATGTCTTTTTGAATTTAATTTAAAGTCTAACCTGCCCACTGATAAATTATTAAAGGGCCGCAGTATTTTGACTGTGCGAAGGTAGCATAATCAGTAGTCTTTTAATTGAAGGCTTGTATGAATGGTTGAATGAGATATATACTGTCTTTTTTAAATTTTTATAGAATTTTATTTTTTAATTAAAAAGTTAAAATGTAATTAAAAGACGAGAAGACCCTATAGATCTTTATTTTTGTTAATTATAAATTAAAAAGAATAATTAAATTTATATTTTAATAAAAAATTTTACTGGGGTGGTATTAAAATTTAAAAAACTTTTATTTTTAATTTACATTAATTTATGAATATTTGATCCAGTTATATTGATTAAAAAATTAAGTTACCTTAGGGATAACAGCGTAATTTTTTTTAGAGTTCTTATCGACAAAAAAGATTGCGACCTCGATGTTGGATTAAGAGTTATTTTTAGGTGTAGAAGTTTAAAGTTTAGGTCTGTTCGACCTTTGAATTCTTACATGATCTGAGTTCAAACCGGCGTAAGCCAGGTTGGTTTCTATCTTTAATTAATTATTATATTATAGTACGAAAGGACCTAATATAAAAAATATAAATTTTAAATTTATGAATTATATTGATATTTAATAAACTATTTTGGCAGATTAGTGCAATAAATTTAGAATTTATTTATATAATTTAATTAATTATAAATAGTATTGTTTTATATAGATTATTTATTATCATTGATTGGAAGTTTATTATTGGTAATTTGTGTAATAGTAGGGGTGGCTTTTTTAACTTTATTAGAGCGGAAAGTTTTAGGATATATTCAAATTCGTAAAGGACCTAATAAAGTAGGATTTATAGGGTTATTACAACCTTTTAGTGATGCTGTAAAGTTATTTACTAAGGAACAAACTTATCCTTTATTATCTAATTATATTTTTTATTATTTTTCTCCTATTTTTTCTTTATTTTTGTCTTTATTAATTTGAATAAGTATACCTTATTTAATTAAATTATATTCTTTTAATTTAGGAGTTTTATTTTTTTTATGTATTACTAGATTAGGAGTTTATACTGTAATAGTGGCGGGGTGATCTTCTAATTCTAATTATGCTTTATTAGGAGGATTACGTGCTGTTGCACAAACTATTTCTTATGAAGTTAGATTGGCTTTAATTTTATTAAGATTTATTTTTTTAATTGGAAATTATAATTTTTTGAATTTTTTTATATATCAGAAATATAAATGATTTATTGTATTTTGTTTTCCTTTAGGTCTTGTTTGATTTGCATCTTGTTTAGCTGAAACTAATCGTACTCCTTTTGATTTTGCTGAAGGGGAGTCTGAGTTAGTTTCAGGATTTAATGTAGAATATAGAAGAGGGGGGTTTGCTTTAATTTTTTTAGCTGAATATTCTAGTATTTTATTTATAAGTATGTTATTTAGAGTAATTTTTTTAGGTAGAGATATTTATAGAATTTTATTTTTTTTTTAAATTGACTATTATTTCTTTTTTTTTTATTTGGGTTCGAGGGACTCTACCTCGGTTTCGGTATGATAAATTAATATATTTAGCTTGAAAGAGTTTTTTACCGATGTCTTTAAATTATTTATTTTTTTTATTGGGGTAAAAATTTTTATTTTATCTATATTATTTTAATGAATAATTTTTAGTATAAAATTAAATGATTAGAAGGCTTGACTTCTTTCTTATGTTTTCAAGACATATGCTATAAAAGCTTATTAATTAATTTAATAATTTATCTCAATATTTTGATATTAAAGGATTAATAATAAAATAAGAAAAATATAATACTGTTAGAATTTGTCCTGTTAAAACATAAGGATCTTCAACAGGGCGAGCTCCAATTCAAGTTAAAAGGGAAGCTACAATTACTATATTTCAAAATAAAATTTGATTTAAAGGATAGAATTGTAATCCTCGGAATTTACTAGTATGAGTAAATGGGAGAATTATTAAAATTGCAATAGATAAAACTAATGCAATTACTCCTCCTAATTTATTTGGAATAGAACGTAAAATTGCATAAGCAAATAGAAAATATCATTCTGGTTGAATATGGACAGGAGTAACTAATGGGTTAGCTGGAATAAAATTTTCTGGATCTATTAGTAAGTAATTGAATTTTCAAATAAATCCAATTAAAATTCATATAAAAATGATAAATCCAACAATATCCTTGTAAACAAAATAAGGGTGAAAGGGAATTTTATCTACATTTGAATTTAATCCTAATGGATTATTTGATCCTGTTTGGTGTAAAAATAATAGATGGATTATAGTTAAAGCTAATACAATGAAAGGTAAAATAAAATGAAATGTAAAGAATCGTGTTAAAGTAGCATTATCAACAGCGAATCCTCCTCAAATTCATTGAACTAAATCTGTACCTAAATAAGGTACAGCAGATAAAAGATTAGTAATTACTGTGGCTCCTCAGAATGATATTTGTCCTCAAGGTAGAACATACCCTAAAAATCCTGTTGCTATTACTATAAATAAAATAATTACCCCAATTATTCATGTTGGGATATATAAATATGAATTATAATAAACTCCTCGTCCTACATGAATAAATAAACAAGCGAAAAAAAAGAAGCTCCATTAGCATGACAAATTCGTAGGAATCAACCGTTATTAACATCACGATAAATATGATTTACTCTATTAAAAGCTGTTTCAATATCAGCAGTATAGTGTATTGCTAAGAATAATCCTGTTAAAATTTGAATGATTAAACATAATCCTAATAAAGAACCAAAATTTCATCAAGCAGAAATATTGGAAGGAGCCGGGAGATCGACAAGAGCATTATTTGCTATTTTTAATAAAGGGTGGGTTTTTCGTAATGATTTAGACATAAATTAATTTATTGGGCGTAAGGGCCCATAATTTTTTTTGTAATTTTTACTGTTACTAATAAAGTTAAAAATAAATAATTAATTAATAATAAAGTAATTAAATTAGTTGGAAAGTTATATATTTTATTTAATGAAATTAAGTCTTCTATTATTAAAGAATTTGTAGAAAATAAATTATTTATTTCATTATTATTAATAAATATTCTAATAATTGACTTATCAAAAAAAAAAAGAAAACACAATAAATATTAAGATTATACTTAAAGATAAAAAAATAGTTTTATAGATAATGAAAATATTTCATTAGATGAAAGAGAAGTAACATAAATGAATAAAACTAGTATTCCTCCTATAAAAATTAAAAATAAAACATAAGAAAATCAAAATGTTTTTACGAATATACCAGTTAACAGAGAAGTTAGAAATGTTTGAATTAAAAGTATTAATCCTATAGCTAAGGGATGTTTTATTTGTATAAAGATAAAACTAGTAATTAAAGAAATTAATATAATTAATGTTATAATATCAAGAAATAGTTTATAATAAAATATTAACTTTGGGAGTTAATGAAAAGGAAGTATCTTTTTTCTTGAAGTTTTAAAAAAAATAATTTTTATTTTTAGTTTACAAGACTAATGTTTTTTTTAAACTATTAAAACTAATGATAAATTTATATATATATTATTTAATAATTATTATATTTATTTTTGGAAGTATTGTTTTTATTTCTAGTCGTAAGCATTTACTTTGTACTTTATTGAGATTAGAATTTATAGTATTAATATTATTTATATTACTATTTTTGTATTTAAATTTTATAAATTATGAAAGTTACTTTAGTATATTTTTTTTAACTTTTTGTGTTTGTGAAGGGGTTCTAGGGCTATCTATTTTAGTTTCTATAATTCGAACTCATGGTAATGATTATTTTCAGAGTTTTTCTATTTTACAATGTTAAAATTTATTTTTATAATTATATTTATTTTTTTTTATTTTTAAAAAAAAATATTTATTGAATGGTTCAAAATTTAATTTTTTTAGCTACTTGTTTATTTATAATTAAAATTAGTTCTAATTATTATTTTTGTGATATTTCTTATTATTTTGGTATAGATATAATTTCTTATGGATTAATTTTATTAAGTTTTTGAATTTGTGGTTTAATATTAATAGCTAGAGAAGGGGTAGTTCGTTATAATAATTATGTTAATTTATTTTTATTTATAATTGTTTTTTTACTTTTAATATTAATTTTTACTTTTAGTTCTATAAGTATATTTATATTTTATTTATTTTTTGAAAGAAGTCTAATTCCAACTTTATTTTTAATTTTAGGTTGAGGTTATCAACCTGAACGTTTACAGGCGGGGATTTATTTATTATTTTATACTTTATTGGCTTCGTTGCCGTTATTAATTGGTATTTTTTATATTAAAAATGATAATTATACAATAAATTTTGTTATATTAAGTTATAAAAATTTATATAATTTAGATTTTTTATATTTATGTATAATTTTTGCTTTTTTAGTAAAAATACCAATATTTTTAGTTCATTTATGACTACCAAAGGCTCATGTAGAAGCTCCTGTTTCAGGGTCTATAATTTTGGCAGGTGTTTTATTAAAATTAGGAGGGTATGGTTTATTACGAGTGTTTTCTTTAATACAAGTTTTAGGTATAAAATTTAATTATATTTGAATTAGTATTAGTTTAATTGGGGGAGTTTTAGTTAGTTTAATTTGTTTATGACAAATAGATTTAAAGGCTTTAATTGCTTATTCTTCGGTCGCTCATATAGGGATTGTATTAAGAGGATTAATAACAATAACTTATTGGGGGTTAAATGGATCATATACTTTAATAATTGCTCATGGGTTATGTTCTTCCGGGTTATTTTGTTTGGCTAATATTTCTTATGAACGAATAGGAAGACGAAGTTTATTAATTAATAAAGGGATATTAAATTTTATGCCTAGTTTATCTTTATGATGATTTTTATTATGTTCTGGGAATATGGCAGCTCCGCCTACTTTAAATTTATTAGGAGAAATTTCTTTATTAAATAGAATTGTTAGTTGATCTTGATTAACTATAATTAGTTTAGCTTTTTTGTCTTTTTTTAGAGCAGCTTATACTTTATATTTATTTGCTTATAGACAACATGGAAAAATTTATTCAGGGGTTTATTTTTTTTCTTCAGGGACTACTCGAGAATTTTTAGTATTAATATTACATTGATTACCATTAAATTTATTAATTATAAAAAGAAATTTTTGTATATTATGAATTTAACTTTAATTTAAATAGTTTAAAATAAAATATTGATTTGTGGTGTCAATGATATGAAAATTTCATTTTAGATCGTGAATTATTTAGTTAATTATTGTAAAAATAGTTTTTATATTTTAATTTTTATTAGAATTACTTTATTTATTTTGAGATTAAAGTTTTTGTTAATAGACCTAGTATATTTTATTGAATGAGAAATTGTTTCTTTACATTCAATATCTATTGTAATAACTTTTTTATTTGATTGAATAAGTTTAATATTTATATCTTTTGTTTTATTAATTTCTTCCTTAGTAATTTTTTATAGAGACCAATATATAGGAGAAGATTATAATGTAAACCGGTTTATTTTATTAGTATTAATATTTGTTATGTCAATAATAATATTAATTATTAGTCCTAATTTAATTAGAATTTTATTAGGATGAGATGGGTTAGGATTAGTTTCTTATTCTTTAGTAATTTACTTTCAAAATGTAAAATCTTATAATGCTGGTATATTAATAATAATTATTGGAGGATTAGTGATATTAGCTGCAATAACTAAAAGTGCTCAAATTCCTTTTTCTTCTTGATTACCTGCAGCTATAGCAGCTCCGACTCCTGTTTCTGCTTTAGTGCATTCTTCTACATTAGTAACTGCTGGGGTTTATTTATTAATTCGGTTTAATATTTTATTAGATAACTCTAAATTAGGACAATTTTTATTATTAGTTTCTGGATTAACAATATTTATAGCTGGATTAGGAGCTAATTTTGAGTTTGATTTAAAAAAGATTATTGCTTTATCTACTTTAAGTCAATTAGGTTTAATAATAAGAATTTTATCTATTGGTTATTATAAGTTAGCTTTTTTTCATTTATTAACACATGCCCTCTTTAAGGCTTTATTATTTATATGTGCTGGAGTAATTATTCATAATACAAAAAATGCTCAAGATATTCGATTTATAGGGGGTTTAAGTATAAGAATACCTTTCACATGTAGTTGTTTTAATATTGCTAATTTAGCTTTATGTGGAATACCTTTTTTGGCAGGGTTTTATTCGAAGGATTTAATTTTAGAAACAGTAATGTTGTCTTATATGAATTTTTTTTCTTTTTTTCTTTTTTTTTTCTACAGGGTTAACTGTATGTTATTCTTTTCGATTAGTTTATTATTCAATAACAGGGGACTTTAATAGAACTACATTGAATATATTAAATGATAAGGGGTGAACTATATCTTTTAGAATTTTTTTTTAATAGTTATAGCTATTATTGGAGGGAGAATGTTAAGTTGATTAATATTTTTTAATCCTGAAATAATTTGTTTACCTTATTATTTAAAAAATTTAACATTAATAGTTTGTTTATTAGGAGGATTTACTGGGTATTTAATTAGAAATGTTAATTTTTTTTTTATTAATAAGTCTTTAGTTTATTATAATTTTAGTTTTTTTTCTGGAAGTATATGATTTATACCTTTAATTTCAACTGTAGGTGTTGTAAAATGACCATTAATTTTAGGAATATATTCTTATAAAATGTTTGATCAAGGATGAAGTGAATATTTTGGAGGTCAGATATTATATAATCAATTAAAAATTTATTCATTATATGTTCAAGAATTTCAAAATAATAATTTAAAAATTTATTTATTAAGTTATATATTATGAGTAATTATTTTAGTAAGAATAATATTATTTTTAAATTAATTTTTAAATTTAAATAGCTTATATTTAGAGCATGACACTGAAGATGTTAGGGAAATTATTGTAATTTTTAAATATTTATAAAAAATAAATTTTTATTTTTACAGTGAAAATGTAATGTTTTTTTTAAACTATATAAATGGAATTAAAAATGAAATATGTTGATCAAGAAAAAGCTGCTAACTTTTATCTTTAATGGTTTAATTCCATTTATATTTCTACTTAATTGGAATACATAAATTATTCAATGATATCATTAACAGTGATATACCTCTTTTTGGTTTCAATTAATTAAGATAAATTGAATATAAATTCAATACTTTTTAAATGCAAATTAAATGTTATAGTTAACTATTATCCCAAAATATGGGTGAATTTCACCTAAGATTAGGCCGAAACTAATTGCAATAAATCGCTTCATATTTTAATTATTTCATTCTAAAGCTCCTTGGTTTCACTCATGGTATAAGCCAATTAATAAAATGAAAATAAAAAATAAACTAGTCATTGATCAATTTATTAAATTTGATGTTTTAATAATTAAAATTATCGGTAGGATTAAAGCAATTTCTACATCAAAAATTAAAAAAATAATAGCGATTAAAAAAAATCGTAATGAAAAAGGTAAACGAGAGTAATTTATTGGGTCGAATCCACATTCAAATGGAGATGATTTTTCTCGGTCTGTAATAGTTTTTTTTGATAAAATTGTTGCTAATATTATTACAATAATTGTAATAGTAAAAATAATAATTCTTATAATGAATAATATAATAATTATTTATACTACATATACAATTATATACTTTATAAATTAATTACCTCATCAATAAATTGAAATATATAAGAATAGTCAAACTACATCAACAAAATGTCAGTATCAAGCAGCTGCTTCAAATCCAAAATGATGACTTCTAGAAAAATGACAGTTCATATGTCGAAATAAACAAATTAATAGAAAAGAAGTTCCAATTAATACATGTAGTCCGTGAAATCCTGTTGCTACAAAAAATGTAGACCCATAAACATTATCAGCAATTGTAAAAGGAGCTTCAATATATTCATAAGCTTGAAGAATTGAAAAATAAATTCCTAAAAGAACAGTAAAAAATAATCTTTGAATTGTTTGAGTATGATTATTTTCTATTAAACTATGATGGGCTCAAGTTACTGTAACCCCGGAAGCTAATAAAATAGCTGTATTTAAAAGAGGAATTTGAAAAGGGTTAAAAGGTTCAATTCCAATTGGAGGTCAAACTATTCCTAATTCGATTGTTGGGGATAAGCTACTATGGAAAAAAGCTCAAAAGAAGGAAATAAAGAAAAAAACTTCAGAAATAATAAATAAAATTATTCCTCATCGTAGTCCTAATGTTACGGGAATAGTATGAAGTCCTTGAAAAGTTCCTTCTCGAGAAATATCTCGTCATCATTGGTATATAGTTAATATAGTAATGATATTACCCAGTAAAAATAAAGTATTATCATATTGATGAAATCATTGGACAAGGCCTGTAACTGTTGTTATAGCTCCGATAGCTCCTGTTAAAGGTCAAGGGCTATAATCTACTAAGTGAAATGGGTGATTTGCATGTGTTGACATAAATTAATTTACTTCACTAGAATAGAGAGTTCTTAATACTGCAAAAACATAAGATTGAATAATAGCAACAGCAGATTCAAGAACTAAAAGAGCAATTTGAGTAATTAAAATTAATGAAAGAATGATATAAGATGTTGATATAGGGCCGGTATTTCCTAATAAAGTTATTAGTAAGTGTCCTGCAATTATATTAGCAGTTAATCGTACTGCTAAAGTTCCTGGTCGGATTACATTACTAATAGTTTCAATGCATACTATAAAAGGTATTAAAACAGGAGGAGTTCCTTGAGGAACTAAATGAGCAAATATATGTTGTGTATGGCAAATTCATCCATAAAGCATGAATCTTAATCATAATGGGAAAGCTAAAGTTAAAGTTAAGGTTAAATGACTAGTACTGGTAAAAATATATGGGAATAACCCTAAAAAATTATTAAATATAATTAATCTAAATAAAGAAACAAATATTAATGTTCTTCCATTATGCCCATTAGGCCCTAAAAGAGTTTTAAATTCTTTGTGAAGTGTTAATAAAATGTTATTTCAAATAATTTGGAATCGATTAGGTATTAATCAGTAAGTTGAAGGAATAATTAATAGACCTAAAAAAGTTCTTAGTCAATTTAAGGACAAATTTAAGATAGTTGTTGAAGGGTCAAATACGGAAAATAAGTTTGTTATCATTTTCAATTTAATTTGTGTTGTTTAATATTTAAGTTTTGGGATGTTTCAGTTGAATTATAAGAAAAACAAAAATAATTTTTAATATTAAAAATTACTAATGTGATAGAAAAAATAAAAAATAAAGTTAATCAACTAATAGGGGCTATTTGAGGAATTAAAAAATATTAGATTAAACTAATTTTTTTAGTTTGACATACTAAGGTTTTGGGTTAAACTAATTTTTTAATTTAAATATATTTTTCATTAGAAGTAAGTGCTAATTTACTAAAATATGATTTAAGAGATCATTACTTGCTTTCAGTCATCTAATGAATTTATTTGAGAAGAAATTCATTTGATAAAATAGTTTATAGGAATTCTTTCAACAACAATTGGTATAAAACTATGATTTGCTCCACAGATTTCTGAGCATTGACCAAAGAATAATCCAGGTTGATTAATTAAAAAATTAGTTTGGTTTAATCGTCCTGGAGTAGCATCAATTTTAACTCCTAAAGAGGGGACTGTTCAGGAATGAAGAACATCTGTAGCTGTAACTAAAATACGAATTTGATTATTTATAGGTAAAATAATTCGGTTATCAACATGTAATAAACGGAATCCATTTAAATCTAATTCGTTGGTAGGAATTATATAAGAGTCAAATTCTAAATTTAAAAAATTTGAGTATTCATAACTTCAATATCATTGGTGACCAATAACCTTTAAAGTAATTAATGGTGAATTAATTTCGTCTATTAAGTATAATAGTCGTAATGAAGGGAAGGCAATAAATATTAAAATAATAGCGGGTAAAATTGTTCAGATAATTTCAATTGTTTGTCCGTGTAATAAATATCGACTTGTAAATTTGTTAAAAAATAATATAAATATAATATATGCAATTATAACTGTAATTATAATTAGAATTAATAAAGTATGATCATGAAAAAAATTTAATTGTTCTATTAAAGGGGATGAACTGTTTTGAAGTCCTAAATTTGCTCATGTTGCCATTTTCTAATAAAAGATAATAATCTTTATATATGAAGCTTAAATTCATTGCACTAATCTGCCATATTAGAAATTAGAAGAAAGTAGTGGTAATTCCGAATAAGTATGTTCTGCAGGAGGAAGAGTATGATATCATTCAATAGATGAAGATAATTGTATAGGAAAAGAAGGTGTTCGTTGAGTAATTATACTTTCTCAAATAATAAATAAGAAGAAAATAACGGCAAATAATGAAATTGTTCTTCCTAAAGAAGAAACAATATTTCAAGTTAAGTAACTATCAGGAAAATCTGAGTATCGTCGAGGTATTCCGGCTAATCCTAAAAAATGTTGGGGGAAGAAGGTTAGATTTACTCCAATAAATATTATACTAAATTGAGCCTTTAATCATGAAGGGTTTATAACTATTCCCGTTAATAAAGGGTATCAATGAATAAATCCTGCTATAATAGCAAATACAGCTCCTATAGATAAAACATAATGAAAATGGGCAACTACGTAATAAGTATCATGAAGAACAATATCAATTGAAGAATTAGCTAATACTACTCCTGTTAAACCTCCGACTGTAAATAAAAATACAAATCCTAATGATCATAAAAGGGCTGGACTATATGTTAATTGAGTTCCGTGTAAAGTTGCTAATCAACTAAAAATTTTAATTCCTGTAGGAACAGCAATAATTATAGTTGCTGAAGTAAAGTAAGCTCGAGTATCTACGTCTATACCTACTGTAAATATATGATGAGCTCAAACAATAAATCCCAATAATCCAATTGTTAATATAGCATAAATTATTCCTAAAGTTCCAAATGTTTCCTTTTTTCCACTTTCTTGAGTAATAATATGAGAAATTATTCCAAATCCGGGTAAAATTAAAATATAAACTTCTGGGTGCCCAAAGAATCAAAATAAGTGTTGGTATAAAATAGGGTCTCCCCCTCCGATTGGATCAAAGAAAGATGTATTTAAGTTTCGGTCTGTTTATAATATAGTAATAGCTCCAGCTAAAACAGGAAGAGAAAGAAGTAATAAGATAGCTGTAATAACTACAGATCAAACAAATAAGGGTAGTCGATCTAAAGTAATTCCTGATGATCGTATATTAATTACAGTTGTAATAAAATTTACTGCTCCTAAAATTGAGGAAATTCCAGCTAAATGAAGAGAAAAAATAGCTAAATCAACAGAAGCCCCAGCATGAGCTGTTCCTGAAGAGAGAGGAGGATAAACTGTTCATCCAGTTCCTGCTCCATTTTCTACTATTGAGCTTGATAATAGTAGAGTTAATGAAGGAGGTAGTATTCAGAAACTTATATTATTTATTCGAGGAAAAGCTATATCAGGGGCTCCTAATATTAAAGGAACTAATCAATTTCCAAATCCTCCAATTATAATTGGTATTACTATAAAGAAAATTATAATAAATGCATGAGCTGTTACAATTACATTATAAATTTGGTCATTCCCAATAAATATACCAGGGTGGCTAAGTTCAGCACGAATTAAAATTCTTAGAGAAGTTCCGACTATTCCAGATCATACTCCAAAAATGAAATATAAAGTTCCAATATCTTTATGATTTGTTGAAAATAACCATTGTCGCGATTAAATGGCTGAAGTTTAGGCGATAAATTGTAAATTGAAGCTACGATGCGCACTGTTTTAAACATGTTTAATTCTTCTTTACGCTTCTAATGAGGAATTTTCAGTTAATATTAAATGTGAGGTGACATACTATGAAATAAAGTGTTTCTTCCTAAAACGTAACGTATTTTATGGTTGATCCCTTATGTACATCAAATATGTACTTAAAATCGAAAATCTATGACTTATCAATCCTATTATTGTAATGGTTGACTTACTGATGTGGATTGACGCATGAAACTGGATGTGTCCCACTTGCCCCGCTTAGCGATGTAACTGCGTCCATTGGCTCATTCTAAAACTTTCTTCCAAGGTTTTAACAATTTCGAAATTATTCGATTAGTTTCATGCACACACCAGCAAATATGTTGCCAAAACGTGATTGTATTGTTGGATTTGATAAATATTGACATTTGAAAATTCTATTGAAGAATTTGTTTGAACTATCGTTTTTTTCGTTCCCACTTGCCCCGCGGTACCTTACGTTTTTGCAATAAAGTCTCAGTTAGCACTTTTCGGAGAAACGGAAAGGAATCCTGCCAAGTAAGGTGGTTTCCGACGTTACTTATTTCAGCCTTGCATTGTCGGTGAATTTGAACTGGAGAGTCTGTAAGGGGTACACCCATAGCGATTCGCTAACGCATCAGTCAGTGGAACCCTGTGGCAACAATTGGAAGAATAATTAGCGAGCGGAAATGTAAGACGAAAGTTTTCAACAAGGCACTATGTGTTGATGCACTTTTGTCAAGATGGCGATAACGAGGATATCAACACCACCGAACTAACACATAGGATGGTATCGGCTTGTGACGCAACTATGCCGTGGGTCAGAAGGCGGACTAGGAGAGCAGGGACGGAAATGGAGAGAAGGGAGCGAAGGACGGCTTTTCGAGAAGCTAGGATCGCGCTTAAACGGGAGATCAAGCTTAGCAAATCCAATTATTACACGTTCCAACATCTTGCCACCAATGCTGTATGGTTAAGAGGCAGAAGCAATCTTCGAGGAACGGCAAGTGTCTAACGACGAGCTTGCAAAAGCGGCGAAACGCCTAAAATCGAATAGAGCCCCGGATCCAGATGGAATACCGAACGTGGCGTTGAAAGCTGCCATCCTGGCATATCCGAACATGTTCAAGAAGGTGTTGCAGAAGTGTCTTTCCACTAATGTGGAAGCTTAAGAAGCTGGTACTGCTGCTAGAGCCAGGAAAACCACTGCGAGATCTAGCCTCGTTTAGGCCCATATACCTGCTGGATACGTTTCTGGAAAGAATAATCCTAAACAAGCTGATAAAGTTTACGGAGATTGAGCACGGGTTGACGAAAATACAGTCTGGATTCCGCAAAGCCCAAGTAGCACACGAAATATCTTCCAAAGAGATGCTTTTCAAAAATGGTTTCAATCGCGTATCAATAAAAGCATCTGTAACATACCTGGTTCTAGTTCGGTTGCATGTCAATATCAAGGCTCATGAAGTTTAATTTCTGTTCCAGGGAAATGCATGCCCTCCTTGTTTGGAGTTCAACATTTTTGAAACGACAAACTTTGCTGCAAATGTCCCTTGCAAATAGCAATGAAGTCGAGTTTATCAAGATGTTTTCAGCAACTTTTCAAACAAACTCTTGAAACTTCTCCCAAAATTCCGGTTCTAATGTTATGTTTCAAATTACTTTCATTTAAAGCATCCGCAACTTGCATTCAATTTTCGTTCCCATACCCACAACTCAAGAAGATTCATCCCAGTTGCGAGAAAGTTGCACTAAACTACGTATATGACAGCTTGAAGTGTGGTTGTTTCAATCCAGTTGCAATATAGTTGAGTCCGCCTTACGTATCATAAAACAACGAAAACGTGGTCTAGCAACAGTTTGTTTAAAACGTGTTTCTCATGTGTTGCGTGAAAGTTTTTGCGAAAAGTTTTGCTTATTTCAGGCGTGGCCTAATTTTGCCAGTAATGAACTTGTATTCCGAAGGGTGCAGTCAAGTTATAAGCAACAAGCTTTGATCAATGGGCCGTGTGGTTGCTTTTATAGTGCATTGGCGAAGCAATTGTTCGAAGAGCTGATGGAGTAGTGAGTAGAGGAGAAGATGATGATCTTAAGGTCGGAAGTTCAATTCTCGTTCATATTTTTGTTTTATTTTTTTTCTTTTAAGTATTTCGCAATAAATAAGCAATTACGATGTAACTTAAATATGTTGCAAACAGACTCCACCTCTTGCGCTTTTTACGTTGCTATTCAGTGCTATTGTAAGTCATATTTTCAAAAATTGACATCTCTATTTAGTTTCAAGAGATAATTTTATTCTTGAGTTGAAACAAACTGTGCTGCTTGGGAGGAGTATCGACGATAGACGCAATTCGAACTGTACTCGAGTGTGCGTCGATGCAGAAACGAAGAGGAGATCGATTCTGCGACGCGGTTACAATAGATGTGAAAACCGCATTCAACAGCGCCAACTAAGATTCTATCACCGCATCACTGTACAGAATGCAGTTCTCGGAGTATCTGTGCAATATCCCGAAGAGCTACTTCCAGAGCAGAATCTTCGGCAGACAGCGGGCGTCCCTTCGATCTTGATGGGCAGACAGCGGGCGTCCCTCAAGGTTCCATTCTTGGTCCAACTCTTTGGAACGGGATGCATGATGGAGACACGGCGGCTGCCAAGAAAGGTGAACATTGTTGGTTTTGCTGATGATGTGTCACTAACGATGATGAACTGATGAGCGAGACGCTCGAAGAAGTAGAGATGTCGGCGATGGAAACAATTGTCGCGATCGAGAGTTGGAAGAGTGAAATTAAACTGCAGATAGCTCATTACAAAATAGAGGCGCTGCTAGTCAACAACTGCAAAGCACCTAAACATGTAGTTTTTGACTGCCCAAGATTCGCGAAAGTGCGGGACGAATTACTTGACAGCAGCGAGGGAGATCCAAACACCGACAACACCGTGCAGAAAAAGTGTAAACTCGTTAGTACGTAACACGCGATGAACAGAGCGATATCGCATATCCTGTTGTCGATGCAACAAAAAAAGGCGAGAAGATAGTCGAGCCGCGATCGGAGTAGGCTAGTATCGGAGGTGGGTAGTCGGGGCGGGAATAGCAGGACCGATCCTGGCACTTGACCGACCAATATCACGTCGGAGTAGGCTCCGCCGGGGACTGTCTAAATAGATCGCGAATCATCACAGGCAAATATTCGTTGGGGCGCCTTCGAACCAGAAGTTTTCCTCCACTGGAATTGCAGGACCTACCTGAACATCTGCCCGGATAGCAACAGTTCGGGAGATCTTGCGCCGCCGAGTAAATCTTCGTTGGAGTAGGATAGATCCACCGCCTCGGACTACTCTGAGCAGTACGTAACGAATCACTGGCTTGAGTCTTCGAAGCGCCAGTGAACCAAAAGTTATCCTCCAACCAGAATCACTGGGCCGACTTCGCCAAAAACAGTAGCGGAGAACGAATCGCCGTAGAGTAGCGCAATTCACATCTCCAGTTCAACAGGGTTCTGGCGTGAGGCCAGCCCAAGAGTAGAATGCGTCGTCGCACAGAGAGCTGTACAAAGCCCCGGCGAGATTTTCAACCGCCAATTGGATAAAACGAGTAATCGCAGAGACACCGTAGAAATGTCGTAGTGCGCAGCGTTTTTGACGACATTAAGGTCCAACAGCGTACTAGCAGTTCAGCCAGCGGCTGAGACGGACGAAGTACATGAGCACAGCCCTCCCCCGCTGAAGTTGCGTGATGTAGTACCCGGGGCGATCGAAGTACAGGAAAAATAGTAGTAGGGTCGGTGTTCCCTTAGTGGACAGTCCCCTATAGTCGCACTAGTGGCTTTTTACGGCCGTTTTGCTATAAATCTTTTCAAAATAATTTTTGACATGAAGGTCAGGAGCAATCTATCTAAGTACCATTGATACACAGCTTGATTTTGTTCAAAAAATGATCGAAAAAATTAGTTTTGCTTAAAATTTTAGCTCCCTTGAGCCTATAGTAAACCTATTGTTCCTATAGTAGCACTACTGAGAGAAACCATTTTTTATTATACGAAATAATTGATGAATTAAGAACTTTTTTTACATCAAACGAAAGCTTTTTATACACATATTGTAGGAAAAATATAAAAGTTTTATAAAATACGGTTTTGATTAGTATTTTGCCAACGCCGTGATGCTTGTGCTACTATAGGAACAGAAATTAAAAATAGTGCTACTATAGGTACATGTGTTCCTATAGTGGCACAAGCGATAATAAATACATACATATGAGTTTTCGTAGTTTTCATATTTTTCCCACAAAACCATGATAAAAAGCTTTCAGATGATGTAAAAATAATGACGCTAGCGTTATTTTTCGATTTTATATGAATATTTGTTTTTAGATATGCGGCTATTGGTACATCGACCCTAGGGAATTTTTTTTTGTTAAGCACGCCAAACGTGAGTCCCACCGTGCCAAAACACAACACGCAAGGCTTTTGATGCTTTGTTTCACCCTGCTGTAAATAAAATAATAATAAAAAAAATACGAGTATAGAGGTACAGTTCAGAGGCAGAGTCCAGCGCTAGAGTCAGCGTCCAGAGTTAAAGCCTGGAGACGGAGTCCACAGTACAAAGATAGAGTCCAGAATCAGATTCCATTTTGAGAGTCAAAGTTCAGAGCTCAAATTCAGAGTATAGAGGCAAAGTTCAGAAACAGGATCCAGAATCAAATTCAAGAGCCGGAATCCAGATTCAGAATCGATAGTCAGGGTTCAGAGACAGTGTCTAGATTCACAGCCCAGAGCCAGAGTCTGGAGTCGGAGTCTGGAGCCAGGGTTCAAAGTCAGAGGCCAGGGTTCAAAGTTAGAGTCTATTGTAAAAGCCCTAGTTCACAGCCCTGGTTCAGAGCCCTGATTCAAAGCCCAGATTCAAAGTATAGAAAAAAGTCCAGAGACAGAAAACAGAGTCAGAATCCTTAGCTAGAATCTAGATTCAAAGTCGAAAGCCAGAGTCCAGAGCCAAAGTTCAAAGTCAGATTCTAGAGTGAGAGTCCATTGTCAGAGCCCTGGTTCAGAGCACAGATTCAGAGTATAGACGCAAAGTCCAGAGACAGGATCCAGATTACAGAACCAGAATCCAGATTCAGAGTCGAAAGTCAGTGTCTAGAGTCAGCGTCCATCCTCTATTAATTAAATTTTCTTCCAGCTTGAAAGTTGGCTGGAAATCCATGTTTTGCTTATTTTCTTAAACTTATATCAATGATTCGACGTAGCTGAAAATGTAAAGTAAATAGTCTAGAGAATACAGAAAACAAATTTTAATTATTATTTTATATTGCAATTTTTTTTATCGCATTTGTCAGATATTTTCCTGTCAAAAACAATAAACTCCTTATGATGTTAAATATTTTGAGCCAAACCCGAGCAATAGCATTTTGATGTTTAAAGTTTGTTGGAAAATTCACAGCTCAATGCCAAATAATATTTAGAACATTAAATTTACGATTTCAGGATCAATTTCAACAATACAGGTCCTAGTGAACCACGTATCGCATTAGGATGTGCGCCAAAAATCTCATATTCATACGTCAAAAATCAGAATCGCACAATATGTCAAATCAAAACGAATAAATGTTAACACAAATTGTATATAATTCTCCACTACGATTCATTGTCGACAAATTTTGTTGACAACAAACCATGCCGTAAATAGTATAATCTAGAATCGCATCAAATTGTATAAACTGACAGATCATATATCAATGCAGATTAGCATCAAATGAAATCGCAATAACATAGCAAAATTTGCCACCCGAGGTCGGTATCTTCTGGTGGTGGGCTTCAAAGAACAACAAAGCGTGTGTGCTGTATAGCAAACTTCCTTTCATGTTGACAAATAATCACACCTTATTCATGTAGCGGTCTGTAGTGTAGTGGTATGGTACCGGTTTAGGGATCCAAAGGTCCAGTGTTCGAGTCTCACTGGAAAACTTCTCAGTTCTTTGTTATAAGAATCAAGGGATGTACTTGAGAATGCGATCAAGAATGTTTTAGTAATGGCAAGGGACATGATTGAGTATATTTTATTTTTGGTAAGACTATCGACCCCGTCATATTTTACATTACCTATCTTATATCTCTCAAACTCTATAACATTGCACATATTATAGCAACAGTCATTGATTAGGTCCTGTTGCAAGGATAGGGGAAAAGGTCCAGCAAAACTTAACAATATTTTGAAACATTTGGAATCTCCATACAATAAGTTTGCATCAAGGAAGAGGTAAAAGGACTGAAATGGGTGACAATTAGAGAAACTGTTAATACTGGATGGTCCCACGTCATGCACTTTCCTATCTCAAATTTATTGGGATCTTGATATTTGAGTAGACACGCCCCTTTTCTTCACGCGGAGACCTAAAGTTTAATTAAGAGCTTATACCAACTGCCTTATTCATAAAACATAGCAAAATAAATTTTAACCAAAAAGTTCTACTTTGGTTATGCTTGTTCTGGAGTTGGTACACTTTTGTGTTTTTGATTAACCTATTCAATGTTGTTTTACTAAACATAGCACTAGAACTTTAGTTTAGTTTAGTGCTAGTTTATTCGTGAACTAACGCAGAGCTGAAATGTGAAAGTATCACTGGTCTAGAATGGCGATTAGTGCATCCTAGTCAAAGTTGGTACCGTAAATTCGGGTGAAATTGATCACCGTGCAACACAATTTTATTTCTTCCAAATGGAGTACAAATATCAATGTAACCTGCAGTGAATGAATGTTGTTTTTCGTAAATATTGTCGAATTGTGTTTTATGAAGTTTTTTTCGTTAAAGAATGCTTATTTCTATGAAAATAATGTAAAATTCCAAAACCACGTGCGGTGCAGTATTGACAAACATTTATAAATTTGTAGTTCTTAATAAAGATTTAAACATGGTATAAACCTGAAAGTTTGTGAGAATGCTTTATATTTCCCCAAACCGGATTTCATAACCAGAACTCGTACCATTTTTCTCATTCAGTGGAAATAATTGAATTTCTGTTAGATATGAGGCAATTCCTTAGGAAATTGCATACATTTAGGCGTTTTCCGCGTTATTCTTGAAGTTTAGCTATTCATTATTTCTATAAATATTGTATTGTTAAGAATTTGGCAAGCATATTCGGATTCAGGGAGCTCAAATGTATTATGTAGAGCTGGTTTGAAAACTACCAATAATCGCATTGACAAGTGATCAATTTCACCCCGAAATGAGGTTCCCCGATTTTTTATTTTAGAGATATTTCTTAGCATTAAAATGACATTTGTTAGAAAATTTCGCTATATGAGTCAATGAGGCTCACCTTCGTACTTGTTTTCCTGCATCTAGTTGTTTGACATTGTAAACATTATAGAAAACAGAAAAAGAAAACCGTGAAAAATGATCAATTTCACCCGAAATTACGGTAGTGATAACAATATAAGAAAAATCACCACAACCAATTTACCGAATAGATTTTGACAATCCAAAACATGAAACCGTAAATATTTATTTAAGGTTGCAAAACTCTTGCAACATAACTCCACATTTAATCGCTGTGTGTCAAAAATGCAAAAACTGTTTTTAAAAACAGTAGGCTGAGAAAAAGGCACTTCTTCAGTTGGAATGTAATACCATAAAGAAGAATAAGAAGCAGAAGGATGATGATAAAGAGAAGAAAAAAAGTGGTTTCATGTTAAATCTTTCTTGAAAAAAAAAAAAAAACAATAATCTGCGTGACCCACTTCCTTGTAGTTATTTTTACAAATATGTCCTATCTCATGATGCAAAGCACATTTATGTGATTATCGTTTTATTATTCCATATTTCATACATTTAAATTCTAACCAAGATAACTTAAACTATTAATGATATATCGCATTAATTTATCATATTGATTGATTAGAGTCGTCAACCCATCTAATTTACAAGTTATGCGAATGAAAAATCTTAATGCTAATCACAGCTTCTAAACATCAATAATGTCCATTATTATGATGAAATTGTGTATTATCCTGGCAACACTGCAATTTTAATTGATAATTAGTAAAAAAATTTGTCTAAGAAATTTATTCCGTTTTTGTCAACTGAAGATTGCGGATCGTGTTGATAAAAACGGAACATACCTGTATTCATAATTTTTCATAATTTCGGATTTTTCATATGGAATCCTGGAGTTAGAATTAGAAATAATGCTATCGACACATAATACAGTCACCCCACAGTTATGGATCAACTAAGGGTTGTTTTTCAGATCAAAATATGATTCAAAATTATGGTGACGCTGTGCAAAATAAAAATACCTCCCAGGCACTGCAGGAAATTCGCGGTTATTTACCAGAAAGTGTTGATTTCGATACAAATTTCTAACGATGTCCACCCCACAGATGTGGATCAGTGGGAGAGGGGGTTCCATATTATGGATCAAATTGACTCATATTATGGATCGAAACACTATAACAGCAATTTATCTGCGAGGTAAACGAGTGGTGTGTTAGTGAAAGCATATGTTTCGGCGCTTGTTTCGGAATCGCCTTAGGGTTCATTCACAAATTTCATAACGCTGAAAGGGGTGGGTGGGTGTCTTTCAAGTGTTACAGCTCATACAAATATTGTTGAACACTCATATAAAAAAGCGTTACGAGAGGGTGGGTGGGTATCTAAAATAGTCTTTTCGGCGTTATGAAATTTGGGAACAAATCATTATCTTTGTTTCATAACTGTGGTATGGTTTTCAATGAGCCTAGGCATGCTATAAAACGTTTGACTTTTACTATGCGCCCTGTTTTCAACCACACACGGCGCTAAGTAAAAGTCAAACGAACAAAATCATTTATGGCACGTACGGTACGGTACGGGAAAACGGTTGACATTTTATTTTCTACGGACGGAAAAAAATATGCTTAAGCATATTATAATTGATTGCGATGCTGTACAGATTTAGGGTTCACGTCGGTAAAATGTATTCTGCGTGATTGCAACTCTATTTGATGAGATATTTCCTTTTTAATCCAACTCTAATCCAAATCTGTGTGCTATCTATAATTGTGGGGTGACTGTAATGTTTCAATGGCATTACAGCTTTATGAAAAAATCACCTTTTAACTGCTCTGATCGATTTGCCACGATTTTTCGATTCTAATTTTTCATCACATTCATGCTCCGGCTCGAAAATTCCTCAGATAATCCAATTATAAGTAGTGCAAGTAGAACCTCCGCTTATCCCATCGCGCGTCCCCCAGCATCACCACAGATAAGGGGCTGGGGCTTAGCCGATGGCATTCATCGACTCTTGGAGAAACAATTTCCATTAGCAAAATTTGTCTTCTGCCAAGGAGCGACTGAACTGGACCTTCAACCCGTTGCGTTCGCCGAAACACAATTATTGGATCCTTAGCTGGGATCAAGTTTGTTTAGTCCCTTGTCGATGAAAAGTTTTGGGTCTTCTTCCGCAACACCCTTCAGTCATAGGAGTTACAAAAAATTCTACTCGAGATGAAAAGTGATCAAAGATTAACATTTTTGCCCGTGAAAAGTGGTCGGCCGATGGCCTAATTGATTGAGAAGTTTGGCCTGTTGCTCTTCATCTTCGTGGAGCTCCTTTCGGGAAAACAGTAAGACAATTAGGTTTTGATTTTCCGTTCAAAGTTGTTGAATATTTTCATTCTCTATTTTCTAATTATTTATACCAATATAAAGATTAAAATATTTGGTGCAATCAAACGTGCAAATGCTTGCTGTCCTCATGATCTATTCGAATTTCAGGTGTTGCATCAAGCGCATATCAAACCAACCATAAATCTCTCGCACCGGAATGCACAGCTCCGATTCCAATTAAAGCCTGAAATCAGTGGCAGGAAATCTTGGAAGGCGAAAATGTAACGATTAGTCACGGGTTTAAATTATTCCGGTCCGCCATCAGTCGGCGGAGGCCTCCATTCCGTAGGCAAATAATTCACTCGGTTTCCCGTTCGGTATACAAATTGTCCCAAGCCAGCGCATTGCTGGCATCCGGAGTGACAGTAGTGACGACCAAAAGGGATGACACCACTAGCACCACCACCATCTCCACCAAAGTCCGTCTCATCCCGCCAAGGACAACGAACGCCGATTGTTACACCGCAAAGCGCAACAAGCTTTTGTACTTAAGATTAATTAATTGTATCAATTAAACAATCAGCATGACAAAGCGAGAGGCGACGTCTCACTCTCGAATTGCTGCCGAGAGCGTTGGGCTACGGATGCGTGGAGCGGTGTAAATTTGTTGAAATGGATCAAAACGATGGGCAGAGAGGACAGAAGCGAACAGACAGACAGAGATTTTAATGAAGGACAGACTTGAACAAGGGAACAAAAACTGATAGTCAGACAAAGACGTTCACACGAACAGAGACTGACAAACGGTGAGTCGACAACCAGGAAGGAGCGTCCAACATAGCTCTGGTCCTCACAAGCCCCTACCTCACGCTTCCACGGGTCTAACGATGACAAAGACCGCCAGCTAAGGGTTGCGTACTTAGCTGGTAGTGCAACCTGGGCACTGTTGTCCTTCTGACATCAGCTAGAGTGGGGAGGTGCCAGGTGGGAGCTTGGGATTTTTACCCTTTCCAAGCGAAACTCATACATACAGCCGTATGGAATACCACCTTTAGTACTTCCTTCGGGAGGTGGTCGAGCGTCTGGTCCATCTGACCAGGGGCTCAAGCATGGTCTACCTAGGATGTGGCGGGGGTTCATCAGTGGGCTCTGGTGAATCTCTACAAAAAACCACATATCTGTAAGTAACTCTGAACAAGCGACCTGGTACCGCTTTCAAAGTGCCTTAGCCCAACCATTGGAGTGCCAACCGGCACATTAGGATCGATGCCAGTAAGATCCTAATTACGGCATACTGACTGCAACGACAAGGACAAGGTCAAGGACTGTATCAACACGACGCTATAGAGCTGACAATCGCTTCCTTAGTAAGAATGGGTGACACTATTCTGAAACGGCAGGTGGGCTAATGGAACGGTTGCCCCCGTCCCGTTAAAACCGAGGCAAGCCTCCTAGTACGTTCAAAGCTCGCCACCTTAGCTGGTGGAAGTAGGCTCAGATGGATATTCCTGACTAGCGTCGATCTGGCTCTGAACCCGGTACCCCATGAAGGACCGCGTCAGCCCTCGCGTGGACCTCACTGCAAGCAAAGATACTCATGGGATCACAAGGACGACTACTTACGACGGGTGGAGATAGCGGCTAGGAGGGGGGACCCTTAAGCATGGAAGTGAACAACATTAACGTAGGTGAAGCAGCGAATCCGTTCACAAAAAGTGGCTTGCCGAGGTCGCCACCGAAGCAATGCCAACAGCAGGAGCTGGAACAGCAGTAGCTGGAACACCAGCAGAGCGAAGATGAGCTGCAGGAGCAGCGAACACGTGAACAGGAGCGGCGGGATAAGTCGCAAAACCGTCGTAGATGAGCTTCGGGAATTCGCCGATAAGAGGCACAACGTGCACAAAGACATTAAGGATCTCGTGGCAAGGATTCAAGGAACCCTCGGATCCGCGTCAAGGACTGGAGGAAAGTGATGCAGAGGATTGAAGCTGTTGAAACCGAGCTAGCGGCGACCAAAAAGGCCCTGGTAGCTGCGGTAGTGCAGCCGGCAAAAACCGGCATAGCCCCTCGGAAAGATAGCAAGGGGAAAGAAAGGTCAGCGGGAATAGGAACTACGCCAAGTTTCACCCCTAAAAGACATTGGTCGTCACCAGGAGACGAAAGACAGGCTGCTCCCAAGAAGCCGAAAAATGCAAACCCAAAACCGGCGGATGAAGTACTCAGTGGAGGACCTGGCGATATCCCATGGCAAGAGGTCCGGAACAAGAAGAGAGGCAAACAGGAGAGTGCCAGAAAGCAAAGGCCAATCAGGAAGAAGGCAAAATGCGAAGCTGTTGTCGTCAAAACTAGCGAGGACACTTATGCTGAAGTCTTGCGGGCCATGAGGACGGACCCTCAGCTAAAGGAGTTTGGTGCCGACGTTCAGAAGATCAGTCGCACTCAGACGGGAGACATGCTCATCGAGCTAAAAAAAGACTCGGTGAACAAAAGCTCGACATACAAAGAGCTCACCGAGAGAGTCATGGGCGAAAAGGTGCAGGTGAAAGCCATGTGCCCTGAAGTGACACTCCAATTGCGGGATCTGGATTGGATCACCACCGAAGAGGAAGTGAGGACCGCCATAAAGGAGCAGTGCGATCTGGAAACGGTACAGATGACAGTACGGCTAAGAAGAGCACCGCTTGGAACACAGGCGGCGTCGATAAAGCTTCCAGTAGACGCAGGCAATAAAGCGCTGGAAGTCGGGAAAATTCGGGTCGGTTGTTCAGTATGTCCACTGAAGATCTCCCAGAGACCGGAGGGATGCTACAGGTGCCTGGAGTACGGCCACCTGGCACGGAACTGCGAAGGACCAGACAGAAGTAAGCTCTGTAGATGGTGTGGCGACAAAGGTCACAAGGCGCAGGATTGCAACAATAAGCAAAGGTGCCTGATCTGCAAGGACAAAAGTCGCAACAGACACGGGAGGCCCTAAGTGTCCGGCCTTCAAGCGAGCGAGAAATTCTAAACCGCAGTGGAGGTAACTCAGCTAAACCTCAACCACTGTGACACAGCGCAACAGCTGCTGTAGAAGTCCGTATCGGAATCGAAGTGCGACGTAGCTATCTTTGCCGAGCCGTATCGAGTACCAGCTGGAAACGGTAACTGGATCGCTGATAAGGCAAAGACAGCGGCAATCTGGACGATGGGGAGGTATCCTATCCAGGAAATAGTGTTCCAGGCGGACGAAGGCTTCGTTATTGCAAAGGTTAACGATGTGTACGTGTGTCACTGCTACGCACCCCCCGCTGGACATTGGACCAGTTCAACGAGATGCTGGACGAGCTAACCGATAAGCTAGCCGACCGGAGACCAGTTGTCATCGCTGGCGACTTCAATGCTTGGGCAGTTGAGTGGGGCAGCCGTCTCACCAACCCAAGAGGGCGTAGTCTACTTGAAGCGCTGGCAAGGCTGGACGTAGACTTGGGTAACGAAGGAACAACCAGCACATACCGTAGAGATGACCGAGAATCAATAATCGACTTCACTTTCTGTAGTCCTGTGTTGACGGGAAGCCTGAACTGGAGAGTCTGCGATGGGTACACTCATAGCGATCATCAGGAGGTCCGGTATAAAATTGGTGGAAGAACACAATGCTCACAGAGAGCGAGTACACCTCACGAGAAAATGTGGACAACGAAACGTTTCAACGAAGAGCTTTTCGTGGAAGCCCTCAGAAGAGAAGAGCAGGTTCTGAACTTGAGATCGGAGGAGTTAACGGCTGCGCTGGTACGAGCATGCGATATTACCATGCCACGGAAGGTCGAGCCGAAATACAGACGTCGTCCGGTATACTGGTGGAATGAGACACTTGGCAACCTTCGCAAAAGATGCCTCCAAGCCAGGAGTCGGATGCAAAGAGCCAAAACCGATGGTGAGAGGGAAGAGCGAAAAGTAACACTGAGGGCGGCGAAAGCCGATCTGAAAAGAGAAATTTGCTTCAAGGAGTTGTGTCGCGATGCCAATGCAAATCCGTGGGGAGATGCATACAGGGTGGCGATGGCCAAGATCAGTGGTCCAGCCGTACCCGCTGAAACATGCCCAGAAAAGTTGCAGATTATCGTCGACGGGTTGTTCCCACAACACGGTCTGGCCACCGACACCGTATGGCCAGGAAGATGAAGAAAGAGCAATCATTACCAATGAGGAGCTCATAGAGGCGGCCAAGAAAATGAAGCCGAAGAAAGTGCCTGGCCCAGATGGTATCCCCAACGTAGCGTTGAAAGCAGCTATCACGGCCAACCCAGATATGTTCCGGACATCACTCCAGATCTGCTTAGATGAGGGACATTTCCCAGCACAGTGGAAAAGGCAAAAACTGGTTTTTCTACCGAAACCGGGTAAGCCCCCCGGTGAACCAGGCTCGTTTCGGCCGATATGTTTGCTCGACACACTCGGAAAGCTGTTGGAGAGGATCATCCTCAATAGACTGATGGCGTTCACTGAGGGAGAGCGTGGACTGTCGGAGTGGCAGTTTGGATTTCGGAAAGGAAGGTCAACGGTAGATGCCAAAAAACAGTAATTGACACAGCCGACAAAGCAAGGACAAAAAAAACGAAGAGGTAACCGTTACTGTGCTGTCGTGACGATAGATGTGAGAAACGCCTTTAATAGTGCAAGCTGGGAAGCCATTGCTGTGGCGTTACATAAAATGAAGGTTCCGGATTATCTGTACAAGATACTAGGAAGCTACTTCGAAAACCGGGTCTTGAGCTACAGCACTAGCGAAGGACAGAAAACGAGGTCAGTAAATGCGGGAGTTCCACAGGGCTCTATCCTGGGTCCAACGTTGTGGAATGCTATGTACGACGGTGTGCTGACCCTTAGGCTGCCAACAGGCGTCAAATCGTTGGATTTGCAGACGACATCACGCTTGTGGTCATTGGTGACCCACTGGAAAGAGTGGAGGTTCTCGCTACAGAAGCAGTGGACGCAGTCGAAATCTGGATGTACGAGAAGAAACTGGTGATAGCCCACCAAAAAACGGAGCTGTTGCTTATCAGCAACCGAAAAGTGGTGCAGAAGGCCGAGATTACAGTGGGAGAACACACCATAGCCTCAAAGCGGGAGCTAAAACACCTCGGCGTAATGATCGACGATCGGCTGAACTTCAACTGCCATGTCGATTGCGCGTGCGAGAAAGCAGCGAGGGCAGCCACGGTGCTGTCCAGGATCATGCCGAATAACTCGGCGATTTGCAGCAGTAAGCGGAGGCTATTGTCTAGCGTGGCTACGTCGATCCTGAGGTACTCTAGCCCGGCGTGGGGAACCGCAATGAAGACGAAGAGAAACCGAGTCAAGCTTAGCAGCACGTATAGGCTGATGGCCATGCGGGTAGCGAGTGTCTACCCACTTATGTTTCCACAGAGAGGTTTCTATAGGCCGCCATAGAAGTTTTCGAAAAGGTCTTAACAAAAGTTTTCACAGAATTCTCCACAAAAGTCTTGAAAATGCTGTCCACAGTCACAAAAGTTCTACCAAAGTATTCTTGTCGATTGATAGATCTTAGGAATTACATTCATGTGTGTATGGTATTGGTAAAGTTTAAATGACGGTCTTTCATAAAACTAGGGAGTTTGCAAAGATGCTTAAATTTATTATAGTACTGCCTCATAACTATAATAGAACATTTGTACCTTATTTAATTTAGACATGTTCATTTGAGAAAGCATTTTCTTAACGTGATTATCAATACAGAAACTAAGAAGTAGATTGGAGTATCTTGTATTTTTTATATCCGCCCTAAATTTAGGGCGGAATTAAAAGGTACAAGGTGCTCCAATCTATTTTTTAGTTTCTCTATTTAGATTCTGCTCAGAGGATTCGAGTACATTAAAAAGAGTGATCATCAAGTAAAATTGACGAGGTAAGTTTACTCAAATAAACCTTAGTTTCTACTGTAGAAACAATCTCAATCCGCTCAAAATTCGAACGTCGCATGCTGCCTTACTTGCAACGGGAGCTTCAAGTGCAAATTTATCACCGACGGAATGCATAAATCATTCAATCCTGTTGTGTTGGTGATGATCCTTTTCCCCCCATATTGCCTGTGGTTGATCGATGGAGCGAGGATGGTGCAGCAGAGGAAGGAGACGATTCAAAGCTGACGATTTGCTTGCGACGACGACAACGACGGGACACAAATGTCTGGCAGCAATTATTTCAATGCAGATTATGTCCATTGGAATGGCATGTCCCCACAAAGCAGTCAGTCAGCCCAACGTTGGTCGGTTTGTAAAGAGGGGGGCCTGGTCGAGGATAAGTCCCATGCCGTCAATCCGGATAACGAACTCCCCGCTCTCGGTGATGACCCTTGAAGATGTAAATTTAAAGCATTCCCATTAAGATTACGTCAATTAAGTGCTGGTCGCAATTAAAGCCTGGCCTGACTGTCCGTTGGAGGTCGTACCAATGTGTGTGTGCGTTGCGACCGAACAAACAGAAAGAGAAAGTTTCCTGCAATTTCACGCATTTCCACCTTTTCCCGGTTGGTCGGACGGTGTGCGATGAGAACTTTGATTCCATCAACTGGATGATGGGCATGGGTGGAGCCGGGATTCAGTCAGAGGAGGACACAAGCCGAACAATCTTAAAGTCTGACTTGCTTACTTTTGATGGCGCTACGTATTTTAGGACATGACCCAAGCCACAATGTTATGCCAACAAATTCGGCTCATGGCAGCTTGCCTCCAGTTTCTCCATCGTTTCACACTTCCAAAATCCTACTCCAATTGGTCAAACTACATAGCTCGTTGTACCCCTCTTTGTCTTGTACCGGCCGGTTTCAAGATAAAAATCATGAAACCGCGAGGCTGTTATCCAGAATTCACGCAATGCGTCCCGCTCATCGTACCATTCCAGCTTTGGCAACCTTCTGAATACTGGCATCACTGTAGAGCTGCGCGGTTTAATCTTCTCCTCCATAGGGCGTTTTCACATACTTCACAAAAATCTTCTTTAGCACACGTCGATCGAAAACTTCTATCGCTTACATGTCTTTTTCGACCATTGTCCACGTCTTATACCCGTACAGGACTACCGGTCTTATCAGCGTCTTTTACATGGTGCACTTACTGCCCATAAAAGCAGTAACAGTTATCCCATATGGATTTTCTAACCAACACCATTTTTCATTGCAACATACATGTTTTGATATATACTTCACTATGCAAATATGACTAAACACACTTTATTTGAAAATGTTGTGGAAAAATATGAAGTTGGTGTAGTCCCATATTGAAAAATAAAGGCATAACTGTCTCTATATGAACTTTCAACCCAAATAACAACTGCAAAGGGGCCCAGATAGCCGTAGCGGTAAACGCGCAGCTATTCAGCAAGACCAAGCTGAGGGTCGTGGTTTCGAATCCCATCGGTCGAGGATCTTTTCGGGTTGGAAATTTTCTCGACTTCCCAGGGCATAGAGTATCTTCGTACCTGCCACACGATATACACATGCAAAAATGGTCAATTGGCATAGAAAGCTTTCAGGTTAAAACTGTGGAAGTGCTCATAAGAACACTAAGCTGAGAAGCCGGCTTTGTCCCAGTTGGGATGTAACGCCAGAAAGAAGAAAGAAGAAGAAGAACAACTGCAAAACGTGAATTGTGTTCAAGTTCATATGTTTTGCTGATCAATAGAAGCAAAATAAGTAATCTATGCGGTTATGTAAAATGAATATGGCATGTAAAAATGCAATAGAAAATTATGCACATTTGTATGAGAAGACATACTTCAAACTTTGAACGTTATTTTCTCAATGCCTACTTTTTCCATGTGGGACAGTTATGCCTTTATGGGCAGCTAGTACGGGGACATAGCTTACCAGACTGTATAGTCTTGTGAAGTGCGTTGTGTTGTATTGACTCCAGCAATAATACGTCTTCAAATATCTCCATAGCTGCGGTTGTTATCCGACGTTACCAATGATTCGAGGTACCGTAATCCGGGGTATCATTGATCAGCGGGGTAACATTGATCGGAATGACTCACCTCATCAAAAGTTCGTATTATCATTTATTGTTGAAACATTTCAATATCATGAAAGGTGTTTCTCTTTCTTATATTCATAAGCTAATAAAAGTCAATATTTTTGTGAAAATTGCGTTTACCTTATGCGTAAATCTGTCAACTTTTCGAAATAATGATTTTAATTGTAAAGGATGACACTACCGAAGATTCATGTCTCACATAAGTTCTGCACACGATATAAGCAAGCAAAATGTGGTTCTTACTAAAA
This sequence comes from Aedes aegypti, assembly GCF_002204515.2. Lineage (NCBI taxonomy): Eukaryota > Metazoa > Arthropoda > Insecta > Diptera > Culicidae > Aedes > Aedes aegypti. The sequence continues at coordinate 114,470,383 of NC_035108.1, read as the reverse complement.
ATGACATCGCCGAAAACGATTCCGTTGCCAAAACTTTTATAAGTATGCTCATTTAGGCAACATTACCGAATTACTGTTAGGAATGTAAAATTCCCTTAGGAAATTGCCTACCTTTAGGCGTATTCCGTGGTTCAAAGTGTTTTTAATTTTAAAATAACTCAAAAAGTAAATGACTTGTAATCGTTTGGCCTCCATATTCGGCTTCAAGGGCCATGATTTAAGTAAGTAACGACATTTTCAGTATTACTGAAAGTTGTTTATATAAGTGATCAATGCCCAGACAAGGGGCTGTCCATTAATTATGTAAGGGTATATGGGGGGAGGGGGGGGGGTTTGAGATTTCTTACGCGCCATACAATTTATTTTTCATTTTCATACAAAAAATCTTACCATGGGGGGAGGGGGGGTTGAAAAACCCCGAAAATGGTCTTACGTAATTAATGGATCGCCCCCAACCAGAAGTCGCATAACTGTTTACGGACAAAGTCGTTTATTAGTACAAATTGCATCACACCTGCACTACATGGTGTGCGAAATCGTTTGACCGACGAGTTTTCTCGCATAAAATGCTTTTTTATGGGTTCATATGTACATTTCATTTCGTCCCGCATACACATACAAAGTGAGTCGGATCAATCCGTAGCAGCTGTCAAATCAACTTTGTTGTTACAAATTAAGTCGTATAAGAGTACAGATTAGTTCGCAATAAAATATACACACTCGCATTGCATACTACTTTTCATCATATAATATATGCACGTAAATCGCCTCCACTTTTGTACGTATAAGGCATTTTCGCGACATCTTATACGTGAAACTTTGCGCATATAAGCATCGCATAACGCAAAAGGTGATTTCGTTATATGTACATTTTGGTTGTGTGGGTGTTACCCCATATCAACTAAATCAAAAAGTCACCTAAAACATTTTTTTAACATGCTTAAATCTTTCAATAAACAAAATACAGTATATGGTCTCGAGCTATGGGTGGCAGTACTTGTTTTAAAAATATAATGGAATAAAAAACATATTATTTATCCAAGTAGAACTTCTATCAGATGATATTTCATTGTATTTTTTTGGAATTCATATAGATAAATGACTTTATTTTTTTTTTGCTATTTTTCGACCCATGCATGTGCTAATTTTCGACCTGTACCAAGTTGAAACAATATGATCGGTATGAGGAAAACACTATATTACTGAATTTATATCAAGTGTGTGCTTATCTGAAGGGAATGATCTTTTTTTTTTCTTTTTGAGAGCTTAAAGGGAACGTGGGAAGTCTTAAGCATTAACATGTGTTCAAAGATTATTAATTTATTATTGAATTTTCTTCGATTATTTTTGCTTTTTAGAATTACATTCCAATGGGAACAGTGTATGCTTCCCATTTCAGTAACGAACTTGATGACAAGCAGATCAACAATAATTATCTGATAGATAGATCAAAGAAAGACTCATGAATACCATAAATACTGCTTTTGTATCCCTGTCGAATCCTTTGAAGATCTTAATGAGGTTGACATGATAAATTTTACATTTCGTTTATTGCGAAACATATTGAATGTAAAACGTTTCGTCATGCATCTAGTCTTTTTTGTGGAATCTTTAAATTTGAATGATGGATTCTTGAGCCTTAAGTACAACTTGTATGACCAAGAGAAAGCGACATTCATGAACACTACTCGATTTTTCTACCAATAAAACGGTTTTACGTGGAACAAACTACATTACATTCTACTGTTGCGATAGAATGTAGTACAACAATGGGATATTGTCATTTAAGTATGCAACACCATTTTGTTTAAAACATTTATTTCATTTCATTATTTAGCTCTCGATTTTAACTGCTTTTTAGGTTTCAAGTTTAATTTTATGAGCTGTTTCGGTACATTGTTTTCTTTTTTTCATTTCGGATTCTTTCTTCCGCTTCTTTCTAAAAATATCGCGATTTAATTTATCTTACTCTATCAATTCACCTGTAGCTGGGTTCCGGCGCGTATTTTCTTCGAAGAAAGGAAAATTTTCTTGCTGATGAGTAATGGAAGAAAATTTCTTCTCTTCGAAGAAATTGTTCGCCGGAATTCGCCTACTGGATGGTTGTCTTTTAAATAGTTGGACCTTTTCAGCAGAATCTAGAAACACTTCAACAGGCTCCGACATTAGGTCACGTTGCACTAGCCATCCCCGTCGCTGACTGCCGAATATCCACACTTCAAATTCTGTCATCTCCTCAATTTTGGTCGGTGCAGGACGAATAACGGACTGATAGGTATTTCTTCGCCAATCTTGAATTGAATACATGAAATTTCGGAATTCTATAATCGAGTTCTTATTGACTACCTTTGATGCTATTTGCTGGATGTTTCTGCGTAGACTTGTCTGTACTTTTCCGGGCGCTATAATATGTTGATATCCATAAAATTTTGATGAAATTAAGCTCACCGTGTTGGTTAAAAACTGTTGAAGCAAGAAATTTACCTCCACGAAAGAGGCACCACCATTATGAACAATGATTACCGTGATGAATCAAAATCCGGACGGTACCAATATCCGGACACTCTGAACATTTCAATAAATTAAATTGTGAATTTGAATAATAATGTGGCTTCAATGGTTCCCATCTGAGCTTTGTAACATTACTCATGATTTTACCACAAATTTTCATCTAGTAGCCATTGTTGGATAATTAATAAAAATAAAAACAAAATTGCAACCCCAGTTTGACACCATTCGTTTGCAGTGCAGTTTTCGTGATTCAAGTCAACCAGCAAAACAAAAGTGATCAAATTGAAGATAATTGATTTCAATAACGTTGTATGTAAATTGTGGTGAACTTTAATTTGTATTTGAACATGTTAAATGAATAATTGGAACATTTGAAAGCTGTAAAAACCAGAGTAAAAGAACTTTTTTGCTGTCCGGATTTGTGAACCATGGATTTGAAATCCGGACGCTACCCATTCAACTTATAGTTTGCATCAGTGAAAGCCTATTTTTTAATAAAAATGTGACAAAACCTGGAAGAAATACTAGAAAAAGTGAATGGTCGTGCGCTAAATTAAATTGTAGTGGTAAAATTGATTTTTTGATAATGATTGTTTCAAATTATTGGCGTGTGACTACAACCAAAAGATGTAAGTAACCGAACCATACAATATTCTTGATAATTCAATATTGAAAGCATTATTATCAGCTTCCCAATATTTAAAATCAAACTTTAAAATATGATAACCAATTTTAAATGTAATTTTCTTAACTTTACTTGAATACAGCTTGCTAAAGCGTGGGTGTCCGGAAATTGATTCAAAAATGTCCGGCTTTTTGATTCACGTGTCCGGATTTAAAACCAAGACATGTGTAATTGAAATCAATATTTTTATTATTTATTCGTTATTTTAACAAGAAAACTAGTTATTTTCATCAAGATAAAAGTCAAAACGATTCGTGCCATGGGAGTACATTAATCAAATTTGACGCAAATATGTAGATATTAGTATTAGAACATATTGAACTGCTTAAGCGTACGAGTATTGATGCATCACGGTACTTATGATAAAGGGTCGAAAACTAAAACACCTGCTAAAAAACCTGCTGGAATCATGGCATGCTTTTTCTAGTTTGTGTTCAACTTTCGAAGTGAGCAGACGCTGGCTTACTGGAAGTCCGAACGTTTTTTTTCCTATCGTTAAGTTCGATATCGCGAAGTACTATCGTCGCGCGCGGTCTGCTTGCTAACGCAATGGTCCGCCGCGAAAATACGTTGCGAATTGATCTAGCCAACATCCCAAAAAAACCAAGCTATGAGGAGGTACATAGTTTTGTGTCTTCCAAGCTTGGGCTACAACGCGATCAAGTGCTACGAATACAATGCAGTCGGAGTGCGAACTGTGTATTCGTCAAGACAATTGACCTAGAAGTGGCACAAAAGGTGTGCGAAGAACATGACGCGAAACACGAAATAGAGGTTGACAACGAGAAGTACGTTGTGAGGATTCGGATGGAAGACGGGGCAGTAGAAGTTAAACTCTTCGATCTCCCCGAGGACATCGCCGAACGTAGTATCGTCGAGTTTCTGCAAGACTTCGGAGAAGTTCTCTCAATCCGAGAGCAAATGTGGACTGACCAATACACCTTCGGAGGAATTTCGACCGGTGTATGGATTGCAAGAATGATAGTGAAGCGCAACATTCCATCCTACGTCAACATCGACGGTGAGACAACATATCTCTCGTATTATGGGCAACTTCAATCTTGTAAGCATTGCGGGGAGTATGTCCATAATGGAGCTTCTTGCGTCCAAAACAAGAAGCTTCTAATTCAGAAGATGTCCTCTGAGCAAACGTCTAAGCAATCGTATGCTAGCGTCGCTAAAAAACCGGTTAAATCGCGGAATGCCGGACCAACCAACAGAGCGCCACGGCCTGTAGTTAGCGAGCAATCCAACACTCTAGCTCCACCGCTAGTCCCAATGACGACCTCACCAATACCTTCATCGAAAAATGCAACAACTGTCTCGGCAAGCAAGCAACCGTTGGTGTCCGTCACACCGATTCCATCGGGAACCTTCAAAAAACCGAATTCGACTCAGCACAACAACCAACAGCAAAGAGAGAAGCATGCAAAACCTATTCGTAGCAACGATGGTGGTGAAACGGATGAATCCACATCATCAAACACTAGCAGACGGTCACGACGTCACACCGACAAGAAACCAAGATACGATGACGGAGAAATCTCGCCGGATGAAGGAATGCTACACTAATGGATTTCAGAAGCTACAATCTCGTTACAATCAATATTAATAACATTACCAACGCTATCAAACTAGACGCTCTCCGCTCATTCTTGCGAACGATGGAATCCGATATCGTTTTCCTACAGGAGGTAGAGAACGACCATCTGTCACTACCTGGGTATAACATTATCTTCAACATTGACCACGCGAGGAGAGGAACAGCGATAGCTCTGCGAGACTACATCAGTTTCTCCCATGTAGAGACAAGCCTTGATGGTCGGTTAATTGCTCTACGGGTACAGAACACAACTCTCGTATGCATCTACGCGCATAGTGGTCCTTCGATGCGAGCAGAGCGTGAGCGATTTTTCAACCACACACTGGCTTACTACCTACGTCACGATACACCTCACACTGTCGTAGCTGGTGACTTTAATTGTGTACTACGCCAATGTGATGCTACAGGACGCAATGACAGCCCTTCGCTTAGGAGATCTGTCCAGCAGTTACAGTTATCCGATGCCTGGATGAAACTTCGACCTCGTGAGCCTGGACATACCTACATTTCGGTGAATTCTGCCTCCAGACTTGATCGGTACTATGTGAGTCCAGGTCTATGTAACCAATTACGCTCCATCGAAGCTCATGTATGCTCATTCTCTGACCACAAGGCGATCACACTTCGAATTTGCCTCCCAAATCTTGGCAGAGCACCAGGACGTGGCTTTTGGTCCATTCGACCACATCTACTTACTGCCGAAAATATCGAGGAATTCCGATATCGTTGGCAATTCTGGACCCGAGCGAAAAGAAATTATCCTTCCTGGATGACGTGGTGGATTAACCACGCAAAACCAAAAATTAAATCTTTTTTTCGCTGGAAGTCGAAGATCGCATTTGATGAGTTTCACCGAGAGCATCAACGATTATACGCTTTACTACGACAAGCATACGACAGCCTACCGGGACGACCCAACATGCGCACCCAAGTCAACGAAATCAAAGCAAGAATGCTCACACTACAAAGAAACTTTGCTCAAATGTTTGTCCGTATCAATGAGACATTCGTCGCAGGTGAAGAGATGTCAACTTTTCAACTAGCCGAAAGAAGACGGAAGAGGACTACAATAACTCAACTGAGGAAAGAAGATGGCGAAGTTGTCGACCAGTCCGAAGAAATCGAACAGCACTTGTTACACTATTTTACTGAACTCTACTCAGAACAACAACACGATGAGGAGATAGTCGACGAATTTCCATGCGAAAGGGTGATCCCAGAGAATGATGAAATCAATGAAGCCTGCGGCAGAGAAATCACTACGGCCGAAATCATTGCAGCAATCCGTACGAGTGCACCACGAAAATCTCCAGGAAGTGACGGTATACCGAGGGAATTCTACCACCGAACGTTTGACATTATCCATAGGGAGCTGAACCTTGTGATGAACGAAGCACTGACTGGACGATTCCCCTCTGAATTTGTAGATGGGGTGATCGTTCTGGTAAAAAAGAAAAACGGAGATGGGTCAGCTCGCTCATACAGACCAATATCTCTACTAAATGTGGATTTCAAAATTCTCTCCAGAGTTTTGAAAGCAAGACTCGATGAAATAATGAGAGCCCACCGTCTACTCAGTCCGGCTCAGAAATGTGCAAACTCTTCTCGCAACATATTCCAGGCCACTCTATCCTTAAAAGATCGGTTGGCTCATCTGATTCGGAGTAAACAGAGAGGAAAAATGATAACGTGGGATTTGGACCACGCATTCGATCGGGTACGACAATCGTATTTACACAACACCATGCGCTCACTCGGAATACATCGTGGCCTGGTCGATCTGTTAGCTCGTATAGATAGTCTCTCTTCATCCCGATTACTTATCAACGGACACCTATCGACACCCTTCCCGATTAAACGTTCTGTTCGACAAGGCTCACCTCTGAGCATGCATCTGTTCGTTTTGTATCTCCATCCTTTACTGAATAGGTTGGAGAGACTATCTGGCGATGATCTAATCGTCGCTTACGCGGACGACATCACGATAATATCCACATCGATCCAGAGAATAAATCAGATGAGGAATATTTTCTCACAATTCGAACACATCTCCGGAGCAAAAGTCAATTGGGACAAAACAACATCTCTGGACGTCGGGTACATAGAAAGTAATCCACTTCACATTCCATGGCTACAGACGGAAAACACTATTAAAGTACTCGGGATTATTTTTGCCAATTCTGTTCGGCTGATGGCAAAACTAAATTGGGATAAAATGGTTGCCATTTTTTCACAAATAGTATGGATGAATTCAATGCGTTCGTTAACACTTCTGCAAAAAGTTATAATGCTGAACACATTTGCGACATCTAAGGTATGGTATCTTGCTTCGGTTCTACATCCTTCCTCTGTACATGTTGCAAAAATTACGTCAAAAATGGGAAGTTTCCTTTGGAACAATATTCCAACAAGAATACCATTGCAACAAATGGCACGTGACAGAGCTAATGGCGGATTAAGATTGCACCTACCTGCGGCAAAATGCAAGGCTTTGCTCTTGAATCGGCATGTTCAAGAAATTGATTCTTTGCCTTACTACAAATCTTTCCTTTTTCCCGATAACCCCAATTATAATCCTATTCCCGCTGATGTTCCTGATCTGAAAGTTATCTGCCAACACTTTCGTCAGCTGCCCCAACACATCCAACAGAACCCTACCTCTGATATCATACATCGATATTACGTGGAGCAAGGCGAAGCACCGCGAGTTGAGAGACTGCACCCAGAAGTAGATTGGAGGAGAATTTGGTCGTGCTTGCGTTGGCGTTCTTTCTCTTCTACTGAGAAGAGTAGTCTGTACTTGTTAATCAACGAAAAAGGCCCTTATGGAAAACTACTACATACAATTGGTCGAGCTGATAGCGATATATGTACACACTGCGGTGTGGTGATAGAAACTATGCAACACAAATACACCGAATGCCCGAGAGTACATCTAGCCTGGAGATTTTTGCAGCAAAAAATCTGGGATGTGCTTGGAGGATGGCGTATGCTTTCATTCACGGAATTGTTGAGACCATCGCTGAAACGAATACCCAAAGATAAGCGTATTAAAGTTCTTAAACTTTTTGTACATTACGTAAAATTCATCGATAATGTTAATGTTATAATTGATATAACCGCCTTAGAATTTCATCTCAATTGTGAACTCTATATTTAAGTGAAATGTTTTAAAACCAATGACAAAATAAAAACTTCATAAAAAAAAATACTAAAAAAAAAAATTAGAACATATTGAACTGCTTAAGCGTACGAGTATTGATGCATCACGGTACTTATGATAAAGGGTCGAAAACTAAAACACCTGCTAAAAAACCTGCTGGAATCATGGCATGCTTTTTCGACCGGTCGAAAATTGAAACCTGGTGTTTCAATTTTCGAACAATTTCAAACGCGTAATTAAATTATTTTTGCTTATAGATGCACATAATTCAATACAATATGCTTTAATTTTCTCTGTTTTCATCGAACTTTATCGATTAGGTATCACTTTGATCAGTTTTTATACTGATTTGAGCCTTTTTCATGTGTGGCGATTTTTCATCAAAGGACTGATTCAGACATCGGAAAATCAAGATCAACCAATTTAGGATTAAAACTCCGCTATATAAAGGCAATTTTTATTGAATCATGAAAGGTATAACAGCAATGACATATTCTAGTAATTTATAAATGTTTCAAAATTTCAAATAGTAGTTTAAATAACGTTTGTTCTACCAATGGGTCGAAAATTAGCACTGGGTCGAAAATTAGATCGTTACCTTCAATCCAATATTTTTTGCTTCACGTTTCAGCCTAGTTTTTCCGAGAATATGCCTGGAACGTTCTTTCGATAATACATATGTACGTTGTCAGTTAAATAAATGAAGTGGCCAGATTCGTCGCACAACAATGTATACTATTCACCATTGTTTCATCAGTCTAGTCAGTTTTCTGGAAAACCCGTTCCCGTCCATAATGTTCCACGCGCGAAAGATAATTGGGAAAGCATTTTAGAGGCTGCGTTAAGAAAAGTGATCGCTTGATAGTTCTCACATTCTAACTTATAAGTATATAAATATTTCATTCATTTATTTAGTTAACATCTACACAGATAACACTGAATCAAAAATTTCACGCCACAATACTCGGTTCATGGCCGCATCTCTCCATCCTCGGTTCTGCCCCACGCTCGCCAAATCGATACGCACTTGATCCGCCCACCTAGCTCGCTGCGCTCCACGCCTTCTTGTACCAACCGGATCCGAAGCGAACACCATCTTTGCAGGGTTGCTGTCCGGCATTCTTGCAACATGCCCTGCCCATCGTATCCTTCCAGCTTTGGCCACCTTCTGGATACTGGGTTCGCCGTAGAGTTGGGCGAGCTCGTGGTTCATCCTTCGCCGCCACACACCGTTCTCCTGCACACCGCCGAAGATCGCCCTAAGCACCCGACGTTCGAAGACTCCAAGTGCTTGCAGGTCCTCCTCGAGCATCGTCCACGTTTCATGCCCGTAGGACTACCGGCCTTATGAGCGTTTTGTACATGGTACATTTGGTGCGGGCGTGAATCTTTTTTGACCGCAGCTTCTTCTGGAGGCCATAGTAGGCCCGACTTCCACTGATGATGCGCCTCCGTATTTCACGGCTAACGTTATTGTCAGCCGTCAGCAAGGATCCAAGGTAGACGAACTCGTCGACCACCTCGAACGTATCCCCGTCTATCGTAACACTGCTACCTAGGCGAGCCCTGTCGCGCTCGGCCCCACCAGCTAGCATGTACTTAGTTTTGGACGCATTCACCACCAGTCCAACTTTTGCTGCCTCGCATTTCAAATGTTCGGCCGACCATATCCGTATCATCCGCGATCCAAACAAATTTATTGGAACTCATAAAAATCGTACCCAGGCTTTTGAGCCCGGCTCTCCTTCCAGCGCAATATTGAGAAACAGGCACAGAAGTACATCACCTTCTTGTAGTCCCCGGCGGGATCCAAACATACTGTAGTGTTCGCCTGAAACCTTCACACAATTTTGCACACCCTCCATCGTCGCTCTTATCAGTCTCGTGAGCTTCCCGGGAAAGCTGTTCTCGTCCATGATTTTCCATACACGCTCAAAAAAGAGTTCTGGAAAACGTAAACTGTCAAAATACACCATGAACTACCATCAAAGGTCACATAAACATGATCTAGTTCACGGTGTATTTTTGCTTGTTGACGAGTTCACGTCTGCTGTTCACGGATACGAGAACGGTTTTTTTTTTCTGTGTAGCTCCCCGTGGTCGATACTATCGTATGCCGCCTTAACATTGCCTTTAAATGATGCGTTGGGACCTGGTATCCACGACATTTTTGGAGGATTTACCATAGAGTAAAGATCTGGTCCGTTTTCAATCCGATACCATCCTTACCAGCAGCTTTATTGTTCTTGAGCTGGTGAATGGCATCCTTAACCTCCCTCAAAGTGGGGGCTGGTTAGTTTCCATCCTCCGTAGTACTGACGAAGGCATTTCCTCCGTTGTCCTGTCCTTCATTGCCTGTGCTCTCAGCGCGATTCCGGTGCTCGCCAAAGTGCTGCTTCCACCTTTCGATCACCTCAAGTCAAAATGCTCCCATCCTTATCTCTACACTCCCGGCTTGCGGCACAAAGCCGTTACGGGATGCGTTGAGCTTCTGATACAACTTACGTGCTTCTTGAGTCCGACACAGCTGTGCCATCTCCTTGCACTCCGTATCCTCCAGGCGGCGTTTCCGTCTTTAACGCTCCACGTTCTGCCGAGTCCCTTGCTGCATCATGAACTTCCGCGCTGCATTCTTCTCCTCCAGAATCTGCCTACATTCCTCGTCGAACCAAATGTTCCGTCGACTCCGTCCCACGTACCTGACGTTGCTCTTAGCTGCATTGTTGATGGCTGCTATTAAATTTCTCCAGCAGTCCTCAAGAGGGGCTTTATTCAGCCTCCGGCAATGCAGCCTCGAGGTGCTGCGCGTACATAATATTTACTGGAAGTTCGGGAACAGGGTTGACAGAAATAACTCGGTATTAACAAAGAAAGCTGTATTTAATGTCGATTGTACCCCGTTTGGCATAAAGTCGTTTGGCATAATGGTCGTTTGGCATAATGTCCGTTTGGCATAATGATCTAACTCAATCATTATGCCAATATCGCCATTTTCGAAGCTTTTACCGAGATCAGCACCACTGAGCCCATAGCAAAAAGAACATAAAGTATCGTTGAGTTGTTGCGATATACATATTTGAAAATAGTAAATTGGCAAATCAAGTTCGCAGTTATTAATAAAGGGAACGCACATATTTTGCTGCAGATCAAGCTCTGTCCCAGTTTGTACGTAACACTTGTTGAAAATTACTTGGTAGAAGAAGGAAAAATTTATTTGCAAAATATTAAAAGCTCTTATCAAAAGATCTATTATTTTAGCATAATGCAAAAATAGCCTATATACGAGAGCAGATAATTTTTCGTTTAAAATGTAAAAGGCTCTAACACTACATATCTTCTCACAACATAACTCAAATGAACAACACATTTTTAAAAGAAAATATATGTGGCAGAACTTTTGAACGATTCAATATAAATTTTAATTTTGAAAGTGTACATCAAAAACACTGTCTATTATCGAAAGGGGGGCAAAATTTGTGATTGAAATAATATTTTTCCAGCATATATTGAAAGAAGATCTTGTGTTTGCAAAAAATATGTTGAATATTTACAGGATCCAAAGTAATTATTATTCTAACAGCACATCTTGCAAGAATTGCGAAATATATAAATGGTAAACATTTAGCTTGACTAAATAATATAATTTTAAACAGTGTAAATATAAAGAACAGCCTATTTTTAGAAGAAGGCAAAATTTATGATTAAATCAATAGAAGATTGGACGCCAAAAACTATTGCGGCATAGTAAAACGAAAAGACATCAAAAATTGCGTTCAGAATCATAGCTTATGTCCTACTTTTCTACGAATGTCGTTTCTCTGAATGTCGGTTCCCCGAATGCCAGTTCCTTGAATGACTCGTTTCCCCGAAAAGTGAGGCAGTTTAAATAGGTGCTATAATAGTCTTTAGTGGCTGGAAGGTGAACGAGCAAGAACGATAAGCAATCAAAAGATGCTGGTATTCTGTCATTCTTGGCTATATACATGTTGGCAAAAATATTGAGGACGGTAAAACTCGAAAGTACCGCCAATTTAATAAAGAAGGGTGCATATCAGATGGTCAGTTCGCTCACCCTCCTGAAATGTTTAAAGTTACGACAAGTATGAGTGCCACAAACTTTTCGGGGAAGAGGACTATTTGTTGAAGCGGAATATTTGGGGAACTGGTATTCGGAATACTGGCGTTCGGGGTAATGACATTCGGGGAACCGACATTACGGGAAAAGTAGCACAACCCATCAAAGTAACTGCAGTAATATTTGGAAGGAGGGTAATTTCTGCATAAATTATAAAATATTTTTGACAATAACTTTCCTAATATGCTTTAGTTTATTCAAGAACATATGTTTGTAGAATAAAGTAACATTTTGTATCAATTATTGTCAATTATTGACTCCAAAACAAGCCCGAATCATTCATCTTAAGAAATTCTTGGTTTCAGACTCATTATGCCAAACGACTATTATACCAAACGACCATTATGCCAAACGACCGTTATGCCAAACGACTTTATGCCAAACGACCATTATGCCAATCGACATTATGCCAAACGGCTTTATGCCAAACGACTTTATGCCAAATGACCTACCACCTTTAATGTCTGCTTCTTAAGAGAGCTTGATTGGGTATGGCTACATATTCCGATAACGATCGTACACTTCATTGAGTCTACGCCTACTTATCTAAAAATATTCAATTTTATGAAAATTATTAGCAGTTGGATAATAACTGAAATTTGTTTATACAAATTTTGAGTTAGAGAGATAAACTTACTTATATGGGGAACTTATACAGATAGCAACATATTAGGAGACATCGAGTAAGAGAGGTATCGACTTACAGAGGGATCAAATAATACTATATTGAAGGAACTGTGCATTCCACCGAGTTAGGAAAAATATCGAGTTATAGTTTATCTAGTAAGGGAGAGCTGAATATAATTCGAAGGAATTAAAAATAAACAGTGGATGCATGAAGTAATTCGTTTGTGTTTTGAAATAAAGTTTGCCAAGTAAGAGTAGTATTTCAATATTCGCAAAATATTTTCATAAACATTTCATATAATTATTGTAGGAACTCATGAAAATTTTTGAATGAACTATTTGAGAATTACTAAGGAAATACCTGGCGGAATCGTTAAGTTCTGCGAGAACAATAAATATTTCCTGAAAAAAATAACAAATCTATCGTCTTTACCTCCTAAATGTATTTGTTTTGAGATAACTTTTAATGCTAATAGTAAAATTCCTGGAGTTTTTGAATATTTTCTCGTTTACTCCCAGGCAGAAGGCTGTGTTTTAGAAGGACTTCGTGAATTATCCAATCAGTATACCGAAACATATTATTTATAAAAATAAATGCTAAAGGTAAACTTTGAACAGTTTTTACAAGATGTTATGTTGAGTAGCCAGCCAGTTGATTATGATTTTTCTACATTTGCCAGAAGGCGGGCATAGCCTCCCTCCCCTGCTCCACTCGAGCTACGCCCATGAAGATCGAGCTCACGCTCCCAAAACCCCCGAGTGTGACGCGCGCTGAGTGCCGAGTGTTATTTAATTAAAAACCAACAGTTCGCAAAACTGAAAGCAGACACCTTTTCCGTCGACGGCAACTGCTGGCTGGCGCAGAAGAACTAGACTAACTGTAGGTACTAACGGCTAGCAGCCATTGGGGGATTAGATATCAACTTCTACTTCTCCGGTAGGACAACACTCTTCAACTCTGGCAGGTGGTTCGGTTTGCTGTTGTAATCCTTTTACCATTTCCCACCCCGGCTCAGGAACTCGGGTAAATCTCATTTCTCCGTATGCGGACTAGGAAAGAAGGGGTTCAGATGGGAATGGTTGGAGTTTGCTGTACAAATCGGCAGTAGTTGAGGAGTCCCTGATAAGTCTAATTCGACACAGCTTTTCAATTGGTCGGCAGGAGCTCAGTTCTTTGCCAGAACTGCAATTCCACCTCACCAAAAGTTTTCCGAGTGCAGATTATGTGTGAGGGTGTCAATGGTGGTGATATATTTTTATACTTTAAGCTTATGGATTGCTGTTGAAACGTGAGTGATTCGTTTGAAATCAGTTGGGGTAAACTATTAATAGTGTGGAATTAATGTATTCTCAGTTCCATTCAGGCTCAGCGTCATTTTATTTATTATGTCCACCCAGACAACCAGAAATCGCATGAAAGTTCACGTTACAACTCGTTTATTCATAGTAATTACATCAAACCCGCAAAACACCGTGGATAAACTCGTCAGATTGATGAGCTTCCTCGCATAAAACACTTCTTTTCTGAGTTCATTTGTACATTTTGTTTCGTCCCGTACAATCGTACAAAGTAAGTCGAATCAATCCGGAGCAACTGTCAAATCTACATTTGTTATCATAAGTTAAGTCGCATAAGATCACAGGTTAGTTCGACAGGATATGTATACACTCGCATTGTACGTTATTTTTCATCACATAATATATGCACGCATATCGCCTCCAATTTTGTACCTAGAAGGTCTTTTCGCGACATCTTATAAGTGAAATGTTGCACATACAAAGCCTCCAGGTGATTTCGTTATACGTACATTTTGGTTGGCTGGGCAATATCATGTTTTTCGATACATTATACATACTTATAATTTCCATTGAGGCTTGGCATCTACAATTATTTGCTGTTCGTTTTTCAAGATTGTATTCCATATATGTAGCGCAAATCCCGTGTGTTCAGATCGGGAAACCTTGTTGTCGGGTCTTTTTGCCTAGCATGGATAACTGTCATTAGAATTCGCTCTGATGGTGCTCCAGCCGACGAATAAAGCTTAAAAGAGAAGTATTGTGTTGTCTCCAAGAGTCAGAGTATCATGTTCATAAATTCCTGTTTCTTGTCATACAATCCTCAAATGCACTTTCGTTGTTTGCTCTAATGACAATCTTAACTAACCTTAACATGATTACGGAAGCCTCCGGCCACAGTCAAAATCCCTCCCACTTTCTTTCGTTACTACACCCTGCGCTCCACAAATCAAACACGCTAACCTGTTACAATACGGTCTTCTCCGCCGATATCTGTGATCACAAAATCGATATCTACTCATTAGCGGTGAATTATACGTGACTTGTGCTATTCTCCGGACGTGGTGCTCCTCTTCCCGGCACCCAACCCCACTAGGATCGATCGCCACTCCCGGTCGCGCCTGATGAGCCATCCGAAAGGGAAGATACACACCAACACGCGCTTTTGTTAGCGTCCATTCAAATCAGCCTTATCGGAATCAAGACCGTGGCTCCGATGACCGGGCGAGCAGTGGACTCGTCAGTCGTTGGCGTCCACCTGCCCCGGGGATATAAAATTAGATCGACTATTGATTGATAGCGATGTGATACCATCACGTGAACGTGTGCCACCTTTATTGCTGCCAGCTGCGGTGCCACAGTCAGCGCTATTTACCTACGTGCGGAGGCGTTTCGGATTTTTTTCTTCCTTTGAGTAACTAGTGGTGGAGTTTTTTTTGTCTTCTGTCAGACTGTGTGTGCTCTACGAAATAGATAGTTCGTTAGCGAAGGATGTGGTCGAGTTGACCCCTAATCAAGTTGCCTGGAGCGATGAACAGGTATAACAAGCCCTAACGTGCATCGCGTGTTGTATCCTTGAAGCGGGGTGGATGATTGTTGATTTTACTATTGTGAAGTTCGTATCTTTTAAAAGCAAAATTTGTGAACTATTGGTTCAGCAAACAAGTTTTGATTAATGATAACGTGAATAACAGATAAAGCAAATTTAGTTCACATATCTACTTTGACATAAGACGAAATCAAATAAAATTTATAAACTCCAAAATCGCAAGGTGATTCTAATGATAAGATAATTTTAATGATAAGAAGAATGAGCTAGTTAATTTTCTAACAGCTGACTACATATATTTAGCAGTATTTGAATTTGAAATCAGGTTCTAACTCAAAAGAGATCCTATTTTATTCGTTTATCGAAGTGATCACCTGGATGGAGCATGTGATAAAGTTTTTATTTTATCCTTGATTAGTATCAGAGGCGCGTCCACATTCGAAACCATGGGTAGGAAAAACGTTCTCAAATATTTTGAGCACACAGTGAAGCGCTTAAATTTTTGACTGGAAATTTAAAGTAACTATATATTAGGGGCTCAAACGCAAATGGATGTAAGTGACATTTTATTCCGTTTTGAATTGAGAAAATTCTACTGTATCCAAGCGTGCTAACGATATTTTCAGGTGACTTTTCCACTCAACAGAATATAGTTCTTTGAAGACTGGCTTGCTTTTTTGACTGGCATACAATTTGTATAGCATGAAAAATTGTTGATAA
Source organism: Aedes aegypti (assembly GCF_002204515.2). Taxonomy (NCBI): domain Eukaryota; kingdom Metazoa; phylum Arthropoda; class Insecta; order Diptera; family Culicidae; genus Aedes; species Aedes aegypti. The sequence continues at coordinate 114,454,094 of NC_035108.1, read as the reverse complement.
ACTTGAAAGTTAGTTTCTCAAAACTAGTTTTTTTTCACTTGCTTCTACCCGAGCAGGTGGAAAAAGCTGACCAAGATCATATTTTGTTGTTCTAAAATATATACTGACGATCATAATCAGCTATTGGTTTGCTAGAAATAAGAGATAAAGGATCAAAAATCAATATGGAAAAGTATTAAATAATATCTTATTAAGATATTATAAGATCAAAACAATATCTGGCAAGTTTATTGATTGACCAACAAATCAATATAAAAAAATGATCTGACAGATGGCGAAGGATAAAAATAATCAAAAAGCCAGCAATCAGGGTCGAACCCTCGACCTGTAAATCCATACCCAGGGGTGCTTTGCTTACCAATCGGCTATACCTATCAGTTGGAAGACTATGGAAAGAAGAGTACCGTAAAACGGGGTAACTTTGATAGTTTTTTCGAAGAAAACTTGAATATTTTTGCATGCTGTTTCAAATATTTATAATTTATATTTTTAAAACAAGTACTGGCATCCTAGCTATCGATTACAGTCGATAAATTGGCAAAAGATTTATTTTGATTGGATATATAATTTTTCATATAATCGAAAGTTGGTTTTCTGTTTTGGGGTAACTTTGATAATGGAGTATGATTCGAACAAAATTGAATGAATAACGAACATTTGTAGGGCATTGCATACCTCTAGGCGTTTAACGTTATATGGAAATTCCTGACTTAGATTACAAAAATTGTCCCAGTTTGTGAAAATGCTTTTCGCTAAGAGATTTAAGACCGTATTCAAGTTCTATGATAACTAGGCTATCAAAGATAAGTGGCCAACTATTCAAAACTACATCAAATAGTGGTCGTAGAACAAATTGTTTGTAAGCGTTTTGAAAATGCTAAAATTGTGTAAATTTTATAAATTCGTATAAAAAGCCTAAAATGTTCTTGATTCAAATGAAAACCGCTCTTACATGAAGTGTCATACTAATATTCTTTAGTTTTGCATTCGTTTTGCTTAACTGATTAACAGAAATTATGATATTTCGTTTAGTATGCGGTGGGTTACGCACTATCAAAGTTACCCGCATTATCAAAGTTACCCCGTTTTACGGTACCGTTTTGACTCATATTCCGAACACTTAAGGCCAACAGTGACTTCAAATGCATCTGATTGGCAAAAAATAGCTGATATTCGTGTAAATTTTAATTTCCTCACAAAGCCTAACTGTTAGCTGTTGGATGTACCGATAATAATGTTGATTTAATTAGTTTTTGTATTGTTTTTACACAAAAGAATGGAACAACATTTTGATTCAAATGCCGAACACTGTGTTAATGCTGTCTCATATTCCGAACACCTTGATTCTAATTCCGAACAGCACGAATAAATCGTATTCAAATGAATAATTCCACAAATAAATTTATCTGAGCTTGTTCTACTGGTCTCAAACTAGAGAATCATCACTACTCCGGCGATATAAATTATATTGGAGACGGTTAAATTGAATTGCAATTGACTGCCATTTCCTTGTTATTTGGTGACATATTTCAACGAAACATTTCAACCAAATCGCCATACAAAAACCGAGTGTTCAGAATATGAGTCTGTTCGGAATTTGAGACAAAACGGTATGATTTTCTTCGCTTTCTGAGACTCCTAGAGGTTGTCCTGACATTACACTGTGCAGTCCCGCCATTTTGCTGTTGAATGTGTTTGATTTCATATCAAAGAACTAATCTTGATCTTGTTTACATATTTTCAGATGTTGAGCTATAGCACTGAGATTGATATAATTTTCGAACATCTTTTCAATATCAAATTGAGATAAGCGATCATAATTTGTTCGATTCGAGATATGATTTTGATTTTTCCTTCTGCCCGGGTAACCCCCTCATTTTCATGCCAGTCGTTACAACAAGGCTAAGACTTTCCGGGACTATACAGGGCTGGTAGTAGCTGAGTGCTAAAAAATAGGAAGTACCGTAATCCGGGGTAACATTGATCAGCGGGGTAACATTGATCGGGATGACTCATCTTGTTAAACGTTCAAATAAAGATTTATTGATGAAACATTTTCGAACCACGAATGGTGCCTCTCTTTCGTATATTCATAAGCTAATGATAATTAAGGTTTTTGCCAAAATTGCGTTTAGTTCATGCGCAAATTTGTCAACTTTTTGAAACAATGATTTCTATCATTTTCACTGACACTACCGAAAATTCATGTCTCACATGAGTTCTGCAGACGATGTGATCAAGGAAAATGCGGGCGTTACTAAATATGGCATCGCCGAAAACGATTCCGTTGTTTAATCTTTCATAAGTTTATTCAATTAGGCAACATTAACTAATTACTATTACGAATGTAGAATTTCCTGAGGAAAATGTCTACTTTTAGGCGTATTCCGCGGTTCAAGGTGTTTTTAATTTTGAAATAACTCAAAAAGTAAATGACTTGTAAGAGTTTGGTCTTCATATTCGGCTTCAGTGGCTCTGATTTTAGTAAGTAACGACATTTCCAATATTAGCGAACGTTGTTTACTTGGGTGATCAATGTTACCCCATATCAGCTGAATCAAAAAATCACTTAAAACATTTATTTAAACATGTTTAAATCTTTCGAAAAACAAAATAAAGTACATAGCTAGGAGCGGTGGGTGCCAGTACTTGTTATAGCTAGGAGCGGTGGGTGCCAGTACTTGTTTTAAAAATATGAAACTTGTAACATTTGTATTGTGAAATGAAAAATTTAAGAAAAACTAAAAAAAATGATCAATGTTACCCCGGATTACGGTATGTAAGTGTGAGATAGTAACTGATCAACATTGTAACACATTCTACACCTCGGAAAGTTACGATGCAACTGGGATGTCAACGCCTTGACAGCACACTACTACCAACCGTATGGATGATCAGCGGGTACGAGATTTCGTGAAAGCATGCAACAACCTCTTTACCGTTTGTACCGTCGGCCGGGCAAGTTATGTGTGCTGGGCGACAGTGCGTAAAAGACTATTTTACAGTAAGAGACCTCTTGTCTAAAAAAAAAGACCTAAAAGCAACCCAATAGGAGCCCGAAGATAAGAGTTTGATAAGATTAGATAAGATAAGATTCCAGAGGCTTCTTCTAAGGTATTTGCAGAAATTCTTCCCATAATACTTTGAGATTTTTTTTTTGAGTCTCAAAAGTTTTTTTTTCTGGCAATGTGTTCAGAGAAATTTTTCTGAAAAATAAATAAAAAGTGCCTTATCTTTTACATCTTTTGAAGTAACCTCATATAAAACTAGTTTAAGTTTTTAAGTCACTGTTAATGAACTGACTGAATCTCTATAGAAGTCTTAATTTTCCGGCAACGCAGTCTTTATTAAAGTAAAACGAAGTGCTTATTTGCCCGACGTTTCGACACGGGTACCCTTGTCGAAACGTCGGGCAAATAAGCACCTCGTTTTACTTTAATAAAGACTGCGTTGCCGGCAAATTAAGATTAAAACATACAGTCGATACTCCACAAATTTAATCTCTATAGAAGTTTGTGTAGGAATGATCGAAGGAATTATGGAGCATTTTTATGGTATTAGCTGGTGTGAAAATTTAAATAAACATTTGATTTGCATGGTGTTTTTTTGAGAATCCTTTTAAAAAATGTTTGGAAAAACTGCAGGAGTAATACTTGTATGAAATGCTGGAGAAATTCCTAAAAAATATATTTTTTTGAAGAACTCCTTAACAAATTTTGGATTTTTGGGAGAAATTGTGGATGAGTACTTAAAGGAATCCACATGAACAGGCGGAAGAATTGGGCCTTCCTTAGCCGAGTGCTTAAAGTCCGCGGCTAAAAAGCAAAGCCATTTTGAAGGGTCTGGGTTCAAATCCCGGTCGGTCCAGGATCTTTTCGTAATAGAAATTTCCTTGACTTCCCTGGGCATAGAGTATCATTGTACTTGCCACACGATATACGAATGTGAAAATGGCAACTTTGGCACAGAAAGCTCTCAGTTAATAATTGTGGAAGTGCTAACACTAAGCTGAGAAGCAGGCTTTGTCCCAGTGCGGACGTTATGCCAAGAAGTAGAAGAAGAAGGCGGAGGAATTATTGCAGGGTTTCTTGAAACACCCCTCAACCTTTTTTTTAATCCGGAATACATTTTCGAGGATTTCCTCAGGAGAAATTCTGTGAAAATCTAAGGAAGATCTCCTAGAGTAACAATCGGAGAATTTAGTTGAAAGATTAGTTACAAAAATATCTGGTGGAAATTCTAGGAGAGTTTGGTAAAAGAAAATCAAGGTAATACCTGAGGAAATTACAAAAGGTAGTAGCTTTGGAGTTCCTGGAGCAAATTCTGAAGAATTTTTTTTAAGCATCTTTTGAGAAATCTCTGGAAGAATTTCAAAGAGAATTGGTAGAGAAACCTCTAGAAGAGTTTATGGAGAGATCTCTGTAGGAGACCCTGACATAAAATCTAAATAAAATCACTAGGGGAAGTGGTGGTAAAATGAACACCGTGCCTTTTTACGAGAAAAAAAAATACAAGTTCAATGAATATTTATCACGCATGGACGATTTAGAGCATAAATCGAAGTATTCGTGTAAATGCGGCGGTCAATTATCAACCAAAACCTAGATTTTAGAAAAACACGTTTGAAAATTATATCTGACGTAACTTATAGCTCGAAGGTCTTGAGGATTTTCAGTAAGGTGAATATCGTTATGATATAATGTCAAATTCGATACGTTTAGATTTCTTTTTGAATGGGTTACAACCAATCTATATAAATAAAAATGGAATGGTGTTCGTATGTCACGAAATGGCTTGAGAACGGGTGATTGAACTTACATGATTCTTTTACTGTTGAATTTGTTCAGAGCTCCAACGTGTTTGTGCGAAGAAAAAGTTTGTTTGACGAATCTGTAATTTTCTACACGGGACTTACATGGTGTTTTTCAACAGCCTACTTGATGGTAAGACGAAGTTTGCCGGGACCACTACTGCCCATAACTGCATAACAGTCACATTCAACATTTTTGACAATTTAAAGTTAATACCGGGGAGAGTCATCAAATGACAAATACTTTCGATCAACTTACCGAAATCTCTGAGATTGTTCTAGAAAATTCGAAAAAAAATACCAAGTTGTTTTGTCACATTGGTAATTATAACCGCATAACAGTCACATTGAGATTATACTTGCGCTTAGTAATGTAGTAGCAATGAAATTTCCATCAGAAATATGTTTTGACTATTAACCTAATATGCAATATTAGCTGTACACAATTTCAGCTTCAAATAAGCATTTTTGAGTTCTTGGGAATTTTTATAAATTTTAGTTTCTTCCCATACTGCCACAAAACGCACACTTGGTGCTCCATTTACTCAATGCCTACTTTGGCGAATGTTACATAAATGCAGTTATGAGCAGACTAGTAATGAATATATTTTCGGATATGCAGTGAAAATTTTCAAAAATATTTGTTTTGCTCGCGCTTTTTGCATGATGTTCATTTTACCACTCTCAGCTGTTCATTTTACCCACATAGTGCAGGTAAAATGAACATTAGCATCTTTTTTGTGGGCTTCGTGGCCTTGCGGTTAGCGGCGTCAGTCGTCTAGGCGTATTGAGCCACGGGGTGTGGGTTCGATTCCCGCTCCAGTCGGTGGAAACTTTTCGTCAAACGAAAAATTCATTGCTGGGCTACTGGGTGTTTCGTGTTGTCCGTTGTCTAATGTTAGTGATCGTTCAGTCTGTGCAGCTTATGTGCTGAAGACGGTTTAAATTGTCTTTTTGTTAGCGATAAAAATATGTGATAATTTAGCGATTGTAGTCTGAATTCTTGTCTCTGCTATAGATAACATCCCTATTTTTGATGTTGGGCAAAAGAACTATACTAATTCCTTGTTTTTCTGTCAAAAACAATATGATATCTTTAAGGTGTTCATTTTACCACCATGATTATTTCTGAAGCTTTTCCTCCGAGACGAAAATCATTTATTGAATCAACTTGTATTATCATTCATATTGAAAATTAGGAAAATCTTTGATATTTCTATTTTTTAAATCAATTTTATTCAGCAAATTTGACAGAAATAAGCCAAACTGCTTGTCTTTACAACCAGTGAGGTTGTTCTACTTTCCTAGATAACAAGTTGATGAACAGTCTGCTAATAAGAGTATTTATTTTCCTTTACATCGAAGTGAATCTAATACCAAAAATTTTCAGAAGAAACTGAAGATTCTTAAAAATTGTTTCGTCGTGCAGAAACTCCATCAAATATTTGACTGCAATTTCTTTAACAATCCTGCAAAACTTTTAGAAAATCATCATAATCTGCTCTAAATATTTGTATGGATGATACCACAAATATCAGTAGGAGTGTGATGAAATCATTTTCTACTGTGGGAATTGCCTTGAAAATTGTCAAGAAATTCAGCAATTCATTGATAGATCATTGGGTTTTTTCTACGAGTGGCGTGAGGTGAGAATTGTCGGTCTCGTATAGCGAGGTGACAATTCTCGACTCGAGTGAAGTGACTCTCCGTTTGATTTACACGGTGAGTCACTTCACTCGAGTCGACAATTGTAACCTCGTTATACAAAACCGACAGTTCTCACCTTACGCCACTCGTAGAATAAGCCCACATATAAAGGTGATCTTACTTTCAGAAATCGCTAGCACCACCGTACTCGTGATGTGTATAACACGATGGGATTGGTCATCCAATGATTCTTCAAGAAATTACTATGGAAGTTCCAGAAACTTGTCAAGAATTACTTCCAAAAACGCTAATGGCAATTTGTCACAGAACATTTACATGGTCTGCCGTGTATTATTTTAAGAAACCATCCATTGATTCATGCAGAAATGCCATAAAGGAATACTTCATTTGTTTTTCTAACGGTTAAAGAGTTTCTTGTAACAATTCTTACAATTAGTTTCATCGATAGTCTCAATCGTTCTTCGCACGAGCTTGTATGTATATTCAACAGATGAAAATAAATTTTTCAAGCTTTCTGCTGAATTCGATTTTTTATTGAATCATGAGTAGGACAATGCTTTGACTGTCCTACCCAGATGTTTTGTGCGTAGTACATGTCCTATCTGTCCTACCCACTTCCCGTGCTACTGATTAGTATAAGGTCCAAAAATTACATAAATTGTTAAGTATCTAAAGTTCATGATATATAAAAATTTTACTTTCAAAAATCACATTGAAGACATTCAAACCAAATGTAACAAATATGTAAAACGTCTTTATCCCCTTATTAATAGAAAATCAAAACATTGTCTTAAGAGGAAAATAACCATCATCGTTTTCCAATTTTCAAAACCAGTGTTTTGGCTCAATTTTTATGCAATTTTCAAGAAAATCTATCATTGCATTACATTTGCTATCTAGATTGCAATGATAGATTTTTATGAGGATTTCTTTAAATTTGAACGAATAAACTGGTTTTTTATTTTTGATGATTGCTGATGATTAAATGATGGATTCTTGAGCCTTAAGAGCAAGCTTTTGATCTTCAAACAAATTTTCAGGCCAGCCATGTTATAGTGCTAATAAGCTGAAGTTCTCGCCCTGGTATAGTATTAATAAGTTACTTAGAATATCCAAAGTTGAAACATTGGAACGGATGTCAAATAAAATAATCAATAATTTTAGACAAAAACTGAAAACATTTTTTTCTTTTAAACAGGTGAAATCAACTCACCTGTAAAAATCCTGACTGAACTGCAACGGCAAATGAAATGTAATATGTTGTTAACCAAATATTAATGAAAGCTTAATTTTGTTTTATCAATTAAGGATGATAGTGAGAAAACTAAAATTAGAGGCAGACATATTACTTGAAGTGGGTACATTATCTGATGATTTCCCATTTCGGTAGACGAAGAGGCGGAGTAGATGTTCCTGTGGCGGTAGGGTTTTGTCCATTTGATTTGAAACAAGTAAAATGGGTACTCATGGAACGAATAGGGGAGGAGTTCAAATTACCTGCTACGATATCGGCAAAGGATTTTCCGTGGGTAGATACATTCGAAATTGAAAGATTTGAATGGCTACCCGACGGATTAAAATAAGTTTGAGAATGAGCATGATTATGATCTTCCTGATGGGTATGATTCCTAATCAAGCGATCGTTAACTGAAAAATGAGTATTGTTCAATACTCTACCAGGCAAATTCCGGAAACGACCGTTATCGTAACGGATATTATCCTTCATCTGGCTGGCACGAGCCTCAACGACTCTTTTGCGTGAAGGACAATCCCAAAAATTGGAGTTATGATTAGCCCCGCAATTAGAGCATATGAACTTGGTGGTATCTGCCTTCACTGGAGAGACGTCCTTCCCGACTAAGGGTACATAACAAAATTATATCAGCATATGTTATTATGTTAAAAGTTTTTTTCGAACATAGGTTGTTACAAACTTGATGCAGGATGTTGTTAAAATAACTAAAATTATAACAAAAAGTGTATGAATAGTAGCATAAACATAACAAAATGTGTTTTAATTCTATTAAAAACATATCAAACTAAGTTATAATGTTTGATAAAAAGTATCAAAATTATAATACTGTTCGATATACGTAATATTGTATATTATTGAAATGCATAACTATCTATTTATTTTGTTATAAAGTTGTTAAAAATGAACAAAAAAATCTTAAAGGGAAATAAAACACATTATGTTATATTTCTGTTTTATTATGTTCTATGGATAACGGAACCTAACAAAATTATATCATAATATTATATGCATATCATATTCTGATACAATTTTATTATATTTTTGTTACAAGCCTCTAGTCGGGTTGGCGTGAGAAGAACCTCCGCAAATCATGCATTTAGCATTCATGCGACAATTTTTTGTACCATGATCCCACTTATGGCACCGACGGCACTGAGTAGGGTTCTTGTAATTCCCTCTAGGTTTCTGAAAATGTTCCCATGTCACACGGATATCGAGCAAAAGTTTTGCTTTTTCTAAAGCTTTAATATTATTTAGTTCTTTTTTGTTAATGTGAACTAAACAATATTCTTGAGAAAGCCCTTTCCGAACAATGCCACATTGGGTTCTCATTTTCATAATGATTACTTGGACTGGGGAAAATCCAAGTAAATCATTTATTCCAATTTTGATCCCTTCAGGTGACTTATAGTCACTTGAGACACCTTACAAGACAACTTTGAACAAACGTTTTGTCAGTTTTGTCGTCATAAGTAAAAAAAATGTGCTTCTTCTCTTCAAGATGTCTGAAAAGCAGTTCGCGATCTTTAAGAGTTTCTGGCAAAAGTTTTGCAAAACGCGTTAGTCTCTTTTCTTTGCGATCGGAAGGAAACCTTGATTCCCCTAATGGAGTTCAAGATCTCCTGCCAAAATCCCCCAAATTCGGAACAACTGATCACGATAGGCGGCACTCTTTGCTTCCTCACTTGAATCAAAGAGCCTGGGCTAGAGGCTGCTTCGATTTGGTGTTCGGAAAATTTGTCAAGAGCATCGAACTGATTGCTCATTTCGATACAATTATTCATTTCACCCTTGGAAGAAAGTTCGTATTCCGGGGAAACGTCCTTTCTTCCATTCTTGCCACGTTTAGTGACAGTTTTAAATGCCAGTTTTTTGGAAGGAAGTTGTGAGTTCAGAGATTCGCTCCTCCTTTTGTTTGTTGTTGATACCATGTTTAGTTAATAAACGGAAGAAGACGTGACCTTCGAGAGGTTTTTTCCCAAGACGGTGTCCAAGAAGGACTACCACCGCTAGCTTTTGCCAACGGGTCCAACGAAAAATCGAAGGCACGTGTCCAAACAAAGATCGTAAAGGGATCAATAGTAGAAAAAATAGTACTGAAAAGTATTATTTTGCGATTCCGATGCAAATCAATCAACTTTTCATTGAGAAGTTGATCAACACATTGGCCTACTTTTCCTACCAAATAAAAAAGTGCTGAAAAGTGCTACTTTACAGCACTCTTTTCGGTGCTGAAAAGTAGCACTTTTCAGTACTGTTTTGGTAGGCATCAACCGAACAACCCAGTGTCCCAGTCTCTTCATGCCATGCTTATTGTGCGCGGCGTGTAAGTCGAGGACGAGTCGTTCTCACCTCGGGTGACGTGATGCGACTAATGTTAATCAAATGGAAGCGAGTCGACACCTCACCGACTCGTCTTGCCTTACATGCCGCACAGAAAAAGCACAATTGCATCTGATTCATGAGTTTGTTCTATGTCTGGCGTGAGGTGAGAATTGTCGGTGTCCTATAGCGAGGTGACAATTCTCGACTCGAGCGAAGTGACTTTCCACTTGTTTTACACGGCGAGTCACTTCACTAGAGTCGACATCCGTTGTGCGATCAGGCTCCGACACAGGTTGGCGATACTAATGAGGGGTCGGATCGTCCAGCACTTGTAGTCACTGTGCTTTCTTACCTGTTCATTCCTCTAATAGGGAATATATATCTGCATGATACCGATGGGAACGAGAAGAATTGTGACATTCATGGGTACTACAGTGTCACAGCCTACGTGATTGCAAAAGCCTGAATTGAAGCTACGCATGGCTGTATGCCCATGTGGGTTCTCTTGCAATGTTTGTTTGTGCTTTTAGAGTTCATCGAATTGAAACGGCAATTCTCGAAATAGCAAAAAATGTTGTATGCAACTCGTTGCAAAACTCGATTTTTTCAGCACTCGTTGTATTTATCCAACTCGGTGAGCCTCGTTGGATAAATGTACAATTCGTGCTGAAAAAATCATCATTTTGCAACTTGTTGCATAAATAACTATTTTAGTAGCACTGGAAAGTACCGTTTTTAATTTTAGCACTGAAAAGTACTGTTTTATTGCTTTAGGTAGTTTTTAAGAAAACTTCCAAGAGCAGAGCTAATTCGTGTACGCACAGCACGAAGGTACGATGCGCACTGTTTTTTTTTCCAAGGTATAATTGTCATGAATGTTAAACCAAAATAAGGAACATTAAGAGCAGCCATCAGATAATACGACGTCACAGAAATTGTGCTAATTGAAATCGAATCATGGTTCTTTTGACAGTTTATACATGTGGGTACGTGAATGATCAACTTCTCCCCACTGATCAACTACACCCCGAATCACGGTACTTTTCAAACGGCATATTTCTGTAATTAAGGCGAAGTAGGCCGTCATTGAAATTTGTACGCGTCGTTGATGATTGTTGAGATGAATTAGTCTCACGATTTCGAATCAAAGAAAATCAGTTGGTTTTGCACTGACACAGCTGAAAAAGTATCAGCATACTCTATGCATGTACAGTGATACTTTTTCAAGTCAATATAAATTATCGAGACTGAGTTTTATCACTTTGAAATGCAAGCTGAAAAGTCATCATTGTTGCCAAAACGAATGACGGGCTACTTAGCCTAAATGCTAAAGCGTTCGCGGCCCTTGCGTTCGTTCGTCGTTGTACAAATGATTTCAAAGATGTTTATGCCCTGAAATCGCTGTACTGATCGCTAGTTCACAGCATATTGGAGTACGTAGCATGTGTATGGGCACCGCATCTCACCACTCAAATCGTCAGGCTGGAGAAAGTTCAACGGAGTTTCATTCGGTACGCCATTCGACAGCTGCCTTGGTCAGATCCTGTCCTGTTTGCCAGATTACCCAGCACAATGTAGGCTCATCAACCTGAAGGCACAGACAAACAGACGCAACACTTAGAACAAATCCCGATCAAAATCATAGTCACGAGGACATGTACGCCCAATGCTAAAATCGGTGTGTTTGGCCGACAGGCCAACAGATGGCGGTAGTGTGTAAACGTCAAACACGAACAAAAATGATGCGAGCGCTGCGGGTGGCGGATTGGCCACCTACCATATTTTTGATTCGACCGTTAAAAAGGTGATTGATGGACAGTGATGAGAGTATGACGTCTGTTTGTCTGTGCTGAAGGGGTGTTGAACGCCAGACTTATCAATCTGCAAAGGCTTTTCGTTTGAGCTTAAACGTATGTTTGGTTCTCCAGATCCGTGCTCTTGAAAATTTGAGGTTTGGGTTCGATTAATCTTCACCTTGAAAATTCAAAGTTTGGCTTTGTTTTATAATCACCTTAAGCAGCATCCATATCTGCTTAGACATTGTACGACGATGCTCCAAACGAGAACATCGTGGGATAAATATAAACCCAACAGTCTCTTTTGCCTTTATCGCTAAGTACACAGTATTCACCGTCGCGTGAAACCAAATCTGTGCACTGTCTGTCCTATTTATATCTCAGCCGAGATAAATTTTCATACCGACGCGGCGCAGTCTCATCACCGCCCGTGGGCTGAGTAGGGAAAGTGTACCAGTTATGGACATAGTGGTTCCCTATTTGGCCATATGTGAAATTATGATAACTTTCACATCTTAAATATTTTTGAATATTTTAACATCAAGATATATCTTAAATCTAACTACTACAACACACAAACATTTTCAAAAACTGAAGACATGAAAGTAATGAAGTATAGCGAAATAGGGAACCACTTTGTCCATAACTGGTACACCTACCCTAATGTACGCAAATAGGCCCACGGTTTTTGAATGGCAATCTATCTGAATCGGAGCGATTCCGTCGAGACCGGATGGCTCAGTCGGTAGGTAATGATGAAACAAGCTACTGTTGAAGCTCGGGATGCGAATGTTCGAATCCCGGCGTTGTGATAATCAGTTTCCCTTGAAATCTGACAGCCCAACCTGGAGCTACTTTTGGAAAATCTTGACGCAGTATTTTCTTTAGATTGGTTCTTATTAAATCGCCTTACAATCATTGTATGTAAAAAATCCTATTCAAAAGTTAGTCGTTATACAACTGAAACATACTTCAAATGAATTATACCGAAATTCTGCTCATGATAGCCGGAAACGATGTAACGAGGTGATCTATGCTCCAAATTTACTTCAGAAAAAAACGCTTATCTCCCACTTCGAATGCATCTTCCGCTTTGCCTTTTCAGTTTACTACATCCGGAAGCATCAGAGGTCATGCAAGACCAGACCATTTGGGAGGAGAAAAAAGCCCGTAGAACGTTTAGTCAATTAAAATTAAGTATGTAAATTTATACAAACATCATCTAATTTCGGTGCAAAATAGCTGGGACTCTCGTTCATTCGTTCGTTGGTTCGTTCGGACAGGTTGTTTTTTCCTCTCTGCTGCCCATCGCTCACGTCGTCCGCTGCCTTACGGTTCGTTACAATGTCACAGCATCATCACTGCACTCACGGCACACTGTGGGACGAAACTAGATATAGGAAGTCAAAACCACCAGTCCCATGTCGGAATGCATTCACCATTATTTTACAATTTCTGAAAAATTGTTGTGTAATGATTCATTACGCAACTCAAAACAGTTGTGTAATAAGAAAGCGCAGCGTTATGAGTTATTACAGCACTGGTTTCTATTGCGTAATGACTATTCCCGCATTTCATACTTCAGTACAGGAAAGTGACAGATTGACGTGATAAAAAACAGCTTTTTGGTTTTTTTTCGAAATTGCTAAAAACTTTGTACGCAACTCGTTGCAGAACTCGATTTTTACAGCACTCGTCGTAATTATCAAACTTGGCAAGCCTTGTTGGATAAATGTACGACTCGTGCTGCAAAAATCATCTTTCTGTAACTTGTTACGTAAACTACTCTTTTTATTACCACTTGGGATGCTATTTAAAAAAGGCTAGGAGGCTACGATCCAACAGGTTGTGACCGATTTTTATTGATTTGGTCCCACTGTGTGGTGGCGGCGGTAGCGTCGACTGTCGAAGCGTGCATTTAGTGGGTCGGTGTGTGGATGTAAAAAGCGAGTCACTAATTTTCTGCCGGTTTAGCAACTGACCGACCATCGCATCGCCGCGTGCTGAGGACAGAGTCGGAGGGCGGGTGTAAAAGGGATATCCTCGAGTGCAGTTCTTAATGCTCTCAGGATGAGCTGGCGATGGGGAGGAGGAAATAACGAGATGATGACGATGGATGTTGGTTTGTTCCGGTTGTTATGGGTGCTGCATTCATCGGGTGCCACAAAATGTGAATGCAAGTGTGAGTGAATGGCTAAGTGACGCCTGCTGGGCAGCACACAATCACCATGGATATTCAAAATGATGTAATTAAGAGAATAATGCTTGGTGCTGGAAGGGAGGGGGGGTGGATTGGTGGAAACGGACGGGAGTTGTGCAACTTTCTCATTAGAGCTGATGCAGAGATGCTGTGGGTTGAGTTAGAAAATGAGTTGGTTGATTTGCGGAACAATTCATGCAATTTCAAGGCACTTGTTACAAATAATCGGTGGAAAGGGTGTGTGAAGCATTTGAATTAGAAATTGTAAAGTTTGAGCATTGTATGATTATAGAGATTTTTACATCAAATCAAAGCAGCTTGTAGTCCAGGATATTTGTTCCAAGTGAGGAAACAAAGAGTGACGCAATCGTGGTCAGTTGTTCCGAATTTGCGGGATTTAGGCAGGATATCTTGAACTCCATTAGAGGAATCAAGGTCTCCTTCCAATTCGCAAAGAAAGGAAACTGTCGCGGTTTGCCGGAAACTCTTAAAGATCGCGAACTTCTTCGCAAACATCTTGAAGAGAAGGAGCACATTTTTTTTACATATGACGACAAAACTGAACGTTTGTTCAAAGTCGTCTTAAAAGGTCTCTCAAGTGACTATAAGTCACCTGAAGAGATCAATAATGGAATAAATTATTTACCGTCAGACGGGGCTACTTTTGATTCCGGGGGCTACTTTGGACACTCGTGTTCTGGATTTATTTGCAGCATAAATAATAATCTTAGCCATATTGTGTCTTCAGTACTTTTATTAACCAATATATGCTCTACAACCAGGCATGAACAGTTTTTGGAACAACACCAATAATAACAGGATAAACAAGAAAATATATCAAAAAAGTCCGAACAAATATTCGCAAGCTACAAAACATTTGTTATGTAAACTTTGTTGCAATTTTTCACATATCGTGCAAAGTTATTGGGAGCATCACAAAACTATCGAATATACAATTTTCAAAGAAACATTCGAAAATTTAATGTTGAAAATTATTGTTTTATAAAAATATTCGATCAAAGGTCTTAGTTCTACGGCCTTCATTTAAGTGTAGAGTGTTTATTTGTTTATTTCATAACACGAATAAAATTAAATTAAGGATTTAGATATATATATATATATATATATATATATATATATATATATATATATATATATATATATATATATATATATATATATATATATATATATATATATATATATATATATATATATATATATATATATATATATATATATATATATATATATATTTCAATACATAAAAACAGTAAACTCACAACTTTTTCATGTAAATATTTCATATTTTACATGACTCCTCAGTACAAAGCAATTGCATACTTCATCTGCTACAAATAAATTATTCTTACGCCATCTCAAAACTATTGAGAAGCAAAATGCATGTAAGATAAGAAAATTTCAATTGTTTACGATCTTGCAAAACATTTTTATTATACTTTATGGATTGCACTTTAAATAAAAAACTTTATAACTTAATATTTTAAATTACAGGAATGGGCGACATCCTTCTACATATATTCGTATAACAATAAGCACGAATGTTTTTGTAAAAACTCATGAATCATTGCAGTAATTGGTAGTTTCATCATTCGTGTGTTTGAACTTAAACAATCAAGCATTCGTAACTGACAGTCTCATTTAAAAGAAGGTAAACTTAAAGTTACCAACCAAAAATTGAGAGGAGCATGTTTCGCAAAAAAAGTGTTATATGTGTAATTTTCCGAGCTTTGTTTGTCGATGAAAAAATGTTCAAAAACATCATAATGGACGATAATCTATTGAATCAGTTCAAATTTTATGAGAACAAATCATTTTATTATTAAATTGAAATGGTTTCTAAAAATGTCCAAAGTAGCCCCTTTTTTGTTTTGAAGGACACATTTTTTCGCTATTCAAGCAATATTTTCATTTCTTGATAAATTTGTCTCATATTTCTCACATTTGTTACGCACATATGCACCTAAAATATATGTAAGAATTATCGAAATCTATCCATAATTCTCAGAGTTTGAATTCTTCAAAGTTGAAGAATGTGGAATTTACATCAAAAGAAGCCCCGTTTGACGGTACTTAGATTTTCCCCAGACCAAGTAATCGTCATGAAAAAGATAACCCTATCTGGCATTGTTCGGAAAAATCTTTCTCAAGAATATTATTTAGTTCACTTTAACAAAAAAAAACTTAATAATATTGAAGCTTTAGAAAAAGCAATGTCGATGTCCAAGTGACATGGGAACATTTCCAGAAACCTGGAGGAAATTACCAGAACCCCACTCAGTGCCGTCGGTACGAAAAGTGGGGTCATGGAACAAAAAGTTGCCTAATGGATGTTAAATGCATGATTTGCGGAGGTTCTTCTCACGCTAAGGACGTCTGTCCATCGAAGGAAGATATCGATAAGTTCATATGCGCAAATTGCGGGGGCAATCAAAAGTCAAATTGTTGGGATTTCCCTTTGCGTAGGCAAGTCGTCGAGGCTCGTGCCAAGCAGATGAAAGAAAATATCCGTTACGATAACGGTCGTTTCCGGAGTTTCCCTGGTAGAGTTTCGAACAATTCTCATTTTTCAGTCAACAATCGCTTGATTAAGAATCATACCCATCAGGAAGATCATAATCATGTTCATTCACAAACTAATTTTAATCCGTCGGGTGGCCATTCGAATCTTATTATTTCGAATGTATCTACCCAAGGAAAATCCTTTGCCGATATCGTAGCAGGTAATTTGAACTCCTCCCCTTTACATACTATGAATACCCGTTCTAACACTGTTCGACAAAAAATTTTTTTTGCTGGATCAGGGACGCGTTTACATGGGTCTTGAAGTGCAAGAAAAGTGTAGAAAGAGACCGTTTTCAAATGATTTGCAGCACCCTTGGATTATTTTTTGACAAAGTTTGAAAATTTTGCATTTTTTATCAAAAAAGCGTAATAAGCAAAATATTAATATATTTTCAAATTAAATTATTCAAGCATTGAATATTCAAATCAATATTTTTTAGCACTAGATCGCTTCAGGGAAACGTGCACCATTTCAGAAGAATATTGGCATCATTTTTATATATGAATTTGGAATGTTGACGATCATCAAGCATGTATGTGAGGATGTGCACCATATAAATACTATATAGGAGGAGATCCCCCAGTACCGGACAGCACCCAATACCGGACAAAGTCGAAAAATTGAGAAATCAAGGTCCAATCCAGATGGTGTATTCATAGAAAAGAAAGCTATTATGGAGACTAATGTTTGCGTAGAATAACTCATCCTTGAATTATGCATGCCTTTTCAAAAAAGTAGAAATGTTTTAAAGTTTAAAAACTATTGACGTATTGCCTTAGTTTTGAGCCTATTTAGTAATATTTTGAATATGATAAAATACTTTCGATCACGCAAGCATGATCGAACATAATCCTAATTCTATTGTATGAATGTATTTTGTACCATAATTGAATTAAATGTGGACAAATTACAATTTTGGTTGAGCACCTCCTGTCCCCCAGTTCCGGACAGCTTGATTTGTTATAAGATATCTTTGTAATTATGGCACCAGTGTCTCAAAATACATACATTTTTCATGGATTCCGTCGATCATGGTATCAAACATGCAATAAAATTAAGAAGAATGAACATTCAGAACAAAATGTTCTATTTTTCATCATATATGAAAGAGGTTTTTGATGGACATCTTGCAAAATAATAAAATCTCAAATTAATCTCGGTAATGTTGCAAATGCATTGAAGTGGCAATTATATACTATTCCTATAGTAAAAACATTCAGTAATGTTCAAATTTACAGATATCAAGGCTTTTCCAGATTGTGTCGGGTATTGGGTGCCACCATTCAAGATCGATTAATTTGGTACTAAAATACATAATCAAAATGCCATGTCAAAATTCATATTTAAGTTTTCGAATTTATTTTTGTACGCTATAAAAATGATAATATTTATCATAGATGGGTGACAGGAGCACACAAAACCAATATATTTCGAATAATGAATTTATTGGCTTAAGTGTCCAGTACTGGGGGATCTCCCCCTATACTTATTTTTCTATTTCACACATCTGGTTCATTATATATTATTATAAGTTCAAGAAGATGCTTGATTAGGATTTGGTTCTTTGCTCCATTTGATAAAGCAATGAGCAATGCAACCCAGTAACATTTGATTTCAACAAGGATACGACTACAGAAAATTGATGTGTCTGTTATGTTTATATGGGCTGGATGGTCTAATAAACTCTCAGCAGAAATACAAAATTGATATAGGTTGGACAGTGATATGTAAGAGCTCTTACATGCGCTAGTCAGTTTATCAGGAGACGATGTCTGTGAAAAAATGTGATAACATTGTTATTTGCGATTTCTCTATATTTTAATAGGTACTCTTTAAGAATTGTTTACTTATCGTGACATTAATTGTCTTCGAAATATCCCTAGAAAAATTACAGAATAACATAAAATAGCAACAAATAATTTAGTAATCATCATTATCACATTTTTTGCGAAAGCCGCTCAGGCAGGCATGAGCTCTTTTTGATTCAGTCTGTACACAATACTAATCATTTGTGAAAACTGATTTAGTGGTAACATGTCTGCTTATTACTTGTAAGATGAAACAATTTCTGGTTAAACCATTTCCAATATTTTTTTCATTTTTCGGTTCTAAATTTCACATGTTTTTCGGCAATTTTAATTAAACTTTCAGTTTTGAGATTTGAAATGAATTTCACAAATAATTGCGATATATTCAAGATGAGTTAAACACTTGTTTTTCTATGTCTTCTTGTTTAAAGAAAGAAAAATAGAAATTACGTGAAGTTTCGCAAAATTGTTTATCATAAATGTATGGATAAATTGTTTCTTCACTTAATTGAAAAGCATTTTTACTCGTTTCGAGGATATGGGAATGGGGGCCCATAAATGGACACGTTTGTCCTTATATGGGAGACGAGTTTAAACTTAACCTTAATGGTCGACTTCATGTTTCCAATATGCTTACAACTAAACCCATTTGAAGAAAATATCCAATTGAACAAGAAACTAACGCTCCATTTGAAAGTTTGATTTAAATTGCCGAAAAATATGTAAAATGTTAAACCAACAAAAAAATCGGAAATGGTTTAACCAGAAATGGTATCATCTTACAAGTAAGAAGCAGGCATGTTACCACTAATTCAGTTTTCACAAATGATTAGTATGTTGCACAAACTGAATCAAAAAGATCTCATGCCTGCCAGAGTGGCTGTCAAATAGTGTCACAAAAAATGTGGAAATGTTGATTACTGATTATTGGTTGCTATTTTACGTTAGTCTGTAATTTCTAGGGATATTCTGATAACAAATGGACCTCACGATAGGTAATCTGTTCTTAATGAGTACCTATCAAAATCTTTGGAAATCGCAAATAACATTATTATCACATTTTTCATAGACTTCGCCATCGGCTCCAAATAAACCGACTAGCTCAGCTTACATGTTAGTGTCCAACCTAATTTTATATTACTGCTGAGAGTTTATTAGACCAACCAGCCCATATAATCATAACAGATACATCAATTTTCCGTAGTCGTATCCTTGTTGAAATTAAATGTTACTGGATTGCATTGCTCATTGCTTTATCAAATGGAGCAAAACATTAAATCCTAATCAAGCGTCTTCTTGAACCTATAATAATTATTATATAATGAACCAGATGTGTGGAATAGAAAAATAAGTAGTATTTATATGGTGCACATCTTCTTATGCTTGTTTAATGATCGTCAACATTCCTAATTCATATATAAAAATGATGCCAATATTCTTCTGAAATGGTGCACGTTTCCTTGAAGCGATCTAGGGCTAAAAAATATTGATTTGACTAATTCAATGGTTGAATAATTGAATTTGAAAATATATTGATATTTTGCTTATTACGCTTTTTTGATGAAAAATGCAAAATTTTCAAACTTTGTTAAAAACTAATCCAAGGGTGCTGCAAATCACTTGAAAACGGCCTCTTTCCACACTTTTCTTGCACTTCAAGACCCATATAACCGCGTCCCTGATCCAGCCAAAAATTTTTTTTGTCGAACAGTGTAATTGTTTCGAATCAAATGGAAAAAACCCTGCCGCCACAGGAAACTTCTATTCCGCCTCTTCGTCTACCGAAAATTCTAACGGAAAATCATCAAATGTACCCACTTCAAGTGATATGTCTGCCTCTGATTTTAATTTTCTAACTGAACAATTGAATCTAATGAATGATGCAATGTTCAAAGCCACCACTATGACTGAAGCAGTCCAAGTTGGTGTAAAGTTTACAAATCAAATTGCTATTGGATTATATTTTTCTAATGAATCCAATAAATAATCATTTAAATATATTAAATTGGAATGCTTGTTCTTTAAATGGTAAAGAGGACGAGCTGTTTAATTTTCTTAGCAGTTATTACTGAAACATATTTAAAACCTGGATGCAAACTAAAAAGAACCTAAATTTTTTGTTTATCGTAATGATCGACTTGATGGGGCATGTGGGGGAGTTGCAATCATCATTAATAGGCGTTTAAAACAACAACGGCCCAGATAGCCGTAGCGGTAAACGCGCAGCTATTCAGCAAGACCAAGCTGAAGGTCGTGGGTTCGAATCCCACCGGTCGAGGATCTTTTCGGATTGGAAATTTTCTCGATTTCCCTGGGCATAGATTATCTTCGTACCTGCCACACGATATATGCATGCAAAAATGGTCATTGGCACAGCAAGCTCTCAGTTAATAACTGTGGAAGTGCTCATAAGAACACTAAGCTGAGAAGCAGGCTCTGTCCCAGTGGGGACGTAATGCCAGAAAGAAGAATAAAACAACAACTGTTTTCGTTATTTGATACTTAAGTTTTTGAAACTTTAGGTGTTTCTGTAGCTTGGTAAATATGGTTCCGGGTCATTTGGCCGAATGCCGTTTGGCCGAAATTAAAAACACAAGTGAACTACAGTTAGCATGGGTTTATGATGAATTCCAATGAACTTATTCAGCTTATTCATAAAAAAGATAAATCATCATTGATATACATAAGCTTTTTAGTGTTAGTTGAAGAAACAGTCAGTACTGAAAGAACCTAAATGTAAGCAGTTGTTCACTTCGATGCTAGCGGTAATAGCCACCAGCAGATGTTTTGGCATCGCGTCTGTAGTTAGCTTTTGACAGTAATTAAAACGATTTAAAACTTATTCGTTCTTCTGCTGGATCGGCTTGCTTCGATCTCTCGAACCGTACTAAGTAATATATGTCATAATTCTGGCATCAACAAGTCTTGGCTTCTTCTTTTCAAAACGGAGAAACAGTGTGCTTCATTGACGTAAGTGTTCGTCGAGTCATTAATTGCTATACTCAAGCAACGGTGTAGTGTTCAGTTCTCATGTTGTAATCTTAATCTTGGAGGAGAATAACATCTCACCTAAGTTAACCCTTGAGCTAAAAAAATATGTTTTGAATTGAATTTATTATAAACTTTAATTCCAATAACTATGAAAAATATTTCTCTCTTGAAAGAAAAGCCTATGATCAAAAGAAGGAAAAATCTCTTATGAAATTTTAAGCAAGTGTAATGCATATAATCATTTCATCAGTACAACTACAAAGAACTACCGATTATTTAAAGAAGGAAAAAATCCCAATTTAAATATAAGCTAAACTATTACCGATAGTAATGGAACCAGTATAACTCGAAAGAATAGCCTTTGTTTAAAAGAAGGAAAAATGTCTGATGAAATTATTAAAAACACTTGATACCTTATTACACTGTTGGTAATCCAGTGGCATTTCAATCATCACCTCAAAGTCTTGACGCAAAGTGTGTTGTTCACAGCTTCGTCCTGAATAAAAGGTTCGATGTTATCATTCTCTTGAAGCTCATATAGTGGCAAACATGACGTCCTGTCACATCATAAAAATCGACATAGTAATTAGCTTATCAGTTATTGGGTCACACTTATGAATCCTATATATCAGCGTTGTAGCAAATTTTTTTGTTCATGATTCGGCCAAACGGCATTCGGCCAAATGACCCTTTCGGCCAAATGGCATTCGGCCAAATGGCGTTCGGCCAAACGGCATTCGGCCAAACGGCGTTCGGCCAAATGGCCGGACACCGGTAAATATACTTCCATAGCTGCCCTATTTGCCTTTTCAATGCTCTGGACAGCAAATTAATTTGCTCCAAACTGTCTTGCAAAAATTGACTCGCAATAAATCCAAAATTTTTGCCATTGGTGACTTTAATGCCAAACATCGGTCATGGAATAATTCTCAAAGTAATTCCAATGGCAGAATTTTATTTGATGAGTGCTCTTCAGGATATTTCTTAATTCAATACCCTGATAGCCCTACAGTTTTTCCTCTTCTAGAAATCCGTCTACGATTGATTTGGTCTTAACCGACTCTAGTCATCTTTGTAGCCAACTGATTACTCATGCTGATTTTGATTCTAATCATATGCCTGTTACATTTCAAATATTCTATGAAGCGATTTTCAATCCTATCAGCTCCACTTTCAATTATTTTCGAGCCGACTGGAATATATATATATATATATATATATATATATATATATATATGAAACATATATTGACTCTTATGTAGGTTCCAGAATGTGAAGTGAAATTTGAATCCGTGACTATAGAGGATTTTTTTTATATCCGTACGGGTTTGGGCCTAAGGGTCTCAGATTTTCATGAAACTTTTTCCACAGGCAGGGCTCCCCAAGCAACCAATAGTTCGGATTTTACTTAAGCAGTGAACTCAAAAGTGCACTTCTAGTAGATTTTGAGTTCCAATTGAACTATATTGCTGATTAAGAGAACACAACAGATACTAACATAACTTGATTCTCCAGAAAGTAACTCATACACTTATAAACAACTAGAAAGTTCAGAACAAGATCGAATCAAACTTTTTCTCGACTCTATAGTAAATATCATTCCATTTAAGCATTTAATTGAACTTTATATGAACTGAAGTTCGGTTAATTACTTAAAAACGGAGCTGCTTAAGCCAAAATATGCCTTTTTATCGGAACTTTTGGTTGCTTGGGTCATCAATATATGAATAAAAAAAAATGGAAAAATTCAGGGTCGCCTATTTTCCCGGAAAACTCAGTAGGATTTTTTTTGTTTTCCCCTGACACTACTTACTTTGAAAAATCATAACTCAAGATCGAAGCATCATAGAAAAAAAGGTTTTTAAGGAAATTAAAACAAATTTTTTCAGGAATAAAAAAGAAATATTAACTGGAAAAAGTTTTCCACAAGATTTTCCACCATTGAGAAAATTCTTAAAGAAAAGCCGAAAAAACTATGCTCCAACTCGTGGAAAATTTTCAAAAAAATATTTTTGAGAAGATAATTTCATAAGCTTTAATCGCTGAAATTTTTGAAATGTACTTTTTTTTCGTTTTTGAGTTATGGCCAATTTTGTAAAATATGTGCAAATGTGCCATTTTGAGCCTTTTCTTTGAAAAATCATAACTCAAGAAAGAAGCATCGTAGAAACAAAGTTTTTTTTTATAAAAAAGAAAGCAAATTTTCTCAGGAATAAAAAAAAATTACTGGAAAAAGTTTTCCACAAAATTTTCCACCGTTGAGAAAATTCGTAAAGAAAAGCCGGAAAAACTATGTTCCAATTAGTGTAAAACTTTCAAAAATATATTTTTGAGAAGGTAATTTCATAAGCTTTATTCGCTGAAATTTTTGAAATGTACTTTTTTTTTGTTTTTGAGTTATGGCCAATTTTGTGGAAAATGACCATATAAGCTTTTTCTTTGAAAACCCATATTTCAATCGAAGCACGCACAATATAATTTTAGGACTTACTAGTCCAATAGAAAATCAAGTTATCCAGGACTTCGAAAACATTCTCAATCAAGAGAACGTTTTCAATAATTCCTGGGAAACTGAGAATCATTATTAAAAAATTCAAACATATGAAAGCTCCTGGCGATGATGGAATTTTCTTTATCTTCATCAAGAAAGTACCAGAAAGTGGCTTATCATTTTTAGTTGATATATTTAACAAATGTTTTCAATTAGCATATTTTCCTGACATATGGACAAATGCTAAGGTTGTAACAATTTTAAAACCAGACAAAAATCCTGCCGAAGCTTCTGGCTATCGTCCAATCAGTTTGCTTTCCTCCATAAGTAAGCTTTTTGAAAAGGTCATTTTGAACAGCATGATGGTGCACATTGATGTAAATTCAATTTTTGCCAATGAACAGTTCGGATTCCGCCATGGACATTCGACCACTCATTAACTTTCACGTGTAACAAATTTGATCCGTTCCAACAAATCTGAAGGCTACTCTACTGGTCTTGCTCTTCTCGACAGAGAAAAAGCATTCGACAGTGTTTGGCATGAAAGTTTGATCATAAAATTAAAAAAAACTTTAATTTTCCAACATTCATTGTTAGAATAATTCAAAGTTATCTGTCAAATCGTACACTTCAGGTTAATTATCAGAACTCCAGATCTGAAAGACTTCCTGTTAGAGCTGGTGTTCCCAAAGGCAGCATTTTGGGACCAATATTATATAATATTTTCACAACTGACTTACCTCAGGGATGTAGGGAATGGATGAAACTGGAAAATGGAAATCTTTGTTTGCGGATGACACAGGCCTCTTCGCCAAAGGACGATTGGATATTTTTTCTTCATACTTGCAAAAATGGAAGATTTCTCCTAATGCTTCAAAAACTCAACTAATAATATTCCCACATAAACCAAAAGCTATTTATTTGAAACCTTCAAGTAGACATATTGTCACGCTGAGAGGAATTCCAATAAATTGGTCAGATGAAGTTGAGTATCTAGGGCTCATGCTAGATAAGAATTTAACTTTCAAAAATCACATTGAGGGCATTCAAGTCAAATGTAATAAATATGTTAAATGTCTTTATCCCCTTATTAAAAGGAAATCAAAACTTTGTCTTAAGAACAAGCTTTTGATATTCAAACAAATTTTCAGGCCAGCCATGTTGTATGCTGTAAAAATATGGACTATCTGTTGTAATACCAGGAAAAAAGCTCTGCAGAGAATTCAAAATAAAATTTTGAAAATGATTCTGAAGCTTCCTCCTTGGTATAGTACCAGTGAGTTACATAGAATATCCAATGTTGAAACATTGGAAAAAATGTCAAATCAAATAATTAATTACATATTTTTTAGTTTACTGTCATGCGAGGACGTCTCATAACGAGTTTATCTCAATAACTTTTGTTACTGATTGTATTTAATAAATATCTTTTGCTGCTACAATTGGCTTAAGAAGAGTTTGAAACAGGTTTAAGCAAGTCTTGATGTTTCATATATTGGAATAGATATTGAAATAGTATCCTTCGGGCTCTTTCAAGTATCTTGTCACGAAATTGGCATGAAATACTCTCCCAGAAAGGGTCATTTCCAAAACTCAGTATTTTTTCCTCCATAGCGTTTTCGTTTCAATTACCCTGGGATTACGTCCGCATCGTTTTAGTCTTCCGCCGATTAGCATATTCCTTCCTCCGGCCCCCGATTTCAGCTGACTTCAGCAGACGGATAAGAATAATTGACTTAATACAAAACTGTACTGCTATCAATGGTACTTCATAAATAATTAATTGTGCTTCACAGCACTCCTCTCCGTCCAACCATTATTAGGATCTGTGATTCCTATGGACAATCGTGAGTCACAGCAGCACAAGCCCTGACCGAAATGTATGTACATAAATTTGTAACTGAAATTAACGGTCACCAATGGGTTCTTCCATCCGAACAACAACTCTGTGGAGACGTGGATGAGGACGCTGACTTACTTGAACCTCACGGAAGATGTATATCATCGTGTGACATGAAGGACGACGACGACAATGATCAACAATTCAGTAAATGACTTAATCAGACTCGGTAGTAGTGGTGCTCTCCGTAGTAAGTCAATTAAGCAGAGACTAGCTCGTCTCCATTAGGTAAGATTTGAATTGAATTGCTGAAAAATCACTGTTTAACAAACAGAAATGAATTTAGCTAGTTTTAACATATTTTGTACTGGTCAATTTGTTCAAAACGGTGAACCCAACAACTGATCACTCAGATGCATTATCTAACACGATAGAGTAAGGTGGGGCAATACTCGACCTTAGTGAAATTATCAATATTTCCCGAAAAAACAATAACTGCTAAACAATTTTGCTGAACAACTGATGTTAGGATAGTATTTTGGTGCTTGATACAGAAAAAAAACTTCCGCTGTATTACTTTCCGGAGTAATAGGAAGCTCAATATTCAATTAGAAATGGGGGCAAAACGACCGGAAAAAGTGATTGGTCAAATCTCGTCTTGAACTAAGAAATATCTTATATGAACATGGTATCTGATATTTTTATTGTTTCATTAAAATACTCATAATATGCATAAATTTTTCAAACCGCACAAATACATATTATAATTCATTATTTGTTTTCACTGAGTATGGGATTAATGGATGGCCCCATATGATATGGAAATATATTTTGTACTGATTTTTTTTCTAGTTTGTGGCTGTCAATTTCTGAGAAAGTTGTTCTTTGTTTAATTTTGAAAAAAAAATGGCTGAAGACATCCATAGTGCTAGTCTATTGTAACACTTGCAGGAAATGAAAGATTTCTATTGTAACAGGTGCAGGAAATTTGAAATTTCATGGATTTCCTGGGATCATTCCTACGAGGCTTTGGTTTTCAATTCAGTGGATTTCCTGGGACTATTTATCAAAGTGCTTTATTCAAGAGTTACAGTTTTTTTTTCTCAAGTAGATAAGTGTTTCGTTGAAGTTGAATGATTCAAGTTGGAGTTTCGATTGGTGGAAGTTCAATAAGTATAAGTATTTTTTGTTTTATTTCTTCACTTTACAATTTCTATTAATTTCTCAATCAAATTCACATATTCTCCCTCGTTGAGTTTCTGTTATGGAAACTGATGAGGGTAAAGGGAGGTCAAAAGATGATTCAATTGAAACTTTTTCTTTGAATAAACCTTTTCGTGTGAAGGTTTATCCTTCCAACTTTCCCGATCCATTTGTAGTATATTCAGCAAGTAAGAAAATCCGATTAACATTTTATTGATTTTATCTGAAATTTATAAAAAAAACTACAAATTGGTAGAAGAAATTGAAAAAAAAAAAATCTCGATGAGTTGAGAGTTATTTTTGGATCAAGAGATGACATCAAATCTCTTTTGTAATCCAAAATGTTTTGTAATTCCTATCGCGTTTACGCTCCTTGTGGCACATGGAAAATAAATAGAATTACAGTAATTTCTCGATTATATCACGGATCCAAAAAATTTCGGCGTGATATACCGAAGCGTGATATAATGAAAATGGTTTTTCTGCCATAAAATTTTCATCAAAATTTGAGCTCTACTTTGCAGAAAAAGACCGAATGAAATTTAAAGCACGTGAGAGATGGGTCAAATAGATACATGTTGATTGTTTAGGGTTTTTTTTTCAATGTAATAAGTATGAAATTCAAACAATTATTGTGGCGTGGTAAAATCGAACAGAAAATCGTGCTAAAATCGAGAGTGATGTAATGAAGCGATTTTAAAACGAACAGTGATAAAATCGAGAAACTACTGTATTTATGATTAAGTTTTGGATTGTGAAGATGCTAAGAACCATGGTTCAGGAATTTTTAAGTACAAATCCCTTTCTTCTTTCGGAGTCCTGGATTGTGTTCCAATGTCAAAACAATATTTTGTTGGAAATCATTCCAAATATATGCATTCCAATTGCATTAAAATTACGTTTTCAGGTTCAGTCCTACCAGACTTTGTAATGATTGATAGAAGTGTTCGAAATGTGGCGACCCGCATTCTTCGTCTGAATGTAGTAAAAATTCGGACCTTTGTATTGTTGTAAACAGAAGCACAAATCTTTGAAAGATTGTGCTGTTTATATTGATCATCAATCCAAATTAAATAAAAAATAGAAATAAGAACCATTTATCATATAGTCATGGTCCTTAAGTCTAATGAGCAGTCCAAGACTAATACTGATGAGCAAAATAACGAAAATTCAAGCCATTCAATTTTGAGAATCCTTGAAGATTGGTGGTTTTTTGGGAATAAGTGAATTTTGGAAAAAAAAATTTATAAAAAGGATTTTACCATTTTTGGCTTTTCTTTTGAATAAATTGAGTTCATTTATTCCCCTCATTGCCACATTATTTTCTTCCCAATGGCTATGAATATTTGCAATAATTTGAACATTTTACAATAGAATTGCCACAGCGTTATTTCCAAAATTGATCGGTTTCTACAATTTAACTTAATAAGGAAAGATATGGATTCATCATTTGGGGGAGTAGTAATTGGTTATCAATTGGACAAAATCTTCTGATCTTATATCCTCATTGTAATATATAAATTGATAAACGTAGTTAATTTTGATTCACCAATTGAAAATTATAATACTTTTTCAAAGTTATTGAGTAACTGTTTAAGGATTCGACATGGTAAAACATGGGTCATACCACAATACTCCTAAATACTGGAAGCAGTGGTCAAAAAGGCTCTACATACGAGGAAAAAAAAGTGTTTAAGGAATTCACAGAACAGGAAATTAATGTCTGGTACTGTTAAAAACAGCTTCCTTCTTTTTGGTGGGATGATGAGTGTTCCATTTCTTTAAAGAACGAATCAAATGAATTAAAATTATTTCGCAGACCTTTCTCCAGAAATCATTATTTATTTTGTGGTAAAGCTTAAGCACAGTTCACAAGAATTAGAAAATTCGAAAGAGAAATTATTGGAAAAATGTTGTTGAAGATCTTGACAGAGAGACTTCATTATCTATGTTATGGTCTGAAGCTCGTAATTAGAATAACATAGAATAACTTTTCTGAAGACACAATCTGGCCTTACAGCCATTGTAACGCTGGCTATGGCGTTTTCAATCACTCAGAGTAATGTGCGATGTGCCACGAGCTGTTATGACTCAAGAACCGTCACACTCTCTGAATATGTTCGATCGACTTATTCGGATCAAAATTCAAATACTGATCGTTCGCAAGACCAAGGAGCATGTGCGACCTTGTGATAATAGTGCCATTTCTCTGCACGCTAGATCTTCTAATAGCACCCTCGAGTGCAATGTTGAACAGTAAATTCGAAAGTGCGTCTTCCTGCTTCAACCCATCTAACGTCACGAACGAGGTTGACACCTCGTCTGCGATCCGAACACTTGATTTCGAACCATCCAGCGTAGCACGTATCAGCCTGATTAGTTCCGCCGGAAAACCATGTTCAGACATTAGCTGCCACAGCTTATTTCTCTTCACTGAGTTGTATGCAGCCTTAAAATCAATAAACAGATTGTAGGTCTGCAAGTTGTACTCCCGGAATTTATTTAGGATCATTCGCAAGCTAAACATCTGGTCCGTTGTCGATCGGCCCTCACGAAAACCAGCTTGGTAGTCGCCGACGAAGGACTCCTCGAGCGGTCTCAGCTTGTCAAACAGGATGCGTGACAAAATTTTGTACGCCGAATTCTGCAGGGAAATTCCTCTGTCTTTGGCATACTCCAGTCTGTGCCCTTTCTTGTAGCCTTAGAGTTCTTCAGCTCGTTGATAGCCTTTTGAACCTCTCCTATGGTCGGTGGGTCCACAGTTTGATCGTAATCATCAATGTTCATCCTGTTTCTCGTTACATTTCCATTTTCACCGTTCAACAATTGCTAAAAGTGCTCCTTCCACCTTCCTCCTTCCGCCGTTTTATCGGTCAGCAAATTTCCTTCTCGAACATTGCACATGGTGGACACTTATACGGTATTGTGCCGCGTATCATTGACAGTTGCATAGAATCTCCACATATCACTCCGGTTCATGCTTTCTTGAGCTTCAACTAACACACTTTCTTCGTGCTGCCTTTTCTTTCTGCGGTTGATTCGCTTTGCTTCGGCTCTCGCTGCCCTGTACCGCTCTCTGTTCTGTCGGGTACCGGCCACAAGCATACGACTTCTGGCGACATTCTTCATGTCTGTCACTCTCTAGCACTCTTCATCGAACCAGTCGTTTCGTGTCCGTCGTTGACCAGTGCCAATCCCGCGCCGTTGTTAGGGATAGGGTCCCACAGGCTGTCGGCATCTCCAACAACGTTGATTCTTCCCAACTGTGCGTCTAGCTGCTGGTGGTACTGTACAGCTACCCCATCTACAAGCGCAGCGTTCTGTTTGTTCTGGAACTCGTGACGCTGGATAACCGCGACCGAATTTTAGCTACAACGAGATAATGAACCGAGTCCATATTAGGGCCTCGGAAGGTCCTGATATCCATGACATCTGAAAAATGTCGCCTTTTAATCAGCACGTGGTCTATTTGGGAGCATCGCCACTCGGGTATCGCCAGGTGTGTTCGCGAAGTAGGTACTGCTGATTGCCATCACTCTAGCAGCAGCGAATGTTACTAGCCGCAGGCTATTACCATTGGTAACGGAATGGAGGCTTTCCGTTCGGAAGAAATCTTCTTTCCCGATCTGCGCATTTGTCGATGACAACCTTGACATCTTGTTTTGGGCACTCTCCGTAGGCCTTATCCAGGCTCTCATAGAACTCATCCTTCATGTCATCGGGCTTATTGTTCGTTGGCGCATATATGCTGATCAGGCTGTAGTTGAAGAACTTGCCCTTAATTCTCAACACACAGATTCGATCGCTTACCGGTTTCCACCAAATAATTTGCTTCATCTGCTTCCCAATCACAATGAAGCCAACTCCACGTTCTGCTCTGTCGCCACCGCTGTAGTAGATGTGGTACTTGAATGAAGTGTTGGCGATGGGGTCCACCGCTCGGTATTCACGCTCTCCGATTCTCAGCCAGCGTATTTCCTGGATAGCTGCCACGTTCACGCCGTCTTTCCGCCGTTCACGAGCCAGAAGCCCAACACGCGCGGTTTCATTCAAAGTTCTCACGTTCCAAGATCCAACTTTCCAATAGTCGTCCTTTATTTGTTACCGGGTCTGTTGTCGTAAAATCAATCCGTTTGCTCTACTTTTGCCTTTCTTGGTTGGTGAAGAGTCTTCGATAGGCCACCTAACCAGGATTTTTTTCCTTCTTAGCAATGGGGGATAATCTGCTCAACAGACTCCGGACCAAGGTCCGGGAGTGTGGGGTTGGGGACCATTTACTACTTGCAAGCAGTAAACAGGACTACACCCCCGACCCACTAAACCATTCTCATTGCCGCCAAACCCTTCGTCTCTCCAGGACCACCAAGAAGGCATTGCTTCGGAGAGGGGCTATTGCACATCCAGGTTAGCTGCGTTGCCATGCAGCAACGAACATCGATTACACGCTTAGGGGGATCCACCAAGGTAGCATGCTGGCGCTTTGCCAGCTTCCCAGGTGGTCCTTACCTCTCATTGTCCGCTGAAGGCGAGCTGATACTGCGGGCTTCGCAATTTGACCTACTGAGCCTCCACCGAACAACCAGAGGCTCGTATCCAACCCAGTAGGCCAGCAACACGACAGCAACGCTACCAGGATGTTCTCCCCAGCGGCCACTTAATCGCTGTAAAGGTCGATTTCGACCGTAGGGCACCAGTATGACCTACGTAGCCGACTGCGAACCCTTGGACCACCTGTTGTTTAGCGTCTGCACTAGCCACTCCTCGAGTTCACTTGCCACCTCCTTCGTAGTTCCGAGACAGTGTAGGTGGGTGTACCTCCCTTTCCGGAAGCCGAACTGATTGTTTGAGAGACCATTTACACCCTCGGTGTACTTCAACAGTCTGTTGAGGATGATCTTCTATACGCCGACGGGTCACCAGGCGGTTTTCCCGCCTTTGGCAATAGTACCAGGCTCTGCCTCTTCCACACATCTGGAAATACTCCCTCGTCCAGGCATATCTGCATAGCAGATCTGAACATCCCGGGAGCCTCCAAGATTGCGACTTTGAGGGCCAGGTTTAGAACTCCGTCCGGACCTGGTGCCTTGCCTATACTGAGGGATTTTGCAATCCCTACAAGTTTTTCATCGGTTTCCCTCTCCTCATCGCCAGCCCCAATCCCCGGCTGTCCTACGAAAGGAGGCCAAGGGCTAGGGTTGTGGCGCGGAAAGAGCCCCTCGATGATCCCCTCCAGCATCTCTGGAGATTGCTCTGTAGGAGCCATTGCACCTCTTGTCTTTGCCATAACGATCCAGTAGGCATCGACCCACGGATTCGCGTTGACACTCTGACAGAGTCCCTCAAAGCAGGCCTTTTTGCTTGCCCTTATCTCGGACTTCAGCGCGACTTAGCGGTGAACACCGCCCCTCGTTCTTCACGCTCATCCTCGGTACGTGCTCGCTGCATCCGCCTCCTGGCCCGTAGGCAGGTTCGCAATCGCTTGAGTCCACCAGTACGTCGGTGGTCTCCCATTCCTAGCGTGGACTTTACTAGGCATGGTCGCATCGCATGCACGCGAGAGCACCGCTACCAGTTCGTCCCCGCTTAGACCGAGTAGGTTACGCTCACGGTGGAGCGCCTCTCTAAGTACTTCGTCATTGAAATAAGATGTCTTCCATCTACGAGGGTTTGGCCTTGACCTAGCCGCTTCCTTTACTCGCTGCCTGCTGTTGTTATAGTCGATACAGTAGCGAACCGCCAGGTGGTCGCTGTGAGTGTAGGCATTGTCTACCCTCCAGTTCGAACTACTCGTTAGGCCAGGACCACAAAAAGTAACGTCGATAATTGACTCCGCTCCGTTTCGGCTATAGGTACTTTTAGTACCAACATTAGCCAGATCGACATCTAGCACGGCTTCTCCATTCCACGGGCCAGGCATTGAAGTCACCCGCTATTACTACTGGCCTTCGCCCTGTCAGCACGGTCGTCATACAGTCCAGCATCTGCGTGAACCGCTCGGTCGACCAACTCGGAGGCGCATAGCAGCTACAGAAGAGGACCCCGTTTACCTTGGCGATCACGAAGCTCTCGTAGGTAGTAGACTCCTGGACGGGGTATTTACCCGTCGTCCATATCGCCGCCATTTTTCCGGATCCATCCACGACCCAGTTGCCGTTGCCGGCGGGTACTCGGTATGGGTCCGATATGATGGCGATATCCGTCCCCCACTCAGCAACTGCCTGATACAGCAATTGCTGAGCTGCGTCACAGTGGTTCAGGTTCAGCTGCGTTAACTGCACTGTGACTTTTCGTTTATGGCTCGTTTGAAGGTCGGGCACCTTGAGCCTCCCGTTGGATGATTGTTGTTCACGGACTTGCCGGAACAAATCAAGCACTTGGGAGGGTTCTTGCAGCCTAGTGCCTTATGACCTTCCTCACCACATCGCCTACACAACTTGGTCCTGTCAGGGCCTTTACAGCCCCAGGACTTGTGTCCTGGTTCCCTAAACCTGAAGCAGATCACCGGTTGTTCGTGTATGGTCAATGAGCATACTGACCAACCCACCTTGATCTTACCTACCTTAGCGGACTTATTAGCGTCCGCCACAGGTAGGTGTACTAAGGCCACCTGAGTTCCTGCCGGACCTTTCCGTAGCCAAATGGCAGCGGTGGGCACCTGTATCTCGCACTGTTGCCACAGTGCCGTGACGAGCTCTTCTGCGTCGGTGATCTCGTCAAGGTTCATCACCTTCAGAGTCACTGCCTGCGTTAGAGCCCTCACCTCGACACCCTCGCCAAGGAACTCTTCCGCCAAACTTTTGTAGGCGGCGCCCTTGCGCTCCTTGTCACGCTTAAGCTCGAGGATCATTTCACCAGTACGAGTGCGTCTGACACTGCGTACGTCGGCTCCAAGATCTGCGAGCTTCGCATCACTGCGCATCGCCTTCAAGACTTCCGCGTACTTGGACTCTTCCGTTTTAATGATGATTTTCGTGCTTGGCACCTACCCTCCTACTTTTTTTTGGCCTGGTATCCCTGCGCTCCTGCACTTCATGCTTCTTGTTCCTCTTCTTTCGCTCCACGGTTGTCCAGGGGCCGTGCCCCCCCCCCCCTGATCCGCACTAACCTGTGGTGATTGAAGACCTCTCAATGGTCGCAACCTAACCAGGGTTGCAATGTCTACATCGTGCTAGAGGGGCTGCCTCCTCGGCGCTGACACGATTCAGCGTTGTCCGTTTGTTCTTTAAATGATGACCACGGTCATAGCCATCACAATCACACATCACCTTAATCAGAGCTTTGGACCTGTAGCTCTGGTTCTCAATAGTTTCAAGTGCTTTCGGACATGATACTATGGTGATCCGTCATGCCCGAGCGGTGTTGAGGCTTATAAGGTATATTGTTCAATTTTTTCTCTAGTTCCAAATTTTGTTAATACATTCAAATCGGAAGACCTAAGTTCCGCATATTCTCTCAGTTTGTTTGCTTCTTTAATCACAAGCTTGAAAAATACCAATGAGGCAAATTGTATGATGAAAAAATGAACCATCCCACTCCATACTTTATTATCCCTCTTCTAGTGGCTCGGATGACGAACTGGCTGACGATGGGAGAAGGTTAATTTCAGTTAAGTAAAGTCCAGCAATTAATTTGAATCTAAACAAGTGAAAAGAAGCTGAGTGGACGGACGGGAAACAACTGTACCAACTTCTACAAGAGTGGAAGCAGAAATGCAAAAGTTTCCCGATCACATTAATTAGATTTTCTCTATGCTGCCGAGGAGTTTGTTGGAATGGCGAACAGAGAGTGGTGGCATTATGAGGTACGACTAGCGGAAGATTTAATTTTCTTTCAACTTCATGAGGAATTGAAAATTTTGTTGGATGGAAAATATGTATTTGACATTCGTTAAGATTGAATTTTATTACTTCTTGACATTCGATCAAACTGTTTTATTGGTCTCGATAAAAAGTAATTCCAGCTTTTCACGTAATCTACCAGAACAAACAATCCCTTCACCAATCATCCACAAAAAGACTGCACGGGAGCCTATAATCGAAAAACAATTATCAGTTTTCAAATTCATTGAACAACATAATCCTCTTTTGGAAAACACAACCCAGATAATGGATATCGAAATGTGTGATAATGAAACTTGCATGTATGAATGTCCATCGTGGCACCAATCTGATGATGGGTTGCTGTTGTTGATGGCAGGACCGGGCCTAGGCTTGCTCTTACGCACACCAAACAGCCGATGAAAGTAACCAAGTTGAAATAGATTGGATTGTGGATGCTGCTCGACTGTCCTTCCTATCTGATGGAGGCCAGTAACTAGTGGCAATGGCGAAAGCTGCACATCCTCTGAGGCGAGCGAATCAAAAACAACAGCCCTGCCCTCTCGGAGCCCCAGAAAATGTCGAATAGGCATCCCAGATTCCACCTACTTCAGAACACATTGTGCATCTGGTGTCCATCGGACGGAAAACTCGGCAAATGGCTACAACAATAGAATCTCTACCAATCGGTCGCTTTTGAATGTGGAGCAGCAGTAGCCGTTTGAACCCATTCGTACACGCAACATGTCCTGCTCCGGTTGAGTGTGGTTCAGCCCGAGTAGGACTTGAGTGGATGGAGATGACGGCCACGAGTAGTGGCAGCTCAAATGGCGACTGCTGCTTCAACCGTTGACCATCGTGGTGGCAAATGGGCGTCCTCTTCGTGGACGACGTCGTCATGTGGTCAATCAATTGATTGTGTTTTATTTTGCAATTTGTTTCAGTTGAAAGGATTATTCAGGGCCGAAGGTACTGTACGGAATGGTTGGTAATGGAGTTGTGAAGTGTGGAGTGGGGTAAGTAAACAGCATTCCGGCCATCCGTCCGTAAGCAAATCGACACATCTGGCAGGGTCGTCAGTAATCGGAACGTACCGCTGCTGCTATGAGGGAAGCAGTTAGCAACAGTTTACGTTTGCTTTGGCTCCTATTGGTAATTTGGTTCAGGAGGTAGTTTGAGGATTTCCGTAACGGATTTTTAAAGGACCTGCCGTTGATAGTAGAATCAGACTTAAATTCTCGATGCCCATGTAGTAAATTATGGAATATTTAATGTAACATCTAATCACATATATTTGACCCACATTCACTGTCATGAGCATAGTTTTTCAATGCTGTGTTGATATCTGCTACTATATAGAATCATGAGAATAGCAATCATTATTCTAGATCCAACACTTACTTACTTGATACTTGATACTTGATGGGCAACAATTCCTTGCTATTGCGTTGAATCTACGCCGAATGAAGAAGCCTTCTCCATTGGACCCGGTCCTGGGCCAATCGCTTCCAATCGCCCTGAACGTTAAGCGACCTTAAATCCTCCTCAACTGCAAAACGCCATCTGGTACGCGGCCTTCCATGGAGGCGACGGCCTCTCCCTGGTTCTCTGCTGAATACTAGTTTAGCTTGACGTTCCTCCGACATGCGAGCTACATGCCCAGCCCACCGCAGCCTGCCGTGTTTTATACGCTTAACAATATCCATTTCATTATAGACTTGGTATAACTCGTGATTCATGCGACGCCGCCAGATGCCATTGTCCAATTTACCGCCGAGTATTGTTCGCAGCACTTTACGTTCGAAGACCCCAAAAGCTCTCCGGTCGACCTCTTTCAACGTACAAGTTTCGTGACCCTACAGAGCTACCGGTAGAATTAGAGTCTTGTACAACGCGAGTTTGGTCTTCGTCTGTCAGCTGCGGGACTTTAGCTGGTTACGAAGTCCGTAAAAAGCCCGACTCGCAGCTGCAATACGCCTTTTAACCTCGCGGGTACACTGAGAACAGCGTTGCGGTTGAAAATACTATATCAGAGGGTTAAATTAAATACACAACGCCACTTGATTTGTGCAGACTAAATTCGCATTTATTTGGAATATTTTGTGCATTCAATTTTACCATGGCACCATTTGTATAGTAAAAATTACTATATCATGGTTAAAAACTTGCAGCAGACCAGAATCGAACCGAGGATCTGGCGATTGCCAAGCGCGAACGCTAGCCGCTCGGCTATCGACGCGGTTGGATTGAGAGGGAACAAAACGCAAATAAAAAGCGTTCATGATAGCTCAATCATGGTTGGAATAGTAAATTTAAAAACACGTTCATGGTTCTCATTACTGCAACGCTTGTTTCAGTGTAACATCATTATCGCAAGTCACTAGAGTTCCAAGGTACATAAATTCTTCGACTACTTCAAAAATATCACCACCTATCACCACCTCACTACCAACATCACCTATGGGCCCACGATGTCTACCAGCGACCATGTTCTTTGTCTTCGTGGTATTTATAATGAGCCCAATTCGCATTGTCTCCCTTTTAAAATGCACGTATGCCTCTTCCACGGCTCGGCGATCAATCCCGATTATGTCGATATCGTCCGCAAATCCAAGGAGCATGTACGAACGTGTAATAATAGTGCCATTCTTATGCACGCAAGCTCTCCTTATTGCTCCTTCTAACGTTATGTTGAACAATAGGTTTGACAGTGCATCGCCCTGCTTCAATCCGTCTAAGGTTACGAAGGATGTGAAAATCTGATGGATGTCAAAGGATGAAAAAGCCATGTTCCATCATTATTTCCCACAACTCGTTTCTTTTAACTGAATCGTACACCGCCTTGAAATCAATGAACAGATGATGAGTCTGCAAGTTGTACTCCTGGAATTTATCGAGGGTATTTCGCAGGGTAAACATTTGATCTGACGTCGATCGGCCCTCACGAAAACTAGCTTGGTATTCGCCGACGAAGGACTCTTCAATCGATCTCAATCTGTTGAACAGAATACGCGACATTATTTTGTACGCAGAATTGAGGAGCGTTATTCTTCGGTAATTGGCGCACTCCAATCTATGCCTTTCTTTGAAGAGAGGGCAAATGAGGCCATCCATCCAGCTAGCAGGCAGTTCTTCTTCCTCCCATATGCTTAGTAGTATATGGTGAATTATTCTATGCAGTTGCTCACTACCCGAGCAAAGTTGAATAGCAACAGGATAACATCATAATAACTATTTGCGTTATCTAGTAATCCCTTTGTTTTTTTGTGTTATCAACTCAATGTGTAAAATGAAAACTGATTTTGTTATCAAATGTTATCAAAGAAAAAAAAACACAATTCGTCGTCTATGGATTTATTTATTTTTTCATCGATATTTTTACAACATAATTTCCTAATTTATTTGTGTGTTGGGCTTGCAAGTCGAAATGTAATTTACGACGATATTTCCTTTGAGTATCGAAACACTAACACAAGGACGAATATTGTTTTTGATTGGCTTCAGATGATACTCAGCACTATTTTTATACGAGTACATGTTGTTATAGATTTCGATAACGTTTAATTTCTTGCTAATGATGTAGATTTGATCGTTTCGATCGACTAGCACATTTTCAACTTGGAAAAAATATGAACCAATTTTTACAAAAGAATCGTTGTAGCCTAACTTATCACAACTCTCACGAGTAAAATAGTGAACGCTTTCATAAGAGAATTTTAAATGGTGACTGAATTTTCGTTCCGACACTTTATCGTCAATTTTCAACGTATCAGCTAGGTGAGTCAGCATGTGAACATTGAAACACATATTCTCTTCTCCATACAAAACTTGAAATCTGCGAACAAAATCCTTCAGTTGTTTTTTCACTTTGTCAATAGTTTTCTGAGTTAAATGTAGATCAAGTAGTTCAAATATACAAGTGGAAAGTAGCATGAAATGATCCAAATACTTTTTTGGCAGAATACCAACAGTACAAGGATAAAAATAGTGGAACAGCATATTCTCCCAGTCACTCGCTTTATTTTTTTTCATGTCCTCGATTTTTCCCGGAAATTGCGAAAATGAACTCGGAGTTCTGATGGCCACCATTCTGCTTTCAACTACGGTCAACTGTTGTCCAATGTAATGAGGCTTGGTGTGGTTGGACGATGCAGTGAAAAGCTCCCATAGTTGTTTAACAGCATCCAACAAAACCGAATGCATGAAGTCGGGTGGAAAGCCTTAAAAATAAAGAGGAAAATTTATTGAGTGATTGTCAAACATTTTAAAGAATATATTACCTCTCACTACATCAAAACGTGGTATGGATA
Source organism: Aedes aegypti (assembly GCF_002204515.2). Taxonomy (NCBI): domain Eukaryota; kingdom Metazoa; phylum Arthropoda; class Insecta; order Diptera; family Culicidae; genus Aedes; species Aedes aegypti. Next base: position 114,414,993 of record NC_035108.1, on the reverse strand, counting down.
GAAACACCGATAGCCCTTTTATTCCTTTTAGGGGCAAACCAGTGTTATGAGCCTCTATCATCAGGCGACGTGTTTCGCAATGTTGTCTATTTTCACTCGATCTAAATGGATATCGTATTTGATTTCCATTAACTGCTTTACCCTCATGGTAGCAGACAGAACAACCAAGTTTTCCATTGAACTGTGTAGAATTTTGAAGCTTGGATCAAGCAACAGAATCCAAGCAGTTTTGTATAGTCAATACGGTGTAGACGTCAGAATCTATAGTGAATCCATTGCCCATTTTTACCATTTCTTCACAAAACTCTTTGAAGTAAAGCGGCATGTTTGGCTCGCCTTTGGTTAACCATATAGCGACCATTAACAAATTGTTCTTATCAAATCGAATACGTGGTGGCAAATTGTTAATGACGACAAATATGGGGTAACATGGCTTATTGATATTCCACCGGTATGCTGCAGCTCCATCTGTATTCACTGACAAAGTTATGATTTTTCCACTGACTTTTGTTTTAATTTCCTTAATCATTTCTCCTTTATTGATATCACTTATGGCCTCGCTAGCAATAAGAGCCTCATAATCCGTTATTTCCTTGCGGTATTTGATGTCTGTTTCCCGTAATTGATGTTCAATGGGAATAGTAATGAAAAAATCAAATTTGTCACCACCACATTCAGGAATGGGGCAAACAGCTTGCTTCTCTGGAACTGATTTTCCCATTCCACATTGACATTCAGTGCAATAATACACCCTGGAAAACTCATATGGATTAGGAAAAGAAGCCATGAATGTTTCAAAACATTCTGGAAATAATTTAGAGCCTGTCACTAAGTTTGTCATTTTAAGCAGATCTACTGAAGCTTTCTGCGTTAGGTGATGCTTAATATAATAGTTCAGAATCATATAGCGAGCTTCTTCTTTGGTCAGATCTGAATCAAATTTCATTGTGGGGTTTCTATCTGGAAGTATCTGAAACATTAAAAGAAAAATACGTTGTAATATATTGTACATAAGCAAACATAACGTTATTGGAATAGCATGAACGCACAAAACTTCACGCTACAGGGTGTCCGAAAATTATCCGTACAAACTTTGAAGACATGGCTCTAAACAATCAAGCATAAAAAATTCAATATTCTTGCATGGTTTTAAACATTGGCTTATTATATTCTTAAGACATAAGTTTGACACATTTCAGATTTCAAATATTTACAAAAGCAAGCTAAATGTATTGTGATGTCTTATAAGGAGCTGTTTTTCGAGCTTTATGACGGAAGAGAAATGTCTATAGAACTCACTGGATTTGAACCGTATAATATTCTATTTCCAGTCTAACTTGAAGCCACTAAACTGTAGGTAACTTTTAATAATAATAGGACATTTGGATTCATCTCTTTTAGATTTTAGGGATAACACATCTCCAGTATGACTAGTGGCCCTCAGGAAAAACGTCTCCGAAAAAAATCAATTGGGCTATCTCAATAACAAGCAATCATTTCGAAATTATTTGAAGTTGTATTTTGTGTTACCATACAGATGTATTATAAAAGGTACATGGACATTAAATTTTCATTGTTTTCAATGAGAAATCATCTTTCCAATATTTTGCTGTTCGGATAATTTGCGGACACCCTGTACATTCTTCTGACGAAACGATGCACTGCATTTTTTGCTCCCTGTTAATATACTTTATTTTTATAGTAGGTTTATATTGCAAATTTGATTCAAGTTCCGAGCGTCGTTTAATCAGCTGAAGGTTGCGTGATATTTTTATTAACGCCATGTGCGAGACAAAACCTACCTTGCTGAAATTGAAACATTTTGCTTGATTTGTTTCAAGAAAATCATCTGTAGTAGCTTCACTCTCAAATTCATAGTCGTCAGTATCAGATGACTGATAAGTACTCTCAGAATTATTTGTCTCGTTCCCATCATCATTCCAATATTCTACACTCAAATTCTCGGATGTGTTTGAGGAACCAGAACGTGGAATTCTTTCAGAATCAATTTCGTTAACATCTTGTCCAGTTAGATTCTGAACAAGAGGTTCAGGTTCTGTGGGAGCTCCCAATTGGGCAGGCCTAGTACAACTTAACTCAGGTTGGGAGATGAAATCTGCCTTAGGCTTTTTTCTCTAAAACACAACAAAGTAGTTTAAATTTGATTCTTGATGTTCGTTAGGAAAACGTACCTTTTGTAAATATTTTTTGTTTTGAAACTCGTTGCATATAAAATAATGTCGTTTATTGCGCCGATCACTCATATTGATACTTCTATTTTTACTCTCGAATTCTTGAAAATTTACAAAAATAAACCGTGCCAAATTTAAAGATTTTTACAAGATTTGAAGTGGGTCATTCACACAAAAACACTTCATTTAAGGTGATACGTGAGCGAAGGCTCTAGCCGTTTTTCTAACGTATGTTTATAAGCATAAATTAATTTATATGTTAAGGTTATATAATTATTAAAAGTTTCAGGATTAAAAAAACGCGAACAAATTTGCTTGACTAGTTATTAATGGAGAGGGTTTACATACGAAAGCGGTTTAAAATATTTTATTGGCAATAATGCAGTACTACCTTAAACGCACTAGCATACCGCATACTGAAACATTCAGTAGGCAAAAATCAAATGCATGATTTTACTCCAAATTCAACATTTTTACTAGTGTTACTCGATTCGTAACGAAAACGAATTAGGAAAATAGTTCCACAAATATTATTTTAATAGAAAAACAAAATATAACAGATTTGAAGAATAATTTATTATCGATAATTTATTGTAATTTTCAATTTTGTCCGATTATTTCACCAGTTTAACCTGTTGTGCGCCGACACCGCCACACTGATGCTTTTTGTTTACCCGCTGTCAGTTTTCGTTTGCCGCAGTTAAACTCGTGTTGTTTTCTCGCGTTCGCAGCAGTTTTAACGTAAGAATTTGGTAGTATATATAAAGTAAAATACAAAAATATGGCACGCAAAAGATTAAGTGTTGCCAAGAAGCGTGTTTTAAAGAAGGCATCCAACAAAAATGCAGATTTTGTCCTGCAATCACTACCAGAGCTGAAGGTAAACATAACCTCAATAATATTAGAAAAATTTCTCAAATCTCCCCCATATCTAACACCAAAACAATATTTTTCATGTAGCATGAACAATTGGAACAGCCAATACACAGAAAAGACGGTGATGCAACGGGGGAACAACTTATCGATATCCCGTCGGAATCATCCGGTAAGGAAACGGTGACAACGCCTGCGTACAATTTTGGAAGATATTCTGACGACGAAGACGTGGATATGATTGAACAACCGTCTTTGACCATCGCTTCGCAAATTCCCCGAACCTATCGTCGCAAGAAATCCATCGAGAATCTTCTCCAAGACTGGGAAGTTCCAGCAGTCCCATGCGAACCCAGTGGCAGTAATCCGGACAGCATAATTCAGATTGTGCACATCGAATCGCTCTACTAAAGCACCAATGTTGCTAATGGAACACCTGATGTAGTTATTTTGAACGCTCAGCCAGGTAATTATTGAAATTATTTTGTATGTTCTACGCCCGGATCCTTTTCTTGGCACTTTTGATTCACTTCGACAGTGTTTTTTTAAGTTAATGAGTGCATATATGGCCACAATATGTGTCGTATTGAAGGACTACTTATTGCTAAGTTTTTGACAATTCGGCCGAAAAAAAAACCCATGCCAAAGTGAATCATGAAAGTGCTCAAGTAGCTCTGCATCTATGATTTTTATTATAAACGTGTGTATTTTACAGAATGTTCGTGTGGAAAATTTGAGGAGCTTGAGAAATACATCAATTTGTCGGAGTTTCTCCAGAAGGAGAAGGAAACCTTGCTACTCAAGAACGCCAAGCTACAGGATTCTCTGACGTCTAAGCTTCTACCAACGCCTAATAAGCCTTTCAAAGAAGAAGAAGAAGAAGAAGAAGAAGAAGAAGGTTTTCTGGACAGTGAAACATTACAGCGAATGTCTCACGAAGCCAGCGATAAAGATTATCTCTTCCTCAAATTTGTCATGATGAAGCTCTTCCCAGAAGGTTTTGTTGGGCGCGCAGTAACAGGGCGTACATCAAATAACCCATCAGGTCGTCGAAAGAAAATTGGAGGTGGCGTGTCGGATGATCTAACAGGCAATGGAACTGCGAAAGAAACTTTCAAGGTTCCGTTGGATCCTGTGAAAGTCAAATGGATAAAAAGTAAATTCACATGCAATTTGGTTTTGTATTTTTATTGATATATTTTCTAATTTTAGGACGCCTTTATGATCGACGTTTGTTTCTTGGTAATGACGCAGCAACAGCCAATACGTGCTACAGAGGTGCAGGACGTTTGATGACTCGGATTATTGCTAACGCTTCTAGATGATTAGCAGATATAATGCTTTTTTTGATTATCTTTCATGTGAATTTTAAACTGTTGCTAACAATTCAAGCACATGGTTGCTTCATCCAACCTTTACTACTAATCTTTGTTGAACTGTTGATTTTAATCGCTTACTTGTAGAAATGTTCCACGGAAATTTCTGTATTGATTTTTGTTTGTTTAGAACGATATAGAAGAAGCGATGTTATTTTTCTGTTGAGATAATAAAAATGTTGTTGTTACTCATACTTTATTCATTTTATGGAACAGAACTCTTGAAAATTCTGCATTATAAGGAAGCAGCACACACAAACGATGGCTGAAAATACCTGCATGATAACTCAATTTGTTATCGAATAATTTAGAATTTCAGTTATCATTGATCGATGATAATAACCAATTGATAACAAAATATGTTATCGACAATCAATATTTGCGTTACAGGATCAGTTTTCAAGTTGATCATAGTGATAATAAAAAAAAGTTATCCTTGTGATATTGATAGATCAAATTTGTGTTCTCAATTATGTTATGTTGCCTGTTTATTCATCCAAACTGAAAACATATCAAGTTATCAAAAATTTGATAACCTGGTAACAAAAAGTGTTATTTGTTTGTTAACCAACTTTGCTCGGGTACCGTGCTTGAGAAGTTCGGCCGGGAGCTCATCCTTCCCAGCAGCCTTGTTGTTCTTCAGCTCTTTAATCGCCTTCTTAACCTCATCTAGAGATGGAGGCTTCACAGCTTGACCGTCGTTGTCGATGTTCTGTTCTGTTCTCCGATGCTCTATCGTTCCCTCCATTCAGTAACGTTTCGAAGTGCTCTTTCCGCCTGGCAGCCACCATCGTTTTATCTGTCAGCAAATTACCTACACGGTCGTTGCACAAGACGGGAGACGGCGCTGACTTTCTCCGCACGCCATTGACAGTTTCATAGAATCGTCGCATATCGTTCTGTTCCATACAGTTTTGCGCCTCGGCTATTACGTTCTCATCAAACTCTTTTTTCTTCCTGCGATGGATTCGCTTTTCGGCTGATCTTGCTTCCCTGTACCGCTCTCTATTCAGCCTGGTACCAGACACTAACATCCGACGTCTGGCCATCCGTCACCCTTTGGCACTCCTCGTCGAACCATCCGCTTCTGTGGCGTCTTCGAGCAGTACCTATCACTTCTCGAGCTGTTTCACTCACCACTCCATGGATTGCATCCCATAGATTGTTGAGGTTTTCGCTCACATTGACCTCACTTATCCGCTCGTCCAGCTTTTGGTGGTATTCAGCTGTAACACTGTCTGCTGAGAAGAGCTGGATATTGAATCGCATTGTTCGCTGTGGTCTTGAATTCACTACAGTTGATAACCGCGCTCGAATTTTAGTGACAACGAGGTAGTGATCCGAGTCAATGTTAGGACCCCTGAAACTCCTAACATCGATGACATCTGAGAAATGTCGGAAAATCCACCAGAATATGGTCTATCTGGTTGCAAATATCAACATTTGGAAGCTTCCAGGTGTGCTTCCGACTATCCTTGCGTGCAAAATAGGTGCTGCTGATGGCCATCCCCCTGGCAGCAGCGAAAGTCACGAGTCATTGGTAACGGAGTGAAGACTCTCCTTACCGATGATCGGACGGAAAAAGTCCTCTCTTCCGACCTGCGCGTTCGCATCTCCGATGACGATTTTCACGTCGTGTTTTAGGCACTCTCCATAGGCCTTATCAAGGCCTTCATAGAACGCGTCCTTTACGTCATCAGATTTGTCGTTCGTCGGTGCATAGATGTTGATCAGGCTGTAGTTGAAGAATTTGTCCCGTATCCTCAAGTACACAGATTCGTTCGCTAATCAGTTTCCACTTCATAATGCATTTCATCTGCTTCCCGATCACTATGAAACCGACTCCATGTTCTGCCTTATCGCCGCCGCTGTGGTAGATGTTATATTTGAACGTAGTGTTGGCGATGGGATCAACTGCCCGGAATTCACGTTCTCCAGATCTAGACCACCGCACTTCTTGAATGGCGGCCACGCCCACTCCAATCTTCTGCAGTTCATGCGCCAAAAGGCTCGCTCGTCCGGGTTCATTTAACGACCTGACATTCCAGGTACCAAGTTTCCATTCATAGTCCTTATTTCGTTGCCAGGTCGGTTGCCGAAAATATCGTTCGTTATTTCTTCTTATAGCTCCAACAGTATGAAAGGATAAATAACAATTTAAACCTCCTTTTACATAATTTCCATTCGCAGACATTTTATTCACTTAATTCCATTCTTTAATATTGACTTAATATTGCATAAATTGATTTTTTATGCATTTGAGGCTACGTAGTAACCATTCAGCCCATTCATAACTAACGGGTGTTCAGTGAAATATGAGAATGATTTCAATACCTCTTTTTTTCAATGGCACACATATTTTGTCAGAAAAATTAAACCGGATATAGGATTTTCTTAAAAATTTCAGGGGATGAAAAACCACTAATGGGTTATGGTTTACAACATTTTATTCAATTTCTACTCCCATCCCAAATACCCGCACTTTCCTTTTCACTCCATCCATCAAATTTTGTACAACATAATTTTCCAGTGTTTTTGTTGTGTTTACCCAAATTTCCTTCAATTCCAGCTCTGTTTTAATGATTTTAGGGTGTTTGCAAAGTTTCGTCTCCATAATTGCCCAGAATTTCTCAATTGGGCGAAGTTCCGGTGAATTCGGTGGGTTATATCTTTTGGCACAAAACTGACTCCGTTGGCTCGGTACCACTCCAACACGTTTCGAGAGTAGTGACAGGATGCTAGATCAGACCAAAACAGAGTTGCTCCTTTGTGCTTCCTTATGAATGGAAAAAGCCTCTTCTTGAGGCACTCTTCCGAGTAAATCGCACCGCTTATTGTTCCGGAAGTGATGAAAGGAGCGCTTGTTTCACCACATCCACAAATCACCAGCCAGATTAGAAACTTCTTTGCAAATTTCGATACTTTTTTCTTTCAAACATCCTCCGGAACATCGAACATAGACTTGGCAATGAAATATTCTTGTCCAGGAAGTTGACGGAAGTCGGCCTTTACATCCATCACGAGGCAACACGATTTAGTGAGCAACTTGGTGTTAAGTTTTCAGGCGCGGGTTTTCGCATTCATGTTTTGTTTCTCATTCCGGTTTGGGGATTTTTGCACCTTGCAAACATGTAACCCAGCACGTTTTTCTGCACAAAACCGACTGACACGTTACATTTCTTAGCGACATCTCGGATTGACATGTTTGGGCCACTTTCCTGGCCATTTTCATGTCCATTGGACCACTTTTACGACCACTACCTTCCTTCCTTCGAGCACTCAGACGCTCCTTGAAGGTTCTTATGACACGAGACACAGTTGAATTCGGAAATCCTAGCTTTTTAGCGATCCATCGGTGGGACGCATCTGAATTTTGATTATAAGCGCACAAAATTTTTTCACGGACAATTTCTTGATTCGACGGCATGGCAAGAACTACTGTTTGAATAACTTTGACAGTTGACAGAAGTAAACAATACACTATAAGAAATATTTACTCCAATTTTCAGATTTTTTACTCATACGGTTCAAAAGGTACAGAAAATTTTCGGTGTGCCATTTTTTCGAATAAGGACTGTTCATTTTATAAAGTGGACACCTTGTTTATGCTATATCTTTTTTATTTATTGATGAAATCGTAAACTGTTTTCTGTGTATCGTTCAACTATTATTCTACAATGTTATGAAAATACAGAAACTTACAAAATGCTGTCGGTTGAAGAACTAAATAGTTTTTGCAAAAACTCCTAAGAAAAACTGTTCGTTAAGTTCAAGCATTATTTTTCGCATGAAAAAAATCCTAAATTTAATGAACAAATTGTATGTTGGTATCCTTTACTATTCAACTTAAGGTAGAGCTTTTAAAAACATCAATAATATTCCATCATTCTATTCCTTATGGTTAAATTTGCTGATACACCATCTTTTTACTACCAGCAAAAAAGTAAAGTAATAAGCGTGTTCAAAACTGGTTTAGATTACTAAATAACTATATATGTATAAAAAAAAGCAAAATCTTGAGTTTTAACCGCATTCTTGGGTACCAAATTTACTCTTTATGGTCGTTTTATTGAAAAATCCCATACTTTTAAAATTATATACGCATGTTTATCGATCTAGAGCAAACTGTAAGCGTTTTTTCTCAAAATATTTTGATAGGTAGTCTCAGAATAACACATTCTGAAAATAATACATGCAAAAAAAATTTGATTTAATTCAAGCAGTGTTCCCAATCTTGATGATTGTCATTGTGCTTTGAGTGGTCTTCTGAAAATAAATTATTTGTTTTTCTATTGTGCTTAAAATATGACGTGGGGACTAAATCAGCATTTCTATGAAGGCGTAAGTTATTTTTATTATAAATACTGTATTATTACTTCCGTCTGGACGTACTTTAAACCTTAAAATTCTACTCATATCAGTTTCATTTAAATTTAAGATATTTTTCTTTAAAAAAAATTGATAAAAAATGATTTTATGATATCTGCAAAATTGCTTCTTCAAAAATAACTTGATATTTTTAAGCAAGCTTCTAATTGATTATGCTTTCTAAGTACAACGATTTTTTGAAAATAAAAAATATAAATTGTCGAGTTTTCCTGCCGATTTTTAATAATCCTTGATTTTGATAACCTCCAAAAATCGACCGTTCTAAACGTTGTGCCTTATTAGTGTGAAATCATATTATTTTGGTAACTTTTTTATTACCACAGCATTGTACAATATTAGTCGAACGATGTACAGAAAACCGATTTCGATTTCATTGATAAATTAAAAAGATATTGCATGTCCAAAGTGTCCACTTTATAAAATGAACAGTCCTTAACCCTTTAAGAGCGTATTTTTTTCTCCTTCTGCTCTCTGGACTCCCAAAAAATGGGTAGCACACTCAGGCAAATCAATTCTCGAAAATCATAAAATTCCCCTTACTTACTTTCACTTTTGCTGGCTCTACGCTTTCAAGACATGACCTGCGCCACAATGTTTCGCCAACTAACTCGGTCCATGGCTGCTATCCTCCAATTTCTCGATCGCCCCACACTTCCAAGATCCTGCTTCACTTGGTCAAACCACCTAGCTCGTTGCGCTCCCCTTCGTCTTGTACCGGCCGGATTTGAGGTGAACACCATTTTTGCGGGATTGTTGTCTGGCATTCTCACAACATGTTCCGCCCATCGTACCCTACCAGCTTTGGCGACTTTCTGGATACCGGGTTCACCGTAGAGTTGCGCAAGCTCGTGGTTCATTCTTCTTCTCCATACGCCGTTCTCACATACTCCGCCGAAGATCGTCCTAAGCACACGTCGTTCAAAAACTCCTAGCGCTTGCAGGTCTTCTTCGAGTATTGTCCACGTCTCATGCCCGTATAGGACTACCGGTCTTATCAGCGTCTTGTACATGGTACACTTAGTACGGAAGTGAAGCTTACCAGACCGCAAGGTCTTGTGGAGTCCGTAGTAAGCAAAACTTCCGGCAATGATACGTCTTCGGATTTCTCTGCTGCAGTTGTTATCCAACGTTAGCAATGATCCGAGGTAGACAAATTCGTCCACCACCTCATCACGCGTATGCCATAGCGAGCTCTATCGCGCTCGGTTCCTCCTGCCAGCAGATATTTCGTCTTCGACGTATTTACCTTCAATCCAACCCGATCTGCTTCACGTTTCAGCCTGGTTTACTGTTCAGAAACCACCTGGAACGTTCTTCCGACAATGTCCACGTCGTCAGCAAAGCAGATGAACTTGCTGGATTTATTGAAGATCGTGCCCCGCATGTTGAAGCCCGCCCGTTTCATAACACCTTCTAGCGCAATATTGAACAGGAGGCAGGAAAGACCATCGCCTTGTCGAAGTCCTTTGCGTGTTTCAAACGGGTCCGATAATACACCCGGTATCTTCACACAGCACTGTACACTATCCATCATTGCTACGAACAGTCTAGTCAGTTTCCCGGGAAAACCATTCTCGTCCATAATCTTCCATAGCTCTTCGCGGTCGATGGTATCATAGGCCGCTTTGAAATCGATGAATAGGTGGTGCGTAGGGACTTGATATTCGCGACACTTTTGGAGGATCTGCCGCAACATAAAGATTTGGTCTGCTGTCGATCGCCTGTCCACAAAACCGGCTTGATAACTTCCCACAAATCTGCTTGCCAGTGGCGATAGACAGCGGAAGATGATCTGGGAAAGCACTTTATAGGATGCGTTAAGAATGGTGATCGCTCGATAGTTCTCACATTCTAACTTGTCATCCTTTTTGTATATTGGGTATATTATTTCCTCCTTCCACTCCTCCGGTAGCTGTTCTGTATCCCAGATCCTGGCTATCAATCGGTGGTGTGGCCAACCTGTCCGGGCCCATTTTAATAAGTTCCGCTCCAATACCATCCTTTCCAGCTGCTTTGTTGTTCTTGAGCTGTTTGATAGCATCCTTAACTTCGCCTATTGTGGGAGTTGGCACGTCTCCCTCATCCGCCGTACTGATGAAGCCATTCATCCTGCTGTCCGGATCTTCTTCCTCTGCACCGTTTAGATGTTCACTGTAGTACTGCTTCCTCCTTTCGATCACCTCACGTTCGTCCGTCAAGGTACCTCCATCCTTATCCCGGCACATTTCAGCTCGCGACACAAAGCCTTTGCGGGATGCATTGAGTTTCTTGTAGAACTTCGTGTTTCTTGAGAACGATACAGCTGCTCCATCTCTTCGCATTTCAACTCTTCCAGGCGGCGCTTTTTATCCCGGAATAGATGGGTTTGCTGTCTTCGCTTCTGTTTGTATCGTTCCATGTTTTGACGGGTGCCTTGCTGCAGCATCATCGCCCGCGCTGCATTCTTCTCGTCCAAAACCGTCTGACACTCCTCGTCGAACCAACCGTCCCGTCGATTTGCTTCCACGAACCCATTGGCACCTTCCGCTGCATTGTTTATGGCTCCTTTGAGACTACTCCAGCAGTCCTCAAGAGGAGCTTCGGTGAGCTCTCCCTCTTCCGGCAACGCTGCTTCAAGGTTTCGCGCGTATTCAGTTGCGACTTCGGGTAGCTTGAGCCGTTCCAGATTGTACCGGGGCGGGCGACGGTACTGAATGTTGTTCACAACGGAGAGTCACTTTAACCATCACAAGGTAGTGGTCTGAATCGATGTTTACGCCGCGATAAGTTCTGATGTCGATAATGTCCGAGAAGTGTCTTCCATCAATCAAAACGTGGTCAATTTGCGATTCAGTCTGTTGGGGTGATCTCCAGGTGTACCGATATGAGAGGCTGTGCTGGAAGTAGGTACTAAGTATGGTCATGTTTTTGGAGGCGGCGAAATCAATCAGTCTAAGGCCGTTTTCGTTCGTAAGCTGGTGAGCGCTGAACTTCGCTATAATCGGTCTGAATTCCTCCTCTTGGCCAACCTGAGCGTTTAGATCTCCGATAACGATTTTGACATTATGGCTTGGGCAGCCGTCGTTCCATCTGCGAGTAGAAAGCGTCCTTATCGTTATCGTCACATGCTAGATGAGGGCTGTGCACGTTGATTATGCTGATATTGAAGAAACGGCCCTTGATCCTCAACTTGCACATTCTGTTGTGGATTGGCCACCACCCAATCACGCGCCTCTGCATTTCGCCCATCACGATAAAAGCTGTGCCCAGCTCATATCTGTTGCCACAGCTCTGGTAGATGGTATAACCATCCCTATACGTATGTACCGTCGACCCTTTCAAGCAAACCTCCTGCAGTGCTACGATGTCGAACTTGCGGACCCTCAATAATTCAGAAAAAAAATGCGGGTACTTCCCAAGAAATTGAGAGACTTACAGTTCCATGATCCGAGTTTCCAATCGTTAGTCCGTTTTCGATGCATGGGTCTATGCCGATTGTTCCGGTATGAATTTTCATTGTATGCTTCCTGTACTGGTGATTTTTACGGCTGACTTGTAAGGCCTGCACCAATTCCCTGTCTCGCCGGAGGATCATCGTGCACAGCACTGTTTAGAGCCCCACGCTGGCACTAGGACGATGATCAGCCGCTCCTAACATGGAGAACAGACGCTCTGATAAGCTACACCCTCAGAAGAGAGGAGCCCCCCTTCCCTGTCAGCATACGACCAAGGTCCCACCAGGGTTGGTTACCCGATCTTCCCTACGGTTACTCGTACCCCAGGCAGCACCACGGGGAGGTAGGGATAGGAGTTACTGGACAAGAGGCTAAGGACCACAAATGGGGTCTATTTTATACCTGCAGGTACGCGAAGTACCAATGGTACGCATTGTCCAGTCATTTATCACTTAAAAATTCCCCTTATGAAGCATTGAAAATTAATTAACAACCAATTGCATAAGTCTACTATGGATTCCATATAGCTGCAATGTTAATCATAATGTAGTTAAACTTGATTACCGTGTAAAATTTGCATTGAGCGCCTTACGATTCCCATAGCTGTCACTGGTGTGAAAAAATAACAAGGTGATTATTATGAAAACGTGAAAATGGGTAACATCGTTCTCGATGAGCTCGTGCTTATTGCCGACTTGCTGACGGAAGCACCGCCGATTTGCATGGATGTTTTCAAAGGTAAAGTAATATTCTGATTAATGTTTAAACAAATCTGTGTGATTTCTTCAAAAGGACGGTATTGACATCGACGTCAAATTGAGAATTTAATGATTGAAATTTACCCAAAAAAAATCAATTCTCTATTTGTCATTAGTGCGTTCTTGGTCCACATTTTTAATCACAATATTGAATATCAATAGCTCTAGAAATTCAACAATTATCCCAAAAAATTGCTTTGCTTTTGTATCTTTAATTTGAATAAAATAAAATTGCGTTTTTTTATGGACATCGTTTGTGATTGCGCCCTTGATGTATTTCGCCTGCTGTCAAAGAACGAATCCAATTTCGCCCGGTCTGCGAGTCCAACTTGAATGTCAGCTGTCAATTAAACCTTTTGTTTTGACTTTTTTTAACAGCAGATCCAATTGCGCCCTTCTGCACGCAATTGTATTTTCGATGCTTGCAGTGTTTTATCAACTAAAATGTTTTTGTTAACTGATCATATCACGTCGCATCGTTTAGCAGCTGCTTCAGAAGATCCGTGCCAGCCACAGGTGGCTGCAGGTAAGAGAATTGTCGCTGTACAGCAGTTGTCGATATTGACGACGACTTTGATCGTTCCAGCTAACATGATTGAATTCCTTCTTTCGGTACATATTTTGGATTTGGAGCGGTTAGCAGAGTGCAGTAAGTTATGCTACGATTTGATTTATTTGCTATCATTAAATTATGTGCAGCTGAAAATATTGTACTGCGGATAGAGTACGGGTTAACATTCCATCGTTTTGATGGCTTGGCCGTACTTTTAACCTGATTATGGCAAGTGCAGTGAAAAGACTAGGATTAGCCAAGCAGCTCACCCTTTCACTATGGACTCGCAGCCAACCCACTGTGTATTATTTTCTCGATTTCATGCGCTTTTTGAATAGCGCCCAAACCGTTGATTTTAGCGATATAGTTTGTTCGGAGAAGTTTTTTGGTATATTAAAGCGCAGCTTTTGACGAAAAAAGTTTTGTGATCAATCCACCTAGCAGTGAGATAGAAAAACTATTTTTTTAAAACATTTAGATAGACATATGGTGTCTTCGGCAAAGTTGTAGAATTGGCAATTTGAAACAACTTTGTCGAAGACACGATTTTTCTATCTCTTATACTTTTTGAGATATATGCCGTTGTATGTGAATGGCCCCTAAAAATCATACTTTTTATCATAACATTTTTCCATGATTTTTAACATTTTTTGTGTTTTCTACAAAGTTGTTTGTCATGAAAAAACCCGTGTTTTTGCTGAACATATCATCACTCTATCTTATGAAGTAACAAAGTTATTCATGAATTACTCTTTTTTCAAGGGGTATTTTAGGCTTCTATAACTGGCTTCGGCGCAAAATGGCGCAGACAACACTTACAAATCATGAAAGTACCATATCTGCCCTTTCGGCATTTGATAAAAACTTTTGTCTATAAGCGTCTTTGCATGGGTTTTTACTATTAAACAAATAAGCCTTATTAAAACGAATTCGACTGATAATTTTTTAACTTTAAGAGATAGAGAGGTGCAATGTTCAGCAAAAACACGTGTTTTAAGATGTTGAACAACTTTGTAGAAGACATGAAAAATGTTAAAAATCTTGTAAAAGAGTTACGAATTTTTTAACACAAAGTACACAAATTTGTATGAAAAAACTCGTTTAAAATCATTTTTTCTCATAACTTTTTACTTAAATTTTGAACATTTTTCATGTCTTCTACAAAATTGTTAAACGTCTTAAAACGCGTGTTTTTGCTGAACATCGCACCTCTCTATCTCTTAAAATAAAAGATTTATCAGTCGAATTCGTTTTAACAAGGCTTATTTGTTTGATAGTAAAAACTTATGCAAAGACGCTTATAGACAAAAGTGTTTATCAAAAGCCGAAATGGCAGATATTGTACTTTCATGATTTGTAAGTGTTGTCTGCGCCATTTTGCACCGAAGCCAGTTATAGAAGCCTAAACTACCCCTTGAAAAAAGAGTAATTCATGAATAACTTTGTTACTTCAAAAGATAGAGTGATGATATGTTCAGCAAAAACACGGGTTTTTTCATGACAAACAACTTTGTAGAAAACACAAAAAATGTTAAAAATCATGGAAAAATGTTATGATAAAAAGTATGATTTTTAGGGGCCATTCACATACAACGGCATATATCTCAAAAAGTATAAGAGATAGAAAAATCGTGTCTTCGACAAAGTTGTTTCAAATTGCCAATTCTACAACTTTGCCGAAGACACCATATGTCTATCTAAATGTTTAGTAAAAATAGTTTTTCTATCTCACTGCTAAGTGGATTGATCACAAAAATTTTGTCGTCATAAGTTGCGCTATAAAATACCAAGAAACTTCTCCGAACAAACTATATCGCTAAAATCAACGGTTTGGGCGCTATTCAAAAAGCGCATGAAATCGAGAAAATAAAACACAGTGCAACCGCAAAAATGCGTAGATGGAACATTTATCGACCATCGTATGACGGTTTCCTTCTCTCCGTCCGTTACCTAAGTCAGCATGCATCCCAAGTAACATTGGTAGCTGAAAAACAGCTTGTTCAGCTAAAATGCTGTTGAAACTGCCTTTTTTAACGGAATAAACTATTGTTCAGCTATCAATGCAACCTGGGATTTGAGGGTCTGAGCAATGCAAATAGCGACATGCACATCAACTAACATTATGTAAAAAGCTACTGACATCAATTGTAAATTAAATTATACGCTAAATTGAGACAAATTAGTGAAATTCCCAACATTGAATTGCCCTTTTGCCACCATATATTTGGTGTGTGGGAAAATGGGCGTAATAACACTCTGAAAAGTAGCTACTCAAATTTCAATTGCAATCATTTGTTTTTGAGGTTTTAATATTTGAAAAATCGAGTAAAATTTAAACAAAATCTGTGTTATCTGAAACTTTGTAAGCTGTGTTATCTGGTACTTGTAAGCTTTGAACTCGATTTGTTTACTTTTGTTAGTTTCGCCCATTTGAAAGAAGTGTACAGAAATATTCTAATACTAATAAATTCAATTTTCAGCTGTCGGACTTAAAACAGTGAATCTGTTGGCTTTGGAGGAGAGCGACTTCATCGCCGCCATTAGGGCCGCAACAAAGACATCATTAAAAGTCACTCAATTTTGGTTCTGAATTGAGAACTGGCGTAAAATGAACGTAAGTATTCTCTAACTACTTGGATTTACGGCTAAAAATATTGATAAACATAATTATGCTGTATTCGGCAGGGTCTGACAAAAGTGTCAATGGCGGCCGAAACAACAACGGAATTACAAACCGCAGAAAAACGCGTTATTGACCATCAGTTAGAGGCACATGAAATAGTCAAGGATAATCATAGTAGTCCAATCGCAGGGGGCGAGAATCGCCTGAAGAAGGTAAGATCAACAATTAGTTCAATCACGCAAATAAACATTCGAAATATTTTTAACAGAGGAAGCCACTTGGTGTTCACATTGAGACCAATGAAGGAGTTAGTGAGCAATCTAATATTTCAATTGGCCAAGGCAATTCAACGTCTTTTAAAGTAAGTGTTACCACATTAATCATAGAGAACGTTAACAACTAATGTTAACGCACAAAAAACTGAAAGCCTCTCCAGGCCGGGCGAAGGTAAAAATTGAGGTGAATAACAGCGGAGCTACCAATTCTGCTCAAGTGGGAGGCAACGAGCTTAAGAACATTTATTGTTCACCGAGACGGCAGCGATCGCTACTGGACGAGTGCGATTTGGTTTTGGAGAACGAAAAATTGAAGGAGTACGCGCATGTTGTTTCTTTTCGTATTTATGTTGCTTACACGTTATGCATCAAATCATGTTTACAGTTTAGTTTCAATCTCCACAATAAAACATTTTTCGGTCATATAATTGAGGGTAATTTCAAGTTACAATCTATTGGATCGAGTCCATACAATTCGAAAATTGTATCATCCTGTCCATTTTAAGTGGACGAAAAATTGCAGTTTGCTCAGACTATTACATTCAAAGGCACTAAATTACCCATGGGCCAGTTTGTAACCGAGACACAAAATCAAATAGTAGTTCTGTTCGAAATTGGGAAACATGTCAAAAAAGAACATGAACTATTTCTAATTAGTAGAAACGGAGATCTGGAGATTTTGAAGAACATTTATTGGCACTTGAAGCAATAGAAAGCTCTGATACAATGTGCGTTCTGAACATCGACACAGTCGATGGATCACCGTTTGGTGTACATGAAGTTAAGAACAAATATTATTTTCGAAAAAAACAGCGATTCTGAGGAAGAGGTTTGTTAAGATATATAAAAATAAAAAAATTGTTTATGCAATATGACTTATAATGAAATGTAAATTGTACACGATAAATAAAGTGAATTAGAGTTAATCTACCTTGTATTAGGCAGATTAACTCTTCTTAAGATTCTAATTATTCTCGCTCGAAGTATGTTAAAAGAAAAATCAATAATCATGGTCGTGTGATTTTTATCTTAGGCTAAATTCTATTATAAGAACAACATTTCATGTCATCAAAAAATCAATGTACAATACGATAAATGGATATTGACGGTTCAGTTTACAAACTGATAATAAAATTTTTAAATAAAATATTCCATCATTATGTTTAATTGCAATTTCTTTTTTCAATATTTGCTTCGCTTTGGAAAATGGATCAATCGATTTTTCATCCATTTCGTCGAGTTGAAACTTGAAAGCCTTTATAAGCACTTTGAATTGGATTGCGAAAGTTGTGAAACAGCGATGTGGATACAAATTCGATTTCCACACAATCTATTTTTCGAGGTAAATATTGCAAAATAAAACCATAATAATAACCTCAATGAAATATATGGACAACTCTGAATAAAAAATAAATGTGGGATAATAATTTTCATTTTGATTAATGGAGAATTTCATAATACTGAAAGATCTGATTCTTAAGATTTAATATCAATATTTATTATGCTGTTTTATGAAATGAGTGAGATACCAAATCAGTATCGTTCAAATAAATTCAGAAGGCAATTTAATGAATTGCTTACCGATTTCTTGTGGCTAATAAACATAAGTCCTAGGGGGGTCTGTTGCCTTGAGCCCCTCCACAAAAAAGTGTTTGCCACTGCAAGTGTAGCAGAAACTATGAATGGTTCGTCACTGTGAGTGTCGACATGAACTATGATTCATGAATTATTTATGATTAACTTTTTTTCAAATCACCCCTTTCTTTTTACCCTTATTTTTGTAATTAAAAAATACTTTTTATTGTTCGACACTACAAGTGTAGACTTGCGAAAGGTTCACTTTATTCAACAACTATCCTCCCCATTAACAAACATCCCTCCCAGTAACCTTTGTGGAGATGCAGAGGCAAACACGGTCTCCAAATAGCAAAGGTTACATACTAACATTCCTTCCCCCAATCCCACCTGACTGCAAGGACGTGGCCGGCGCCGTTATTGACCCTGTACAAATAGAGGCACTGAATTATGCACACTTAAGAAAATTATGGCCAATCCTAGCCGAGCTTCTTGTTGATTCTTTGTGCATTTTCTCTTACTTCGGTCAATCACGGAATAGCAACCATTGATATATGTAGTCAGTCTAAGTTAAGCTAAGCTAAGCTAGATATTAAACTCAAAATTTCGAGAAATTCCATTTTATTCCGTTTGTTTTTAATTCTCTGCGGAGATACTTTTACAATCTGAGGAATCGAAACGAAATCGTAAAATAAAAATTCCGCTTGAATGAGTTCCGTGGAATTACACGTAATTTCATTTTGAAGCGTGTTTAATGGAATCATTCGGTATTCCACATACCCTTAGATCCGAAGGCGATCGAAGCGCTTGTCGAAAGGCTGAAGAAATCATTCCAGTTCCGCGATACTGGATGATATCCAATATTTCCTGCAGATGGAAGTCGAAAAGGATCTTCATAGTTGTCTACGATCAACAACCCTACTCATCCCTCGCTACACTACTGGCTAGCGCAAGTCCGCAAAGATCATATAATTAATGCATCATGATACTATCTCCGAGATGACCAAAACAATAAGTTTGTTGATCTTCCTACCGTGGTCGGAAACAATAGGCTTCCAGCGCCAGTGGTATTGCCATCATCACTATGTAGGATCAGAGCACCATCACTTTCACTCGAAAGATCGATAGCCGATCGGTTATCGGCTAATAGAGTGAGATCCTGACTACTAAGTGTGCAGACCTACTCATTGCAGAAGATTGAACCCAGAAACCAGTCGATTTTGGGTCGCATGGCAGGAACACTTGGGCACCGAGCCTACGGGCAATTTTAATTCGTTATAAGAAGAGAATATAGAAATAAGTTTATCCAATATAGTTGTTTGTCCTTAAATAAATGTGCAGTTTTGTGTTACTAGTTTTGCCTAAGTGAAGGTGTTTTTGATTGGAGAATAGAATAAGTGCATGCATCACTATTTGGACCGGATATTTGGGCTAAAGGAGCTCAGGAAGTTGGTCGTAGATCTGATCACGATCTCCTAATTTGAATTCCCATACTGCTACAGTCGATGTCGGACCTGACTGCTCGCTGCATCGTATACGCTATCGAACCCACGGCAAGTCGAACAGCCAGGTGCGTACACAGCTAAAAATATGTTGTAAATTTCAGTTCATTTTCATGCACATATTTGGAGCATCAAAATAAACTGAAATGTCAACGACAAATCGCTTGTTTTTCAATCGGATGCACTTCAAATTTACACGATTTTGTAAAATTCAACCATCTTCAGTTGAAAATTAAACGTGATGCTGTAACAATAGATGAATTTGATTTACTCTTCTGTTTACGCTACATTGAATTTTTTTTTATCTGTGTACATGGTGATTACTTATTGAGTCAGCAAAAGTACATTAGAGAGGTGGTCAAAACAAGCGCCACAGTTTCGAAGACTCCCGTTGGTTCCCGGATATGTATATCAAGAACGAAAACGACGAAACTTCTTTAGTAAGCAACAGCGAATACCAGTAAAGTCTTGTCCGTAGCTGTGAACACTAGACCCGACAATTCGATAGAAACGAGCTGCAACGAGTAGTGTGGTATCTTAAGGGGGCAATCAATTACCGACTTCGACTGAGCAAGAAAGATGAAATTGGGACCATCTGTTGACAGAGCCAAATCAGCAGCAGGAAGTGAGAAACCAAAGGGGTCCCACCACTTTCCTACTGTACTTACTTACCAATACCTTTTCCGTGTCCTCTAGGACCTTCCGGGTGACTCTGCTCGGACTTCACGGTTCGGACGTTGCTATAGAAAATAAGCCAAAAAGTAAACTTCGAATAAATGGCCTTCCGCCTTCTTTATTGAAGGTCACAAGCCGGGTTGCCGACCGCAAACTAGTTGACCTGAACTGGTCAAGTGACCGAACTACCCTACTCTGCTACATTCTATTTTAGCGATGTCTAACCTAACTGCTGACACTGTTGCCGTTTTTGTTCTTGCTATTTCATATGATTTTATTTACATCCATCTGTCATGTCTTGTGGAGGGCCGGCTACCAAATGTATATGCCCTCCTGTACTTTTACTGTTTACGGCTAACGTTACCTAATGATAAATTACATATTTCAACACCATCATCGGTTATTTCGGTATGAACTGGGCGAAGAACTGAGATGACTGGAAATCGCACAGCGAGTTCGCGTTCAAGGTGAATGGAGGAACGGTAAGGATCTTTCAAATATTACGTAATGCAACAGGGGGAAGGAGAGGGGGTGACCAATTTCACATAAAGTCGTTTCGCATAAAGCGGTTTCATACAAGAACAGGTAGCATTTTAAGGAAGGCATATGCCAAACGTCCGTATGCGAATCGTCCTCATGTGAAAAGTCTATGCGAAATGTGGAGTGGTACGGTCCATACACAAAATTTTAATTTTCCATACAAAATCAGGAGGTCTAAAAATTGTAAAACTTTGCATTGCGGTTGATGAAAACAAGCTTGTGTAGCTTTATCGCAATGGCTGATACAGCACAGGAAGCTCTATGGTTGAAGCTCTTACTGGAAGAGCTGAACGATGGACAACGGAAGGTAATCAATGAAGATAACCAAAGTTGTTGAAAATTGTAGGAGGAGAGAAACTGAAGAGAAAAATGAAGCATATTGTAACACAGTTCTACTTTACAAAAGATCTCATTCAGAAACAAGATATGGAGTGTGTCTACTGCCCATCTGAAGATATGGTACCAGCCTTTAAACCAGACATCATGTATACGCGCCTCATATCAAGAGCTTGAGATCAGCTTGCCGTGGGAGCACAAAAACAATCGCGCGCTTGAGCACGTGCTATGGTGAGACACATTTTTTTAGATCTCATGTAGCAATGTACTAGCTCAAACGATCACATCTGCACTGGCTCATGCGCCGTCTCATGAGAAAATCTCAATGTGACAGTGCATTTGAACCTCGCAGACGATGGTTTCAGAAGCAAGGAAAAGGAATTAAACTATGAAAACTGCCCGTAACCGGTTTGAAAAGACTGACGTGGTTCAACACGGTTGAGCTTCTGACATTTGAATTGAAAAACTTGTGTTGGCCACCGAAGAAGCATAGGCATAGGGTAAAAGGCGCCCTCTAAGGAAGGAAGCGTGTTTAGCTATGAAGAAAATTATTATAAGCCATTTTTTATTCGTTATCTCATAGACAAACATGTTTTCTATCAAATAGTAGAAACAGTCATCCATTTTCTTTTTTCTGGAGTTAATAAATCATATTTTACAAAATGCTTGCTTATCTGCATTTTTATTTTTTGCGGGGTAAAACGCGCCACCTGATCTCGGCGTTAGTCGTTCGCGCGCACGCATGCGCAATCATGCTTGCAAATACGTTGCATATATTAGGGCGTTAGATCAGATGTTATTGTTCGATTATAGTATACATGCTGATTCGAAAAATGTGCATTTGTAAGGTTCGAATTTGCACGTAACTACAGCGTGCCATTACGTTTGCTGGAATTTGAATTCAAACGGCTGTTTTGGTGTTATGAAATAGGTGTGGCCGTTTTGATTAAAGTTTAAGTCCTTACGCTTTTTAAGGTTGAATTCGATACTTTTTTCGCATGTAATACAAACTATGGGAGTGCACAAGTCGATTCTCGGTGATAGTTTCAAAAGTTTTGTTGTTTATCGGCCTGAAAAATGGCCTAGAAAATAACACAAAATACAACGAAAACAGCGGAAAACGCTTTTTTGAGTTTTTCACGATTTATGCCAGGAAAACACTTAAAAATATATCTAGAGAAGCATTTTAATACATTTGTTATCTCGGATGAAAAACAGCGTCCCAAAGCACGTCGTTCGTTCAAAGCAAGGGTGGCGCATTTTACACCCAGTTCCCCTAGAACGAAGTCGTATGCTTCCGTGGGGTTATTGTACTAGGCAAACATAAAGGCCGGAGCACAATGGATCCGGTTAGCAATCCTGATTTTTGACAACTATTTTAAATGGCCGTGATCATATGGATCAACGCACAATGCATCCGGATTGAGTTTGCGGTTTGGTACTAAATTGTACTAAACGCAACATCGACCGCAAAGTCAACCGGAAGATTTGACTCGTTTCAAATCTTGCGCTTGACTTTGCGGTAGACGATTTGTTTTGTTTATCTTTTTGCAGTGCGAGAAGCAGCTCGGTGTGCAGGAGAACTTCAGCTTTACGTTAATTTTCAGCTGTTTTGTAAAGGTAAGTTAGTTTATTTTATGTTTAACTAATAGTTAATTATCTAGGAAGAATGCTTTATGTATTTTCCATCGCGTTTTTGATGAATTGCTAGCGAATACCGGCGAACAATCTCTTTGAAGAGAAGAAATTTTCACCCATTGCCTACCAGCAAGAAATCTCTTCGAAGAAATTGTGCGCCGGAATTCATCAGCTGGTAACGAATTCCGAAGAGAAATTTTCTTGCTGGTGAGAAGGGGAACAAAATTTATTCTCCCCGAAGGGATTGTGCGCCGGAATTCGCTACCTGTTGTGGTATGTTTCGAAATTTTCGCGTTTTTTTTTCGGTGAATGATGTCGTTTTCACAGTTTGGGCAAGTCCAAGTCAGCGGGTCTCCAATTAGACTATTGATTAAGACTTTGGATCAGCAATCCGGAGACGGCGGGTTCGATTCCTGGTCCGGTCGATAAAGAATATTTACCGACACTCCTTACATAGAGTATCAATTAATAACTATGGAATGCTAAATGCATACTAAGTTGAAGAGGCGCGCTAAGTTTCATGGTGAACGTAGAGCCAGAGAGAAGAAAAAGAATGGGAAGCCAGTTCAAAAACCCAGATTATGTACACCTATGTACACTATTGAATAATTTCATTTATTTACAGGTTCAGTGTCCTGGTTGATTCAGTAACCGTACCTCCGCCCAAATGGATGAGAGTGAAACCCAAAATACTGTAAGTACAATCTTCAAAAAAAAAAAAAAAAAAAAAAAAACTAATAACATAGTGGTTGTTAATTTAAGTAGACCGCATTGAGACAATAAAAGTTTTTAAAATGTGTATGGATCATAAACTGTGGTCAGTTAAGTCTACGAAGTTTATGAAAGCATTCTAAACTTATTTTTCAGTATGATGCTCATATGTGTAGCTGGAATTTTGTTAAAAATAATTTTTAAAATCAATAGTAATCACACATAATGGGCTAAACAGTTAAATGTTCATTGTCGGAGTCGGATTTCAGATTCGGAGTCGGAATTGGAATAGGATTCAGAGCCGGAGATGAAATCGGAATTTGGAGTCGGATTCAAAGTCGAAGTTAGAGTTCAGAGTCGAAGTTAATATCGTAGTTCAGTGTCGGAGTCGGAATCGGATTCGAATTCAAAGTCGGAGTCGTAGTCGGAGTTTGAAGATCAGAGTCGGAGTTCATAGCCGAACTTTGAGTTCATAGTCGAAGTCGGAATCGGATTTCAGAGTCAAAGTTTGGAGTCGGTATTCGGAGTCGGAGTTTGGAGTCAGAATTTGGAGTCGGAAAATAGAATCGGAGTTTGTAGCAGGAGTTCATAGTCGGAGTCGGAATTGAAGTCGCAGTTCAGAGTCGGAGTCGGATTCGGATTCGAAGTTAAAATCGGAGTCAGAGACGAAATCGGATTCAGAGTCGGAGTTCAGAGCCAGAGTTCGGAGTTCAAAATCAGAGTAGGATTCAGAGTCGTAGTCGGAGTTCTATGTTCAAATCGGAGTTGGAGTTGAAGTCAGTCGGAATTCAAAGTCTGAGTTCATAGTCGGAGTCGGAGTTTGGAGTCGGAGTTCGGAGCCGGAGTTCATAGTAGGAGTCTGACAGTTTGTAGTTCAGAGTTGGAGTCAGAGTGGGAATCGGAGTTTAGAGTCAGAATTTGGAGTCGAAGTCGGAGTTTAGAGTGGAAGTCGGAGTCACAGTTCGGAGTCGGAACTCATAGTCGGAGTTGAAGTTGGAATCGTGGTTCGGTGTCGGAATCGGATTTCGGAGTCAGATTTTGGAGTAGGAATTCGGAATTCAGATTCGGAGTCGGAGTTCAGAGTAGGAGTTCGGAGTTCAAAGTCAGATTCGTTCATAGTATACCGTTGACCTTCATCATCAGGCCAAGGACTTGGCTCTCCCCATCTCCCAATATATTGCTGTGTGCGTTTGAGAAATCTAAATGCGCTTCAAACGCGATAACAGCGGTAACATAGTGAAACCAAGGACAACCTAGCAACTATCGTAAAAATCACGGCAGACCTAGTAAGAAAAATCTCTCACTGATATCGCATTGCATATTGGGGAATCTTGCCACATTTGAGATTTGCATCTCAACTGCACACAGCAATACTTATGGCTGACATGTGATTCTCGTATTGGGTAGTACGGACGCAGCTGAGAAGAAATGTCAAATCAAATGAACCTCGCCTTGCAGATTCCTTGACCATTTCGGTCAAGAAATAACTTTGCACTGAACTGAAATTCCTTGAGCGATTCCGTTTGATCAGCATACCTAGCTATTCACTGTACGAGTTGTTATTACAAACCTGTCTTCAATTAAGGCACTAGTCAGTATGGAAATTACTTCAAGAGCAACGATACAGTGATACGAGAATCACGTGTCCGTTCGTGGTATTATGCAATTTGTATAGGATACTAGTACATGTTAGCCAAATGTTGGCAAATGCTCATATTTGCTAACGATATATGTGTATTTACAGGAGGAAGAAACCAGCAATGTCAACGAACGAATCATTGCATTCGTAAAGGAACATAAGGTTCTCTACGATAAAACTATGCGAGCATACAAAAATAATAACAACAGAAACAAGCTTTGGGTGCAGCTTGCATCAGAAATCGGAATGGATGGTAAGATTATTGGATTATTTAAGCTATTTCTTGTGGTACTTTTCAAATGAACCTAACATTGTGATACTCTCCTCTCTCCTTTCCATTATGTTCTTTGGATGTACTTCTAGTTTAAGACATTGCTCGCATAAACCTTGAAAACGGCATAAAAGCCGTTGGTTATTCCTGAACACATGAATGTAAACACCTTTGAGAGAAAGAGCAAACCGTTCTAGGGCTTTAGTTTATACGTACTTAGAAACAACGAGCAACCAACTTGGCTACCAATGACTTATTGGACGAGATCATACATTGTGCGAGATAGTCTCTTGAGCTATGCTGAAAGAAATGAGCGAATTAGATGCAAAGGAATGTAAGTGACAACCCCTTCCGACGTTCAAAGTTTTTCGTAAAATTTTCGCTCCATACAAAATATATGGGACTTCATTTTAAACCCAATTTTCTCCGATTTATTGTAATTTTTCTTTTCGACGTAAAAATAAAATAAAAAGATCTGAAAAGCTAAAAAACTGAACATTTTTTTGAATTTCTTCTTTTTTTTTGGCGTAACTTCCCCACTGGGACAAAGCCTGCTTCTCAGCTTGGTGTTCTTTGAGCTTTTACACAGTTATTTACTAAGAGCTTTCTCTACCAATGATCATTTTGCATGTGTATTCGTGTGGTAGGCACGAAGATACTCTATGCCCAAGGCAGTCAAGAATATTTCCATTACGAAAATATCCTGGACCGGTCGGGAATCGAACCCGTCACCCTCAGCATGGTCCTGCTGAATATCCGCGCCTTTACAGCTTCGGTTATGTGTGCCACAATTTTTTTACATGCTTAACTCAAATTCAACAAAAATGTCACTTACACCCCTTTGCATCTGGACCATATTGTAATAAACGAAAAATGTGAAACGATAGAAGAGAGAGTCCTCAACAATTAGATAAGTCCTTTTGAAAAATTCCGCCTGATTTGTCCATTTTTCTTTATATAGCTTGTGCATATTACTCTATTATTAATATATTATTGTCCATATTACTATATTTACAAAATTATAAATATATTATTACCCAACGAACATGAGTAATATGATTTTATTTACCCACTTGCCCCTGGGTACTGTATATGTGAAATACAGAAATTAATTACCTGTTCATTCATTATCTCAGAAACAGCGTGTCACAGATTACCAAATGCCTTACGGTTTTATCACTAACTATGCAATTTGTTTGATTTTTATATGTTTGATTCTCATTTTCCTAGAAATATTTTTTAATATATATATATATATGTATATATTTTTAGCAAAATCGTTAACAACGCGCTGGAGATCTTTAAGGGATCGGTACGTGAAAGAGTTGAAAATAGCAGATCTCAATCATCGATCAGGAGCAGAGGCGAATGACGCAGACGATTCATGGGAATTTATGGAGCACATGGCATTCTTGAAGGAACACGTCGCCAAGAGAAAGTAAGTGCTCTTAGTTTGATTTTGACCATATGACGACACTTAAGGAGTTCTGCGAGTCCGTATTTTGAAATGAACATTATCAATATTCAACACAAGTAACATATAAACCAATTTGGTTCAATATCGTCAAATAGGAATTATTTTGTGATTATCCTTTTATGTTTTATAGAATCATATCTCACATGAATGGGAATTCATTTTTCGTCTGAGTTCAATTGACAATTATACCCCACGATTTTTACTGCCTGTGATCGCATATCAGTCCCATATGGATTTTCGTCGGTTTGAGTTAACAACGGTTTTGACCATCAATATGCGTATATTTTCATATTACTTGATAATGTTTCACACTTTGATCACAGAAATGTGAAAATGACATCAGGCCAGTTTGTCCTATTATGCAAAGTAACCGTATATCAGTCTCACAATAAAATTTAACCGACCAGAAACCAAGATAAGGATGTTATTTCGAGATCGCCCTATTTTTCTGTAATACATTATAATATTCCATCTTCATTGTGGTTGACTTCTTTATCTTACATGTACTGATTGTTTGAGTGTGATTTTTCAAACATTTACATAGAAAGTAGAGTTTCAAACTTTGAAGGCGATTTTCTCAATGTCTACTTTTTCTATATGGGACTGATAAGCGATTACAGGCAGTTTAGATACATTATATTAAGGGAATTCACTGAACACACTTAATTTATTTCGCCGAGGCCGGTAAAAATAATTGCCGAGAACCCAACAGCTGAGATTTCGGCAAAAATCTCGGTAAAAGTTCAAAGTGCCGATTGAACTGCAAAATGTTAAATCAACCCAGCTGTCAAAATTTGACGAAAATATCGGCAATCATTTGCAGCAAATCTCGGCACACCGCTACCGAGATTCGGTAAATGGTATTTTTTTTCTATTGGAAGAAGAATAAGAAGAAAAAAACTCACATAAATTTCAATGATCGAAACAAATTTAATAAAATTACGTATTTAATTGGGTTACAAAATACCACCACAGAAAACATCTAAATTTTCACAAAATTGGTGAAATTTCGTGCTCTTATATTTGGAACATAATAGCAGCACAACCACTTTCGCTGCACTTCAATTGTTCCAAGTACTTCCCGGGGAATATTTCTAAAAGTGTAATAAAAATAGCATTAACTGAGCTGACTCGTCTGAATGAATCATTTATGGGCACAAATGTACGCCATAATACAATAAATTATGTGAATACTTACATGGAGGCGCTCTCCCTCTTTCCACGAACGTTTTAAAACATTTCGAGCACATGTTGGTTTCTGCAGCTCTGATTTTTCGGCGTTGACAGATGCACTTTGCCGAAATTCAGTAAACATATTTGTTTGCTGATTGTTTTGGTAAAATAGATTACCGAGTCTCAGTTATTTATGTAAACTACCGATTTTCGTCAATTTGCATCTGTCATTATCGCTCAACTGTCAAAATTGAACGAGATTTCGGTAAAAATATGTTTTACCGGCTGAATTCGTCATTTAAGTTTACCGAGATGAAATTCAACGATTAAGTGTGAACAGCATAAACTGCGCAACTAATGTCGTTTTTGTTTTTGAGCTCGAGTGCTACACCGTTACACCGGGAAGAAAGCGAGTGTAGATGTTTGCTCTGATGTTTATATTCAAACGGTCGATCTACACTCGCTTTCTTCCCGGTGTAACTGTGTGGCACTTGAGCTCAAAAATGAAAACGACATAAGTAACGTTTGTTACTGATATCAAAGCAATCTATATCTGCTCTCCGAACACTACAGTCATCACACAATTATGGGAAAGTCAATTTACCATGCTTTTCTAGTGCAATTGACCCATAATTGTGTGTGACCCATAATTGTGTAATGACTGTACATTTCAGTGCCATTCAGAACCTCAAAATCTTCGTTTTCTAATGGCCTTGCGTAGCACCATGCTTGGACTATTTTAACTAAAAATCATATCAACAAGAAGGCATAAATATTTCCACTTTTGTGGCACATGAGTTTTTTCTGTAATTATTCCTGCAAGACCGTCTTCTTAGTTTTATTTAGAAAAAAATACAGGGTTGTTACAATAGACTTATAGACTGCTCACTCCCACAGAAAATTTGAAAACACGGACCGCGGTAAACGTCAGTCAAATTTTCGTTGAGATCAAGTAGGCTGGCATACATTCGTGCAGAAGTCCATAGCGCGGAT
This sequence comes from Aedes aegypti, assembly GCF_002204515.2. Classification (NCBI taxonomy): domain Eukaryota; kingdom Metazoa; phylum Arthropoda; class Insecta; order Diptera; family Culicidae; genus Aedes; species Aedes aegypti. The sequence continues at coordinate 114,385,990 of NC_035108.1, read as the reverse complement.
TTCACGAATTTCGCGGTTATTGCGGATTTGGCGCGGATTAAATGGGAGAATTGGTCCCTCGCGCGGATTTGATTTTACAAACATTTTTCTCACTTTTTGTCACACTGCTATTCCTCGGGTCGAGGGGGGGGGGCATAAGCATTTAAATTGAAAAATATTAAAAACTCAACGGATTTGTTAAAGAAGTTGCTTGAGAAATTCTTGCGGAAGTTTCACCAGATTTTTTCTTCAAAGATCCTCCAGCAAATCTTGGAGAAGTTTCTCCAAGATTTCTTTTGGAAGATGCTTACGAAATTTTTCTAGAAGTTGAACAAAAAAATCTCACACAAGATGTTCCAGAAATTATTTCTACGGTTCCTAAAGGAGTTTCTCTGCGAGTTTCTTCTGCAATTCGTCCAAGAATTCATTGCGGGATTCCTTCAAGAATTCCTTCTGGGATTTCTTCAGGAATTCCTTTCCAGTTCCTCCAGGAGTTTCTTTGGAAATCGCTTTAAAAGTTCCCTCTGAGATTTTTCCTGGAGTTCCTTCTGGGACTCCTCTAGTAGTTCATTTTGTTTTTTTTTCTTCTGGAATTCCTCCAGGGACTTCTCTAGACATTCTTTCTAGAATTCATCTGAGTTCCTTTTATGAGTTCCTTCTGGGATTCTTCCAAATGAGCTCAAATTTTTCCACAAAACATTCTATATTAAAGTTTATAATATGATTTAGCAAATTTTCAGATAATTTGGCCAATTAACACCAATAAAACAATCGGGCGATACCTCAAAATTCATGGTTCGTTGGAATATAAAAGAATTTAATCTTCTCAAGTTCCTTGAAAAACTTGGCCACACCGGATATTTTTTGAGAAATGGTAACATAATCATTTCCATTGAGCCGATACAAATATTATTTTTCTTTTATGTTAGGTAGCCCCTATCGGGTATACGAGGGGCGGATGAAAAACTTTAAGGAATGAAAAATAACCAAAAACTATTGAAAAATTGAAAGAAATAAAAACACTTGAAAAATTTGAACTCATCAATTATCAACATTTTCTTTCTACACAAATATTTTCAGATTTTTTAAGGTGAGTGGGGGCGGATAACGTAAAAAATAAAGTATATGTATCAGCTTTATGTGAAAGATAAGAGGAAATAGTCCTTCAGACTCCCTGGTTCATGTAATCTGATCTTACCGTATCGGCTAAAAATATATAAGGTACCGTGGGGTAAGTGGATACAGAAAAATCCATAGTTAACTTCATTGTTATGTACAGCTAACGTGAATAATGTAACTCAAACTTTTTTCTGTGGATAACAAACAAGGGACTATTATACTTCAAATCGTCATTTATTTCGATTTTTCTGATTGTTATGTATTGAGTATGAGAGACTTAAAAATTTGCACCAAATGATCCACTTGCCCCACCGTGGTGGGGTAAGTGGATCACCATTAAAAAAAAATTGTTCTCAAAACAAATGTAGTGTGATTATGTTTGATATGAATGATATCACATATCACCCTCCTTCTTGTTATTAGTGCTAGTAATGTTACATTTTAATACTTTAAAATTAAAAAGTATCTTTATTTTATCAAAATATAATAAAAAGTATGTATATATTAGTTCATACTAATTTGAACAAAAAAAAAAAAACATTGAAACTAGAAAAATTTGAAGATATTTCATCCATTTATACGCATAAGTCATACAGAAGTATTGTAGGATTATTCCTAACAATATTTTCGAAAAACACTCTTGGTTTAAAAATATTAGTTACATTTACTTTTGAATAACAAACTGAAATCCTTCTATTTTATTTATGATTATATGTGTATCATCTGTCTAGAACAATTAATATGGTCAAAAAAGGTACGATATTATGCTTTTGATTGGAACATTAGTATATTCTGCTCTTTTACAGCTTAGCTTAGATAAACCACGAAAAGTTTCGTGTAAATTTTGAAATTATTATTCTTTTTATTTTTTTTTATACCAGAAAGGTTAAAAACACTTATAGGTGGATTAATTCAAATTTTCTATGGTCAATTTGACAAATTCAAGCTGGGAATGGAACAAAATAAAGGAAAACAACATTTGCGGATATTAAAGCTTATTTAAATTCTCGTAAGCAGTCTGCCAATAAATGATAATTATTCTTGATCTACTTACCCCACCCCATTAAAAAGTAGGGGTAAGTGTACCATGTTTAATATATTTGTATTTATTTATAAAAATGACATATTTTTCATTGTGATTCATTCAATTAGAACTGAAATGCTCACCATGTGTCGAAAAAAATAATAGAATTTGATTTTAGACAGAGATACAATGGATTTTTGATTGATGGAAAACAATTTTCAAATTAATTACTTTTTGCAGCTAACAAGTTTGCTTGTGTTAGTGTACGTGTAGTACCAGTTTTGCAATAGTATCAGTGTGGGCGTAAGACTATTACCTAAAACGAAGCTATGGTGCGAAAACATTCAACATGTTAAAGAATTTATGCTTTATATTGACAAATGATCCACTTACCCCACTGATACACTTCCCCCACTGTACCTTAATAAATATTCCGTATTTAGCTAAAAATATGGTTTGAGTAGAGTATTATTTCCATGAGTCCATGGAATCATAAACGCTAAAGAGACCAAAGAGGCCTACGGAAATATTCTAGGTGTAAAGTAAATGCATCAGAATAAGAAAAAAAATTATTTCCATGTTGCATTTGAGGGATTATTTAACTCAACGACACAGAGTAATCGTCTAATACATACTGCTTTTTAATTTGAAGATTTAGTTGTGCACAATTATAATAACATCAATTTCTAATTTCTGTGATATTAAAATGACAAAAATAACAGGGTTCTAAGATCTAAATCTGTTTTGCGCTTTTTAAAATACTGATTTTGTATCCCCCTTTTTCGCAACAAACATTTGGCTGCCATCATTCTACAATCAAATTTTTGCCAAGTCTTTTATGCATATCTTCAAATTACTGTTATTTGATTTACCATAAAATGATAATAAGTTTGATAAGTTGTTTAAATCTTTCGGGAAATTAAACATATATTCGGAAAAAGGACTGATAAAATCGGGTTCACACTGTCTCGAAAATTTGACAAAAAACCCAGTTGTGGTTGGCGCGGATTTGACGCAATTCTGATTTTTATTGGCGCGGATTTGGCGCGAATTTGATTTTGATCGGCGCGGATTTGGCGCGAAAAATGTTTCAGGTTTCTCGTAACAACCCTGAAAATATTCAAACATTTCTTCAATTATTTGTCTGGAATTACCTAAGTTTGTTATATTTTGTTCAGACTACAAACTGAATAACATGTTATTCAAATTACCGTCACGAAAAACGTCATCAAGCCAATATCATCTCACTATCTTGAAGGTGTTATTCATCCCTGCCCTATGGTTCAGAGAGGGTTAGGGCAGCGTTCTGCCAACTTGGTCGAGGCAGAATTCTTGGGAGAACAAGTCAAGGGTTGTTGAAAGATTACGTAACGTCATTCTATTGTAGAACCAAACTTATAATGTAGCTCACCCCCAGCTTAGCTATTCAAATGATCGTTAAATCTATACATTGATGAAGCACTCGCGTATTTTTGACAACATTTAAGGACAAGTTACGGAATATTTCAACAACCTCATCAATCCTGAAATGAGATCTTCTTCTAATTACGTAAGACAATGTTCAGAACTACTCGTTTTCTAATAGAATATCTTCTTGTAAGAATAACATAAATCTTTGAACGTCGCTAATATCCTTATTAGGTTTTTCCCCTAAATACTTACGTAACTAAAGGAGCACCTCTTCTTTAAAGTGCCAGAGTGAAGGGTTGAGCTTGTAGGGATCCCTTGAAGACGGGATAAAAAATCATTAATTCGCGATCATGCCGCTGCGTCTTGTGAGGAGGATAACATGTCGATTTAAAAATTGAGCTTGAGCTACACATCCTACTACACAACTACGGTACAATAATTTAATGATTCTTTGTCCAAGTCCGTGGAATCATTCTGAACGGCCGCTGTGAGAATACCACATTAATCTCTCACATGCAACGAATGCCATGCCTGAGCAGGGAGCGTCCATCAATTACGTCCAGCATAATAAGCAATTTTCATAACAATCAATTTTTATTAGATTTTCAGTCCGTGGATGGTTTCAAAAACAAGTTTTTCTTATTCCAATAACTAGTAAAAATAGATATCGGTGCTCTTTGTAGCCGAAATTTGCAATGAATTTCAGTAAATTTCATAGTCGGATAGCAATAACATCATCAAGTCTGTTCCAAAACCCTAGTCCCACACCCCACAATCATCTACCTATCCCATGGCGTTTGTGCGACCAGCAAAGGTTATTCAGCCATTACCCCTCCTGTTATCGGCTTTGGACTGACTTGCGCTCTCATTGCCCCACCAAATGCTGCAAAATGAAAATGAAAATGAAACTATCTTGAAGGTGTTATTCATAGTAATACTTTGAATAACATGTTATTCAGTTGCAGTCTGAACACAGTATTAGAAAAAGTTGTCCAGGAAAGGCATTTAAATTTCATCAAAAATTACATTGGGAATGTACCTTGGCATTATCCCAATGTTGAATGATTCTAGTGAATAATCAGAAATTTTTCATGAGCCACGAGCTGAAAATTTAATCGATTTATCAATCACTAGTGGTGGTTTGGTTATTCTAATTTTTGCTCTCTAAAATGCAAGGATTGGCTTCGATATATACACACGTTTCCCCCATGGGGCTGTTCATCATCATTTTTTAAAACTTTTTGCTATTGGAGCGTATTGCATAACTCCAATTCGTTATTATTTTGAACCCATATATCGTATAAAATATTAACGAAGTGCTTTATTGTTTACAGGACAACGAGTAACTATGATGGGCCAAGCTCAAGTCAGCAAACTGATTTCCACAACTTGGTCGAAGAACACCTTGATGAAGAATCAGAAGGCACACCTTCGCGAACTCCAACATCATCGAGAAAAAGAAAAGCCGATGACATCGATGATAAAATGTCGGCGCTGTTGGAAAAGTATATTGAAAATGCTTCAAATGAGAAGCACTCGGTATTTGGGAAGCTGGTGGCATGCAAGTTGTCAAAATTCCCAGAACATATTGCTGAAAGGGTAGAAGCTGAGATATTGAATGTTATTTACAACGCTAACGCTAATTATCGAGCGGAAACAAATAATGAGTAAATTTGGCTGTATGCTAAATTTACCATTTTTACTCATTTTGCTTACTTCGACTCATTTTAACTACACCTCGTTTATATTGTTTATTTTTAACATGTTCTGTACGATTGTCTGTACCCATCTGTTCCAGGGTATGATCTTGACATATTTGGTAATTTTGTATAGAAATTGGCTATCACTTCTAACTTTTGTGAACACAACTGTGTATGAGGATAGCATGATGGTAAAACCATTTTTCACCACAAATTTCAAGAATACAAAACTAGCAAAGCATGAAGATTTTATTGAATTGATCGATATGTCATGGTATGTATTTTATGCTTAATAATACTTTAAATACATTTAGCGTTCAGTGACGCCTAGACAACATGAAACAAGTGCATCACTCTCTATTCAATTCATATCAGACACTGTCTTCTCCTACACTTCCCAAAAAATACGCTGTTTTTGCACGGTACTTAGCAAAAATCTGATAAAATTTATGATTTATGCAAACATTAGCAGTGATGCATTTCAAACTGAACGCGAGCCAAAAGTGAACTGAACGCGTTCTAATTTTGAACGAGAACGCAGCAAACAGATAACTTGCGTGCAAGATTCGGACGCTGCTCACGAACGGCCCGTTCACTTTAAAATGCACAGCGAAGCACGAAACCTAATAACACTACTTTAAACAACATTGAATTCATATCACGCACAATGTATGGAACCTTAAGTGTTCCTTGATACCTTTTACAAATCTGTCTGCATCTAAACATGTTTTAAATCTGCCATTGAAAGAATTTTCCTTTCGCGTTCATTTTTCGGCTCCCTTGGGTTCAAAATTTTGAACTGATCAATGTTCAAGCCTACTTGATCCCTCGTTCAAAAATTTGAACTGGAACGCAAACTGAACGCGTTCAAATGCAACACTGAACATTAGTAAACAATTCCTCGAATCTTTGGAAAATCGCTACTACAATTAAGGGGAAAAATTAGCTTGGAATATTTCACAAATGTTTGTCAAAAATTCTTAAAGAGTAAAATTCTGAGTTAAATTTTGACAAGATGGTAAAAAGTCTACGAGAGGGGGAAGATTCTGAGATGACCAAAAATTAGTCTACGCAGTTTAGGAACAGCGCCTTAGATCGAGAGATTAGCGATTCATATAGATTAGTCTCCGTGCTTTACACATCTCAATCCATCCCCCAAATCTGTTACATCTTTTTGCATTATCTCAAAATTTTGAAAGTATTCCAAAATATTTTTTCTCATTTGGCATATCTTGCGAAAGCAAAAGTATTCTTCGAGGTCATCTGGATAGAGTCATGCCCCTAGCCTTAGATGGATTCCTGGAATTCCAGAGTGATTATGTGAAGAATTCCCAAAGAACCTTTGCGACTGTCTAAGGTAAATAATAAATAGCTGAGCTAAACAGGCCTTTTGGAAATTGTTATTTCTTTTAGTTTTGTCCAATGAATGGTTCAACTCATCAGAATTAACAATTTCTTTGCTCCCTTAGTGAATGACTTTTCCAATATAACTTGTATTTACCTGTTTTGATAAATTTTAATTTGCTTCTTGTAATTCTGGTTTTCGATAATGCCGCTCTTTATATTTTTGCTTTTTGTGCAATTTCAGCTAGAACACCCTAATTCTTTCAAAATAGAAAAGAAACATCTGAACGACCTTGTGGACGAATGTATACAAGAACTTATATGAAAGTTTTTGAAAATAATATCTACAAAGATAAATTAAAAACAAAAGATGAAAAAAGTCTTAAAAGTCACAGCGAGAATTCGTGAATATTTTTGCAGGTATGATATCTCGCGTTTAGCATCCATAAGGCCGTAACTGAAATAATCGATTTCTCTTCATAGATTTTCTCTTTGGCTTGCTCGGAAAAACGTTTTTCACTGTTTTCCCTGCTTTGCTTTAGATGCAAATCCTTATCTTCCTTCAGCGGATTGCCCCTTGAAATCTACTGGACCCGTTTTGAACTTACCGTAATAAACCAAAGAGAAAATCGATGAAGAGAAATCGTTCATTGCATTGCAGATTTTCGGAACTACTCTTGTCCATTTTCTGGAAGTAATCTTTGTCCTGAACAATTTTGCCGAAAACAGTACCCTTCCATATGATTTAGTTTACGAGATACATCTCGCCAAAGCTAAACCGGAAGTGTTATAGCGTACTAGCGCCACGTGTTGGAGATTTTCGGAACTGATCTGCTCATTTTCCGGAAGTCATCTTTGTCCTGAACAACTTTGCCGGAAACATCACCCTTCCATCTGACATAGTTTACGAGATATATCTGCGAAGTTAAGCCGAAAGTGTCCTAGCGCACTCGCGCCACGTGTTGGAGATTTTCGGAACTACTTTGTCCATTTTCTGGAAGTGATCTTTGTCCTGAACAACTTTGCCGAAAACAGTAACCTTTTATCTGGCTTAGTTTTCGAAATATATCTCACCATTCCAATAAGCTTGACACAGATGTGAAGATACAAACTGTGCACTTTATCATAAGTTTGAGGCATCCCGGGGACTCGAAAATGGTCATTTGTAGGATCAATCAAATGCAGTTGACATAATTATTCAATTTAATCCACTACCAGAAGGTTTACGCTGATGCGTTTTTCTTAAAACTCCTTGATATTGTGGCCACATTATAGCCGATTCTGGAAATTATCTGTGACGTGAAATTTGCCTAACTCCAGGGGCACAGAAGCACAGAACCTTTGTTACCCGACCTGACCCAGTGACCCACCGCAATAACTCCGGCCACAGGAACATTTCCGAGATTCTTTGACCACTTTTGAAAACAAGATATGTGTACGAGTATACTGACAAAAAATAATTGAAATCCGTTAAGTATTCACTGAGCGATGAGAGTTTTAGTCATTTTTCTTTCACTCAGGCCTATACGGGTTAAACTATTGACATGCTAGAAGTTGCTTGAAATTAAAGTTGTATTTTTTTTACGTAGGACTACGTCTTCGTTCTCTATATTGGAGTGCACTTTAAAAGTACGGAAAATGAGACATGTAACGAATTAGGGGAGATTTTGAACGCTAATAACTCAACCCGTCATGGAATGGCCTGCTTTCCCGCATTGACGTATGAGTCTATTACCTAACTGAAAAGCGTTTGGTAATGACTCATTACGCATTACGTATTGAAGCACATGTGATTTATATAACTATGATTCTTATGAACAAACACGGAGAGGTCTATTATTTTTGTTCAGGTTTCCCTTTTCCGCTCAGGTAGAAATTCCATTACTTTTCCCGTCGTTATTCGAACTGGACTCGAAACAGACGATCATGCAGCCGAAGTACTTGGCATCCTCCATGCCTCTTCAGAATAGAAATATCCACCCCAGAATCTGGCAGTAGAGACGCAGAAGATCGACGAGAGCAGTGTCCTGTGTAATCTGCTGGTGAAGGAAGTAGCTGCAGAAATGTAATATTAGAGTTCTCCGGTAGAAGACCAGCCAGAGCCACTTCCGCTGCCGACTCAATAGCAATCGGACCATCAGAACCGGAATCGCTCATTGTTCCGAGTAAGGATGCTATCCGATCCGAACGATGGTTTGAAAAATTGTTACAATTGCTCAATACAACCTACTATGATCAGAATTTTTCAAACATGGCTACGGACGGCCATGTGCAGATCAATGAAAAATAGTTTAAAAATTATTCCTCAACTAACCTTTCATGAAATTGCAAAAAATGTTGTACGCAACTCGGTGCAGAACTCTATTTTTACAGCACTCGTCGTAATTATCCGTACAACTCGTGCTGTAAAAATCTTCATTCTGCACCTTGTTGCGTAAACTACTATTGTGAATGAGCATGATTATAATCTTCCTGGTGGGTATGATTCTTGATCAAGCGATCGAAAAAATGAGCATTGTTCGATACTGTAGAGTAAAGTGGGGCAAAAGTTCGAGTGGGGCAAGAGTTTCTTTTTAAGATTTCTAGCTCAAATCAAATCTAAACTTAGAAATGTCATGATGGTTCGAATGCTATTCAAGTAAGAGACTTTCACTCCAAATATCATAAAAATCGATTGAGATTTGGAAAAGTTATGGCTATTTGTTGTTTTTCGACGTAAATATTGTAATATTTGGTCAAACTTTCGATGCATGGAACCAAATGAAGATAAAATATTTTTCAATATTTTATGTAAGGGCGTTTCTAGGCCTATCATAAGGATGCTTTGACGTGTATTAGTTTTTCCATAAATAGTTGGAATCAATTTTTGGCCCATAGCGGGGCAAAAGTTCGAATCTGCGGGGCAAAAGTTCGACCCATGTATAAACCCACGGAAAATTTTTCAAATTTTCTGAAATCTACATATCATTTTCAAATTTAGCGAAATTTGCCTGATCGTGCGAAAAATGTCACAAAAATTTTACATTTTCACTTAGTTTTGCGAAAAACTGCTATTTTTTGGGTGTATTACAATTAACCCTGTTTTGAGCATTTTTTGATGAAAATTTAGTGTGTATTTTTCGGCAAACATAAGTTAACGGCTGGTATAAAGTATGCCTGGCATAAAAGTATACATATTTTGTGTTTTCGCCAGCGAACATTTGCCCCACACTTGAGTCGAACTTTTGCCTCACCGGTGGGGCAAAAGTTCGTTTAAGACAATCGATTTTGAAACTGTTATAACTAAAATAGGTAAATATTTTGACACAAGTTTGTTCAGCAAAGTTATAGCCAATATGTTGAAGGTTCACTGTATGGTATTTGTTTTGTTTCATCTGCTATAATTTTCCTGGAAACTTTGATTATACCACTAAGGTCGAACTTTTGCCCCCCTTACTCTATGTTTTACTTGGTAGAAGATAATCATATAAGCGTTATTCAAACTTAGATAGCTAAACCCTTATAATTATAGTTCTGAAAGCTTGTTATCATTAGAGTTCTTGAATAACTATTATCAGTGATTGGACTAAAAAAATTACAGAACAAAGCAATATGCTTATAAACTTTTGGAGCTTAACTTCAGTTAGATATTGGATAACCTTAGAATTTCGTTGTTCTCAAAACATGATGGAATAAAATTAATAACTTTAAACTTTAAACACAAAGCTTGATGAAAAAGTAACCATGAAATCCGGAATGGGTCTCTGAGCTAAGTAAGTAAGGTGTATCCTAGTTGAAATGCAATACCTTGGGGAAACATAAAAGCACAATAACACAGCGTAACAAAAATGACAAAAGTGTCTTAAGGATCAAACTATGTGTCTCTAGTAGATTTGGGTTTGCTGAATCTGATGCCGTTCTCAGAAATGTTCCAGCACGTCACAATTTTTAGATACAGGTCGTCAAAGTTGTATAAAACACTGGATTCATTGATGTTTACATAATATTTAAAGTATTATTAATCGAACATTTTTGCAATCTTATGCACTTAGCATGCAAAATAGGATATAATCTTTCATTTCAGATACAATTTGATTGAAATTACACCCTAAAACTTAGATTAAATCGATTTTTTCAACATGCTTGCAGTCTTCATACAAAATTATTCGTTTCTTTAATATGGCAGAATACAATACTTTTCTAAACCATAAAAAAATAACTTTTGAGCATCGAAAGTATTATAAACTTTGTTGATAAGAATTGTTATACATTAGAAGTTTGAATTCTGTGGCAAGTTAAGCAAATAAATTGCTATACAAGCAGGCAATCTTGCATGCAAGTTGGCTGAAAAAGTTAAATTTAGCATTTTCACAAACCAATAGTTCAAAAACTAGACGTGCTAAGATATTTTTGAAAACGGCAATGGATTCAGCAACCCATAATTGAGTTCATAGCTGTATTTTGGTGCTTGAGACAAAAACGTGTTCCGCAGTATAATCAATAATGTCTCTTTTTTAATGTCATTCTTCTTCTTCTTTCTGGCGTTACGTCCCCACTGGGACAAAGTCTGCTTCTCAGCTTTGTGTTCTTATGAGCACTTCAACAGTTATTAACTGAGAGCTTACTATGCAAGTGACCATTTTTGCATGTGTATATCGTGTGGCAGGTACGAAGATACTCTATGCCCTGGGAAGTCGAGAAAATTTCCAACCCGAAAAAATCCTCGACCGGTGGGATTCGAACCCACGACCCTCAGCTTGGTTTTGATGAATAGCTGCGTGTTTACCGCTACGGCTATCTGGGCCCATGTCATGTCATGCCTTATTTTATAGCCAGACATTTATTCAGTCTAGTGTGATTCAGGGCTGATTTGGTAGCTAATTAAAAAAACAAATATTAAAAATAACATTATTTCTTGTACAATATGAAGAGGAATTTTTAATAATTTTATTCCTCGACTGAAAAAACACAACAATGCGAGAAGCTAATGCAAAAGAACTGCCAAATTATCTCACTCATTAGCTTCCATTATTCCATTCGCCGAGGAATCCCATAAAATTTGTTTATTCCTTCAAATGCAGCAGCTCACCCGTGGCAGTATACACCCTTTAATCCCAGGAAAAGCATATTCAACCAATTCCGCGGGATAATGACTTTTCTCTGCCACCTCGCGCCACAGCAAATGTTTTCAAATGAGTAAACCCGCAATAAAAGTGCTCTTTATGGATTAATTGAATACTAATTACTTGTAATCACACGACAGGATGCCCTTTGCTCCCCGCTCGCGTCGCAGAGTCCGCGTAAAATGTGCCCCCATTTGGGACGTACAGCGAGAAACGTCATTTAGCTACCCCGATCATTATGGTATAACAAAACCATAACAGCTTGAGATATTTATTTCAAAGCGGTTCTGGTTTGAATACCTTTAAACAACTTTATAACGATATGTCATAAAATGCACTTATTTTAACTGTGAAATAATAACGAAATTTGTGGTAAACTAGATAAAAAATATCTAAGGATTTTTTATTTAACATTCTCACAATTTTGATATAAAACAACAAAAAATTCATACCTTTCTTAATTATAATCTTGATATGAAGTTTCCACACCTCTCAAATGCAATATATCAAAATATATAAATCATTGATGTAAATTAAAGTCGGTGATATATTTGTGCTATACATTTCTGATCGAGCAGGGCTTAGAATCGGAATTTTACCCGAATCCGGTCGACCCCCGCCCCTCTACCAGGCACCTGATGGTTGTTCATTTCAAATGTGGAACGCGCGGTTAATGTTGTTGACTTTGTGTGAATGTGAACGGCACCCGGCATCCCTCCCTCAGCCTTACGCGTTCCATTCAGGTGTAAGATTACTGTACTTTTAGACCATTAACATAATTAATTGGATTAACGCGCGCTCTCTTTCTCACTAATATTGAGCTGCTGCCGCACTATAATGACTAACCTAACCCACGGTGCTCCCACATTCCAGCTGCATACCAAATTCAAGAATTCAATATTTTTTTGTTGCTGACTTTAAAGAAATTGCCTGGTAAGTTTAGGTTTAATAAATGATTTTTTTTATAACAACAGTCTTATGAGCACCGTGCTAACCAAATTGCTGAATCCCTCTCGTTTCCTCTAAATAGTAAAGTACCTCCAACAACGGGCCAAAGTGCTGCAACACCAAGTCATTTTCAACGCTTCAAATATTTAGCCGGTAGACGATGGTGACGACGACGAGGACGGAGGAACAGCTCTGAAAGGAAAAGCTGCGACTCATTGTCGTCTGGCTGTCGTCGGTCGCCTGGAAAATCAAGAAGGAATAATTAGAATTTTAATCCTTGACTGTGTGTATTAAAAAGAATGGTTATGAGTGAGTGAGGGGTGGTGAGAGAGAAGTGACACGACGAACAGATGGGGAACTTTCTGTGTGCGAAGTGGCTTCTTGTTGGTGGGATACGATTTAAATCACTCCTCTCCCAGAGCCAGTCATTGAAGGGCCATTGTCTTGCTTTTGCAGTTCATTTTCGTGTTCATTAGCAGCAGTGGCTGTTGTGAGGCTTTCTGGAAGGAGAGTTTGTAGAGTATGGTATTTTTATATAATTCTTTTCAAAATTTGACCTCCACTAGTTGGTCTATACTGCCAGAAATTTGGTGTTATAATAATTTGACCCATTAACGCTCAATGATCTATTCTGAGATCCGTTAATTTTAGGAATACAGATAATTTGTTTTTTTTTTCTGACAAATTTGACAATTTTCTTGACGGAGTTGTGTGGGAGCTCAAGGGCAGTGTAATCACATTTTATAAAATTCAGATTTCTTCCACTAGTTAGTGTTGGAAGCATAGCATATTTCAATTGTTCTAGCTTATTTGTCTGCCGCTCTTGCCAGCATCACTATGCTCGCGTTATGTGGCAATAAGTGTGTGTTCCTGAAAAAATCCTGAGGTTCCATAATGGATTCTGGAAAGCCAGTGTGAATCCTCAAATTCTCTTCTAGATTTTGGGATTCCAGTGTGAATTTTGTGATTCTTGCATGAATCTGGATATTCCAGTATGGATCCTGAGATTACAGGGTGGATCCTAAGGTTTGTTACCCCACTGAGCTCGAACTCTGTGCTTCGCCCCCCTCAAGACCTTCTTTTAGGGTCGGCCATTCTATTCAACAGTAGTATTCAATGTGTTCGTTTTTAAGTTAGTGTTTAAGAAATAAAGTTTTTTTTACTCAGATGAGTAGATGAAAACCTATTTCGAGTGGTGGGTGTTCTTTCGTGTATGTTAAGTTTAAATGTGTATTTCATTCAACAATTCATAGTGGAATTTTATTACTTTTATTTCCTGTCTCCTAGCTAATCAATTAGGATTTACTAACATGTAGTATTTAATGGGTATTTTCTTATTATAATCATCGATGCATCAACTTGTCACTTACATTGGCGTAGGAACAGGGGGGGGCAGGGGGGTCTGGCCCTCCCCCAGAATCATCCAGCCCCCCCCCCCCAGAATTTTTGATGATAATAAAAAAATGAAAACAATTTAACTTTGAAGCAAAATCTTCTGAACCAATTTACATGAGTTTTGTTATTGACAAAAATCGTTTCTGTAGTTTCGTTATTTCATGTCGTACTACTACTATAGTGAGAAAACCTTGCTTGTCTTACACAGCATAAACCGCCACGGTTCTGATTTTGGTGAATCTTGCGACAACCGAAAGATGCCGTCTGGCTGTCGATCGATTGGTTACTATTAGAACTAGTTTCTTGTTGTATGCGATTAGCGCAATTTTTCAACATCCTTGTTGCAAAAAATCACGTGGTACAAAAAATTGTCAATATCCTGGAAATTTGATTCCCAAAATTCGTTTTTTTTAATAATTCAAATAATGCTGTTTCAGCATTAAGCAGTATATTCACTGCATTATGATTTATCATGTTGTTTAGGATACCCTGCTCGAGGTATCCGGTAATTATAATTTCCCTTACGAGAATTCACAAAAAAAATACATTATATTTGACTCGTATAACGCCCGAAAAAAATAATTCAAAACATGAACAAAATTACTAAAAGAATTTCTCAGACAATGCATAGCGGGAATTTATGTCGAAAAATAAGGCTATACTTTCAAGGAATTTCAGCATGGCCAAGTTTTCTTCAGATGATTGGCAGAAATCTGGAAAAATGTAATGAAATCGACCATTGTATATTATTTCAGCAATAAATTCTCTCTTTGATTTTGAATCAATTGTTTAAGTATTTTCACATGAATAAAATTATTGCTTAAACTTCTTGAAGAATATAACTTATTTTTAGATTAATGTCCAACAGGTATACTATATTTTTTTCAAAAAATCTTTTAGATAGCGGGATTTAGGGCAAGTGTGCCACCTTAAGCAAATTTTTCTCTAACTTTGTCTAATGCTTAGAAAACTCACCAATTCAGCCTCATGGTGTTAGTTTCACATCTTTTCATAAGCACTGTGCCATTTAAAAAGAATATAATTTAAAAAAGTATTAGTTTTGAAACTCCTCAAATATCATCCAAAATAACCAAATTTTCAACACTATGGGGCAAGTGTGCCACCCTTACGGAGCAAGACGGCCACCGAATGAACATTCATGTAATTTGAATTGCAATTAAGTTTTCTTTATATTCTGTTAATATTGCTAACAAAGCAGAGCCTTATTGAAAATTTTAAAAATATTTTTAAGTTTACCGTCATGAGGGGACGCTTTATAACAAGGTTCATCACATGCGGAACTCTCTACTAGTCAATACGAATAACTAAAATCGTTATTTTTGTCTCAATTCAATACGATATATGAATTACTTTTTCATTACGGGTGATCTGTATAATATTACACTGGATCAGCACTAAATAACGGTAAAATATTGATGAAAATAAGTAAAATAGTTTTCAAAACGCCTAAAACCATGTTATTATCGAATATTTGGAAAAAAAATTACTGTGGGAGCAAAAATATTTGCTATTCCTCTTCTACACTTCAGAAACCACTACTGGTGTCTCATTTTGGTTAATTATTATGATTTTGTTGATGATGTTTACATTTTTCTGAATGTCACTCCAACCATTTTTGTTAACCAAAGAGGTGGCATACTTGCCCCAAAAAGTATAGATTTCAACCAAAATAGATTTCGTATGTAAAACTAAATATTTTTTTCGTTCAAATGGCACAATTACATACACATTTGTATAGCTTCACAATGTACAGTACGTTTGAAAATTCGTTATCAATTTACCTTTCACCATGCTATTTAGAAACAACGAAATCTTATAAAAAATTACTGAAATTTGATGATTTTCACAAAAGTCGATGTAAATATGTGAAAAATAGAGCAATTTTTCTCATATTTTGACCATTGTACTGTGAACTATAAGGGAACATATTGTTAAGCTTAAATAAAAAATATAGTTTGTAGTTTTTATAAAAATCAGGGGTGGCACACTTGCCCCTATGGCACACTTGCCCCAAATTCCGCTATTATTCATAGAATTTCAGTATAATAAAATTCCTCAAGAAATATCGAAGAGTGGCTTCATAATTTTGGCAAATCTCATGGAAATTAGTCAAATAGTATTTTTGGACTTGTTCATACTTTCAAAGCGAAATCCTCCTGGTGGACATCCATTCCTTCTAAGTATCTTTATTAGCTAATTGATTCCGGAATATGTTCCCGGATTTGCCTAAAAAATGTTACTTAATCTTTCAAGAGTTCAGTTTTCTCTCGCAATTCCTCTAAGAAATAATTCATTCTGTCTAACATTATACTGAGATATTTCGCTGCAAGTTCTACTAGAAATTCTTCTGTGATTTTTTTTTAAATATTTTTCCCAAAAAAAATTATGAATTCTTCCATATTTCCAAAATACATCACAAATTGCGTCAAAAATTCTTCTGTTTTTTTTTCTCTAGAAACTGCTTCAAATCTCCGGATTATTCAAAAATTGTAAAGAAACTTGTTTTTGAAATGTCTCTAGCTTTCGAATCTTCAGAAGAAATTTGTTGAAAAAACCAAGAAACTTTTGCTTCTATTATTATTATTCTATTATTATAGCAGAAAATGAATTTGTAGAGAAACATGTAGCAAAATATCTAGAAGGGTGAAATAATTTATGATATAAAAAAAAAAATGAGTTGGGCTTCTTTGAAACACTTTTTTAGAAATAATGTTGCTAACTATTTGTAGAATCTATATTCTTGGTTTGAATTTTTGTGCGATACGGGAGCGGAATTTCTAGAGGCTTTCTGGCAGAATTCTAGAAACAACTATAAGACAAGGAACGGTAGATTTCAAAGATTATTTCTAAAGAAGATTTTGATGGAACTTCTTGAGAAATTTGTTTTATTTGTAAATTCATTAGAGAAGTTTTAACTCTCCTGCAATTACCCTTATCTTTCATTGCATTATCTGCTACAACATTTCGTGGTTCCTCCTTCCTCAAAACGTCATGAGGAAATTCGTAAAAAATCTTTCCAACATTTTGAAGAATCTAAAAAATATGTTAATGAGGAGTAGGAGTTTTGAAAAATTGCAGAATTCTTATAACCATACGATTTCCGAAAGTCCATCAGGACTTCCTCAACATGTTTTCAAAGTAATGCAAAAGTTTCCCCTAAGATTTAAGTTCACATTACAACTTCGGTAATGTTCTTCAAAATATCGGCAATATTTTTGCGTTAAATTTCTACAGTACTACAAACAATCGACAAAAGATCCTTCAAAAAAGTTTGTTTGGAATTTCTGAAGGTAGGAAAAAAAAGTTCTACATTAATACGTTTACAGAATCATGAAACTTCGGAGTTCATACAAAATATTATCCATGATTTTAGTTACAAATACTTTCAGTAGAAATTCCAGTAAGAAATTCCTGAACAAATAATTAGGCAAATTATTGAGTATATTCGCGGAACAGTTGAACGTATTCCGCTAGGAACTTAATAGGAATGTTAGAATTCTTTAAATATTTCTTAGTTAGGCATTTTTGAAAATAAGGTACCGTGGGGCAAGTGGGTAAATAGGGTAAGTGAAAATAATTGGTATATTTAACTGAATATGTGAATGAACGTTTTAAACTCATGCGTAATACCCAAGCGAATCACAAGATCCACACTGTAATCTCAGGAATGACACTGGAATTTGTTACCGTCTAAGTATTTTACCCTGAAGGCTGGTTTGCTACTGACAAGAAAAGGAATCGCCTATCTCGATGCATGGAAAATTTATTAGAAATGGTCTTGAAAATTACATTTTTCTGATCGCAGTACGCAGTTGAGAAGGAATGTCATTTCTTTCCTTTTCTTGAGCGATACAGCATACTTAGCTTAACAGAGAAGCCAAAGCAGAGCAAGATTAGTTCGCTCTCGCGAGACAGAATAAGAAAGTATCCTATTAGTATACTGCTGTTCGTTACCATATTAAGTGACCATTGGCGTAGCTAGGATTTTTTCCTGGAGGGCACAATAATCAAGATTTTCAAAAACTCCGTGGTTTTAACAGACTTGTATTGATTTCATTTATTAGTTATTTTAACTCTATTCGCGACACATCAGTGTATTTGTAAATTTCAATTTGCGCTACGAAAAAGATTAACTGTTTGTGTAATCCAGTCGAAAATTCTCCAAGAATTCTAGCAAAAAAAAAAAACCACAAGGAATTTCTTTTGTGATTCTTCCACGAACTTTTCGGGTATTCAAATATGTGCAGTTGTGGTATACTAACTACCACAGCAGTAGGTATACTGAAATTGATTTTTATGTAAAATTGAACAAAAAAAAATACAGAAAAAGTTTTTGAAAAATGTCTCTCTACTTTTCACTTACCCCACAAGTGGGGAAGTGCCTTTGAGGCCATTCAGAACATTACGATAGTTAAAAAATTCCTGAAATTTTTCAACCATTATTGCATAATAGAGCGAAAGATTTTTGACCTGTTAACTGTTACTTCGTAACAAGTTGGCGGCGTGCAATCTTATTTTAATATTTTCAGTGGAAAAAAGTTGCGGAAAATAATTTTCTGTACCTCTTCTAAGTTGTTCTCTCTTATAGTTTCAATCTGAAATAAAAAAAAAATCAGAATTAATTCGACGTGGGCCTAAAAATAACTTAATTGAAACACCGTAAATTCCCTAATCACGTGGGGCAAGTGAAAAGTTTCTCATTAGAGATTGAATTTGTGTTTTCTCTTTAGGTAAACAAGGTGTGCAATTATCATAGTAACACAGAACGTGCTGATAATTAAAGAAACACTATACTCAAAACGTTAAAAGCTATTAGGAATCATGGAACTTCTCTGAAAGAGGTTGCCAAACATTACGATATTAATGTGTCTTTATCGGACAGCCAATTGAAACGAAGACGTTGATTGAAAAGTTCCAATATAAGAGAACGCACGGAAATCTCGTGGAATGTCTATGTAAAGCTAGTTTTAAATATAAAAACGGGGTATAGGTCTATCCACACAAAAATGATTCTATATGATTTGTTGAAGGATTCCGTTCCAAGAAATGATTTCTCCTGAAGCGTCCGACCTCATATCCCACTTTCTTAAAAAGCATATAACGAGCGGTGGAAATTCAACAGAGCAGAAATGCAATTGCTGTCCCATGATGTAAGAACTAACATTGTAAATGTTGTAGTTAAAATGTTGTAGAATCATTTAAACAAACATAACTGAACAGAAGAAAATTGAAGTGACAAGAATAAAGTTTTCTATGTTTACATATAACTTATGTTGTTGTTCATTGGGATGCCTTAACAAATGTTAAAGTTAATAGGAATCGAGAATACAACTGTTAGTTTTTTAATTTACTGTTCAAAACGACAAACTTTTCACTTCCTCTTGTGGGGTAAGTGAAAAGTAGAGAGACATTTTTCAAAAACAGAAAGATTTTTTTGTTCAATTTTACATAAAAATCAATTTCAGTATACCTACTGCTGTGGTAGTTAGTATACCACTACTGCACATATTTGAATACCCGAAAAGTTCGTGGAAGAATCACAAAAGAAATTCCTTGTGGTTATTTTTTTGCTAGAATTCTTGGAGAATTTTCGACTGGATTACACAAACAGTTAATCTTTTTCGTAGCGCAAATTGAAATTTACAAATACACTGATGTGTCGCGAATAGAGTTAAAATAACTAATAAATGAAATCAATACAAGTCTGTTAAAACCACGGAGTTTTTGAAAATCTTGATTATTGTGCCCGACATTACTTCTGTAAAAAAAGTATTTGCTGCCCCCCCCCTAGGGCCCCTCCAGGAACAAAATCCTAGCTACGCCAATGGTCACTTAATATGGTAACAAACAGCAGTATACTAATAGGATACTTTCTTATTCTGTCTCGCGAGAGCGAACTAATCTTGCTCTGCTTTGGCTTTTCTGTTAAGCTAAGTATGCTGTATCGCTCAAGAAAAGGAAAGAAATGACATTCCTTCTCAACTGCGTACTGCGATCAGAAAAATGTAATTTTCAAGACCATTTCTAAGTAGGTATAAATTTTCCATGAATCGAGATAGGCGATTCCTTTTCTTGTCAGTAGCAAACCAGCCTTTAGGGTAAAGTACTTAGACGGTAACAAATTACAGTGTCATTCCTGAGATTACAGTGTGGATCTTGTGATTCCCTTGGGTATTCCGGGATTCTAGTGTGAATTCTGGCCAGAGTAGACACTCGTCGCTGTCAAATTGAAAAAGTCGAGTACGAAACTGAAAGAAGAATCGTCATCGTCACACAACTAGCGTTGCATGACTATTTGCCGCAGTGATCCGTCACATAGGCTGGGCGTCATAAGGAACAAATAAGCCTCCTTAAGTCTGGTCGAATCTTCGCTCGGGAGCTCTGAGCCAACTAAAAATATGAATCGAGTCTTCGAGATTTTGTCGAAAAAGTAAAACAAAACACGTCTGGAATCGAACAAACGATAAGCATAAGCCTTAAAATGCTAATGTCGCGACTGTTCGTGTGACCAACATCTAGTTTGCCACGCTCTGACAGCTTGGGGCTATAATTGTCAAATCATTAGTTAAACAAAAATAAAACATTCTCTAGAACATGGCACAAAACAAACAAGCAAAAAATCTAATAGTAAGTATTAATAAAATAATTCTGTTTTGTGATAACAGCGTTCTACTGGTTATATTTCTATTATTTAATCTTTCCAACAGAGCTATAGGGTTCTGCACAAAAATTATTCGATCACATTCACTCTCCAATGGAATTTGTTAACAACAAGGTCAGTAAACGTCAAAATCCCATACAAAATCAAAACAGTGCAGAGGCCTTAGAGGACTGCTTTCTCCGCGGTTACTACACACCAAAAAAATCTTAGATTTACACGTAACGTAATTTTAGCTTCAATCATGCAAAGCCATTTCTCATGTATTATTCAATGATCAAACCTACAAACACATCTATTATACCCAACATTGCTAGCAAAATCCTTAATATTGAACACGAAACGTCTTCTCTTAAAGAACGTTGCATGCAAAACGGCTCGGTTTACATGATTTTCACGCTGAAAATTCAATCATAAATAATGCACATCAAATGGCAAGCCGTCGATTCATCCATGTGCATTATATATGACAGAATATTCAGCTTAGAATCATGTTAACTGAGCAATCTTGTATGCAATTTCACTTTCTAGATGCAAGAAAGCATGCAATATTGGCGAATGTTGGATAGAAGATCATGAAATGTTTCAGTTTCACTCAAGATTGCATGCATTTTTGAATGCAATGAGACAGTTTACATCATGTATTGTTGAATATTCAGTTATAACTTGTTTTACATGATTATCATAAAAGTATACGTGTCACGTAAATTTAAGATTTTTTTGCTGTGTAAGGTGACATTTTTTAAGTGTTTGACGTTTCGTGACCTTGTTGTCTACGGTTTGGACTTAGAAAATTTCTAATCGGTTTGTGGAGCAGCTTACTATTCATCGATCTGTTATGCAAATATTATGCAACAACGGATGAGAACCGGCCGGATCAAGGCTCCGGATCTGGCTTTGCCGTCGGTTATCTCAAGACTCCTACCACATAGAAGGGTACTGTCTTTGGGAGAGTTTTACAGGAAAGTGCTCACACCACTTCCATATCTCGGAATCTGAACGAGATAGAAAATTTATGTCCTTTAAACGGTTGTTCAGAAAAGGCAGTGCTTCCCTGAAGTGCGCCAGTGTACGTATATACTTCCGGCTTGTTGCAATTGTGGGATATTTCGGAATCTAAACGAGACGGAACACTCCTGTCTTGGAGTTTGCAGAGTATGCAGAGCTTTACTTCGAAGTTCCAATGGGAGTGTCTAGAGGTTCACTGTGGGACCCTGCCAAACTTCAAATTCATTCAATAGATGACGTAAGTGTATCTAGGCCTATCTCTATCTAAGCTTCAAGTCTTTGAGAAAAATCGTCTGAATTAGTAGAGCTTTACCGAAGAATCTTGCAAAGTTATAAATTTATCCACTATGTGGCGCTAGTGTACATAAATTCATCTAGTATGATACAATTGACGACAATTAGACAATCTTAACGGAAAAGTTTTTTTTCTCATTGAGGAAGTTGTTCAAAGAAAGAAGATCTTCATCATTGAAACCTACAAAGTTCCAAATTCTTCCTTTACGTAACACTAGTGGACGTAAATACTTCTGGTATGATGCAAATGAAGGATATTTCGGAATATTAATGAAATATGAAAATCTGTCTTCGAAAAAGTTGTTCAGAGAAAGCAGAGATTCTCCTATACAACCTGCAAAGTTACAATTTCATGGGCTTAGTTTTTTCTTCTGAAGGACATTCTAAAACAATACCTTGACGAACTCTTTAAAGAATCAAAATTCTGCAGGAATTCCTGAGAGATTGCATAGAGGTGTTCCAATGTATCGCTAGAAGAACTCCTGAAGGTATTTCTGGAAAGTTTCCTGAGTGATTAGCAGTTGCAATTCGGAAGGTATCTCTGAGAGCATTTCTAAGCGAATTCTGACGAAATCGTTGGAGAATTCCCGGAAACAATGCTTGGGAAAATTCCTAAGAGATCGTTAGGAGAATTACTGAATAAAAACTTGTGAGATTCTTAAAGGAATCCCCGATTTTCTTTATTTAATTGAGAATTCTGTAGGAATCTTTGAAGGAACTACTGAAGGAAGCTAGGGGGAATTTCTGAAGAAATCTTATGTACATGGAATTCATCTGGGGGAAATTCTTCCAGGATTCCTCGAGGAAATTTCTCAAGTAATCTCTGGGGGAATATCTGAATGAATCGCTGGGGAAATTTGTGAATTGCTTTATTTAAAAATATACTAAATCTTTGGCGGAAACTTTGAAGGAATTCCTAAAGAATTTCGTGAACGAAACTTGGGGACAATTTTCAAGGAATCCCTGGTCAACAATTTGAAGAAATCTTGAGGACCATCCATAAGGCAATTCATAAAGGGTATTCTTGAAAAATCAGTTAATGAATCCGTGATAGAACTCCAAGAAGATTTTCTGCACGAATTCCTTATCCAGCTTTTTACGCTTAGCTTGCCATAAATTGCGAATCACCCCCTTTAGACATTACTTGCCCACGCTATAATTTTTATGGTTTAATCCAAGCAAGCTTTGCGATCATGAAAATTTTTGATATTGACGATTAAATGTCACAATTTTCGAACCGGTTTCTCACGTAATCAAATTAAGAAACAAAAATATAACCTTTTGTCTATATATTTTAGCTTGGGAGCAAGACCCAGTAAACACACCATCGTATATGATGGTATACAAGAGTACAAAGGTGGAGGCGATACACGTACATCTTGCATGCAGCCTTATGGCGCATGTACATATCGCCTCCACTTTTGTACTCTTATACGCTATCGTATACGAGTTTGTGTTCACTGGGGAGCTACAAACCAGGACTGCAAATTGAAGCGACTATATGCTGGAACATTTTTCCAATCACCAATCGACGGATTACTTCTGATGCTGCCACTACTGGCTGGAAGCCAAACCGTTAACATTCATTCAAAATTCTAGCCATTGTGGAAAGGTTCTAAAGCAGTGATTCCCAAAGCGGGTGAATTCGCCCCCCTGGGGGCGATTTTCATGTCCAGGGGGGCGAAAATTTGTAAAATGAAATTTGGGGGCGAAAAAACTAGAAAGGGGGCGAAAGTGTGAGAAACTGAAGGCTATTTGATAACAAGTTAAACCTTTTCCCTCTACTTATTGTGCATCTTCCATTTTATAATCACAATAACAAATATTGGGCAAACATGTGAATGACAAATTTTATTTGATATGCATTTAGTTTTTTGAAGCATTTGTGTTCACTTGGTTTATGTATTTCCAACTGAAACTTTCTCTAAAGATATTGTATTCACATCTACATCTACAAGTGACAAATATGTGAAAATTATTAGATATTTTTAGAAATGGTTTCGAAATCCAAAAGAAATAATCTGATGTTTTGTTACCCGAAATTTTAGGATTTTTTTAACATTCAGTGAAAAAGGTTTAGAACATGTGCTTTCAATGTTCCAATGTTTTTTTAATATTATATGGGGCATTAAAAAAACATTTACTACTCAGAATTTAAGCTTATTTTTTTAATTAATTCAACACAAAATCACTTTCAAGTAATAAAATTAATAGGTTTCGAAATACAGAAAGTAAGCCAAACCTTTTAAGTGCCGTGAAATCTGGGCCAGTAAGCCTGTAATGCACATAGGCTAGTAATATTTGCTATTATAAATTTCTGACAAGTACATCATAATTGTAGTTTACTGAAATTTAAGAAAATATGTCGAATAGATTTGTTGATACAAGAAAATCAATGAATATGATAGTCGCCTGATTTTGTCATAAGCTCGTATATATAGCCAAGGTGATTTTTTGGTACATGAAATGCTTCGAAACCACACATGTTTGACATCTTTACACTAGTAATCATGATTAATTAAACTAGCTTCGATACACTTATGGTAATATATCGATCAAAACATTGTCAAAATAAAGTGTTCAATGCAAATATTTCAAAAGCATATCAGGGGGGCGATTTCAAAAATCAATAGGCCTCAAGGGGGCGAAAGTCAAAAAAGTTTGGGAATCACTGTTCTAAAGGATGTAGGGAGCAATACTTGGTCAAAATAGATAGATTACAAATTATATTTTCTTGCCATTCATTGTCTCTTGCATAATAATTTTTACATCTTCATCGGATGTTTGGAATGTGTGATGGCCTATTTAATATGTAGGTCTATTATACTCGGATCTACCAAAAAAATCCCTCGCTCCTCAAAGGTTCAACAAATTTTATCGGATTTACATTGCGATCTACACAGATTTGTAATACTGCTAAGTTTAATGAAGAGTTTATCGTTTGAATTTTAAGCTATACGATTTGGCCGAATTTGGCGAAGCTGGACGCCTTTTAGTATGTCTTTGTGGCCTTTGTGGATTCCACGAAGCTCGGTGTTGTGTATGAGCATAGTTTAGTTTGCAATTTGTCTTTTAAGCCTAATTCTTTGCCCATAGCCAATGCGTTATGGACGCAACATATGATTGAACTTTGTAGACTGCAGTATCCGTTTTTGGGAAAAATAATAAACATCGAAGAGGTTTCTCCTATCAAATCAAATCAGCATTTAAGAGTTTTCTGCAACAGGCTCCCTACGTCAACTAGTTATTCGAATTTTAATGCAGCAACTATCCCATTTCGTACATTTATCATCGTTTGTTCTTGATCTTCTGCTTGCCTAAAATATAAAAAAAAAATAGATTTAAGGCGCCTGAAATAGCTAAAAATTGAAACTAATTGTAAAGCTCTAATACGTAAAAGTTCACAACAAATATTGTGAAAATTTTTGACAATCCAATCAATAAACTTAGATCATGGCGTGCTAAGACTATGCTGTAAAAACGCAAGCAAAACATGTCAAAATCGATTCACCCCTTTTCATTTTATAGTCAGCGTAAAAAGCTGAATAGAATCCCTAAATTTTTTCGTAAAAGCATCCCTAGTAAAATTCCTGAATTAATCTTTGCAGGATTTCCTTTAAGAATCTGAAGCAACTTCCAACGGAATTTAATGAGGTATCAATGAAATTATTTATAGTAGACGAATGCCCCTTCCGGATGAGGTCTTCTCTGGAATCCTTGAAAAAAATTACTACAAGAATCCCAGAAAAATCCAAATTGAACTTAATACAGGAAATCAGAGAAGCATTGGAATTTCAGATTGGTAGCAATGAAGATTTTCCAGACAGGACCACCGTAATGTAAGATATTTTGCAAGCATATCTTGTACAAATTACAGCGTGATGTACATTTGACAACGCCTTATTTCAGTCACACAATGCAAAACGAACTAAATTTCGCCGAGTCCTCGGAGAAGCTCTATTCACGTAGCATGAAAATTTTGATCTTTGCTGGGTCCCTCGGGGACTACTCACTCTGAACTATTTCCTCAAAGGCAGGAATTGCGTGCCTCGTAGTGGATGATTTCGGAGCTCTGCAAGTTCTCGCGGGGAAGCACTACTCTATCTGAACAACTTTCTCGAAGACAAGAATGAAATGTCTCGTTCAGTTTCCGAAATATCGTACTATTGCAACAAACTAGAAGTACACTAAACAACTAGGGGTCGCTACTAAGCAAGTTGGTTGCTATGCATAGTGACGAGCAGTATCTTGAACTTCTCATGATTCTGCCTGGTTAGTGGCTTCTTGTGTAGTTCTTGATAAAGGTATATTCAATATCACAAGTTAAAAGTGCCACTACATCCTGTTGTTTACAGTTCGACGAGATCGCTCATCCCATCTTGCTGAAGACGTAACCTTCGATCTTCATCTCCTCCCCAATCCACATAGCCTATAAAATGTGGATTGCCGGTCAACGAGTATTCCAAACTATTGTTGTAAGTGCCCTTCAGGTAACGCATTATTCGTTTCACTGCCTCCCAATGTCTGCGATCAGGATGTACTGCTAAACTTACTCACCATATTTACAGCGAAGAAAATGTCTGGTCTCGTTGCTTGAGCGATGAACGCGAAAGACCCGACTGCCTTTTTGTATTAGATGGCCTGCATGCTCTGCACTTTTTCTGGATCGCCTGGAATTGTCGTGCTTCGCGCCAGGATCAACCGGAGTAGAAACGGGGCTACAGTTCGTCATGTTGAACCGTTCGAGAACATGCTCAACGTACTGCTGTTGGTCCCGCCAAATCTTGCCATTTGCTCTATTACGTGTGATTCTTGACCCTATGCAAAACCCTACTTCTTCACGATCTTTCATTTTGAAGCGACTGTGTAGATTTGACTTCAGCTTCTTTTTCAATTCGAAATCGTTGGTGAACAAAAGGAAATCGTCCACATTAATTATTACATATGTCATCGATTCGCCATTAATCTTGAAATAAAGGCAGGTCGTACCACCATCAATGCGCCAATCTAAACTCGCGAAATGCTTCATCCAGTTGAAGAATCCACACACGACTCGGATGCTTAAAAATGTACAACGCTTTTTTTCCATCGGCATACCTTCATGACTTCATTGGTCAACTTATTTTGTAGAAAAGCTGTTACTGCATCCATTTGATCTACGTCTAGGTCGTGTTGAGCCACCAGGGACATCAGATAACGAATTGTCGAGTAATGTGCGACAGGAGAGTAAACATCATCGAAATCGACTCCGTTACGCTGGGAACACCTTTTCATGATAAGCCTGGCCTTAAACCGCTCTATTGTTCCATCTGATTCATGTTTCGTCTTGTATATCAATTTGTTCTTAACCCCTCCAGCGGCAGCTTCATTTTTTCCGCAAAATAAATATTCAAATCGTTATAACTTTTTTGTTTTTCAATATTTTTGCACCATTTTTTCACAAGTTCTCAAAAAACTCTTCTAGTTTAGAAATCCGTGTCGATATTATTTATTGGTCATCTGGTTTGAAAGATATTCCGATGTTCCTTAGGGGACCGACATTTTCCATATAAAATGTCTTCGGCGGCCATTTTATTTTTGATTAATTTATCAAAAAAAAAAATAAAATGTGGGCTATATAATGCCAGACAATAAGGAGCTTTTCTGAAAAAAAAATCATACAAATCGGTTCAGTATTCTTGGAGATATCTGAAAATAACGATATGATGTTTCTGGAAGTTTTTAAGATCTTTATTTGGCCAGCGTGGTTCCAGAAACCTAAACGGCCATTACTTAAAGACGGCTGCACCAAATTGCTTCATTTTTTCCCAAAATACTCTCATTAATGTATTGTTCCGAAGAGTGAATATCCGAATACGATTAAAATTCTGTAGCCTGAGAAATTAACGGGGGGTTCTAGTTACGGGTCGATCCCCCAAGGAATTTTGGAATATCTTCAAAACAAGATGACCAATGATCAATATCGACACAGATCCTAGAATCTAGAAGAGTTTTTTGAGAGCTTGTGAAAAAATGGTGCAAAAATATTGAAAAACAAAAAAGTTATAACGATTTGAATTTTAATTTTGCGGTAAAAAATGAAGCTGCCGGTAAAGGGGCTAATCGTCTTCGTTGCACCGGAATCGAAAAACCAGTTTTCTTCTCTTGTGGAGAAAATTGCCTAAAAATGTACTGGGTAGCCTATCGGAAGTATTTGTCACTAGATAAGCTGTTAGGGCGAAACAAAAAGTTACAATTCTAAAATATCATTTTTTGATTCTCTTTAATGAGATTTTGCTCAGAGGGTTTGAATACGTAAAAGAGTGCTCTTGTTTTAATTGTGTTATCTCTTTCATTCATTTCCTTCTCCATTTCAGAGTGCTTCTCATTCAATATAGAATAGTGTTTGTATGCCACGAAAGGGCTTGAGAACGAGTCAGCGGATTCATCCGATTCTTTACAGCTGAGTTCTTGAAATGTTCCGACGTTCTTCTTCTTTCTGACGTTACGTCCCAACTGGGAGCCTGCTTCTCAGATTAGTGTTCTTATGAGCACTTCCACAGTTATTAACTGAGAGCTTTCTTGACCGATTGACCATTTTGCATGCGTATATCGTGTGGCAGATACCATGATACTTTATGCCCTGGGAAGTCGAGCAAATTTCCAACCTGAAAAGATCCTCGACCGGTGGGATTCGAACCCACGACCCTCAGCTTGGTCTTGCTAAATAGCTGCGCTACAGAGCGGTTCCACAGAAAATGACGACTTTTTTTCCCAAATTTCATATTTATATTTTTTGATTAGGATGAAATTTTGCACATGCTTTCTTTATGCCTTTTTGCATCATCGGTTCGCCATTTTGACTCTAGCCTTACTTTTGAGAAGGGATTAAGAAAAAAATCCTTTATAATTTAAAAAAAAAATATAACTTAGAAACGGTTTGTCCGATCAGTTTGGTGTCTTCCGCAAAGTTTTAGGTTATTATTGGGTTAGTCCCAAAAAAATATACACTTAAAAAAAATGTTGTAATTTTTTATATATCAAAAATTAAGCTTAAAAATCAATTTTCTCAAAAATCGCATTTCTGATTGTTTTATTTTTTTATGTGTTAAAGTAGACAAAAAATGAAGTCTTTTGCACAGTGGGTCAAAATGGAGAAATCATGGACAAAAAAGTTATGATATTTTGAAAAAGGTGAATTTTTTGAAAATGGTCATATTAAACTTTTTAAATGTTTTCAACTCAATTTTACAACATAAGAGGTATACGGGAAAATCAGGCTAACTTTTACCGTTTTAAAGATACAGCGATTTTAATACAAAATTCTGATATAATTGTCAATTTTCGATCATTTTCGAATGTTTTTCGAGGCTCATAAGCCTAGAAATTTGTTCATTGTCTGAAAGAGCAGGTAATTTTTGACTAAAATGTTTGAAAAAATATTGATTTGATAATTTTTAATGGTATGAGGCGAAATAAACCAGTCGAGCAATGCCTGATCTGCGTGATTGTGTAACAATTAGGAAGGACGGAAAACGCCAAGCTGTTCAGAAAAGGCTTATGACTACCACATTGCGAGAGGCCTACAACCGATTCCAGGAATTGAACACTGAAATACAAATCGGATTTTCATCCTTTGCTAAACTTCGGCCTAAAAACTGTAAACTCTTAACTAGCTCGGGAACTCACAACGTTTGTGTATGTACCATTCACGAAAATGTGAATCTCATAACCCACAGCCCAAAAAAATACGGTTTATCTAATAAATTAAAAGTGTTTACAGATAGTTTGACATGTGAAAATGCAACAGTAGATTGTTTTTTACGCTGATGTGAAAATTGCATTGACACAACTTCCTTAAAAAAAAAGTTATTTGAATAAATGGATGAAAAATTTGTTGATGAAATTATCTATGAACAATGGGTTACAACTGATAGATGCGATATAGAGACGTTCACAAAACAAAAGGGGGAGTTTGTTTCATATTTCATTCAAAAGGTAGAAAAATTGATACCACATGATTTAATTAAAAAAGAGCAGTCTACATTTTTGAAAAATAAAAAAAAATAACTTGCAGGAAAGAGAATTTGTAGCTATATGTGATTTTTCAGAAAATTACACTTTTGTACTTCAGAATGAAGTTCAAAGTCATCACTGGGATGCGCAGCAAGCAACTATTCATCTATTTGCGATTTATTTTAAGGAAAATGGCATGCTCAATCATTTGAGCTTTGTAGTAATTTCCGAAGATTTGCGGCATGAT
The DNA here is from genome assembly GCF_002204515.2 of Aedes aegypti. Lineage (NCBI taxonomy): Eukaryota > Metazoa > Arthropoda > Insecta > Diptera > Culicidae > Aedes > Aedes aegypti. The sequence goes on along the minus strand of NC_035108.1, from coordinate 114,355,746 downwards.
TCTATATCCGTTAACCGTTATTTATCTCAAAAATTATTAATTTTATACGCCAAGAAAAGCACTTAAATTTGAACAAAATTTATTTCATGTCCGATGGAGCTGCATCACAATATAAAAATAGGAAGAAATTTTCTAGTCTTTGCCAATTTAAGAAAAACTATGATATAGATGTCGAATGGCATTTTTTCGCAACATTGCATGGCAAAGGGCCCTGCGATGCATTAGGAGGAACAATAAAACGCATGGCTACAAGGGCTAGTCTAGCTAAAGAACGTGAACATCCCATCAAAAATGCCAAGGAATTATTTGATTGGGCTCAAAAGCGAAAGGAGAAGCAACTAACACAAATGTTCTTTTCTTATGCAACTACAACAGAGTATGAACATATCAAGGAGCAGCTTAATGAACAATATTCGAAAGCAATAACTATTCAGGGAACATTAAAATACCATTCATTTATTCCAGTTTCCGTAGATAAAATAGAAGTTAGGCAATTTTCAAACTGTAATGATAGTAAAAAAATTGTAAACATTATGAAAAAGTAAGAAATCTGTATTAAAATAGGACGCTCCATCATTGTATAAGAACATGAAATGAAATGCTTTCAGAAAAAAAATATTCTTTATTTTATCAACTCGAAAACAACCAAAAGTTGTGAATTATCAGTAAATTTGATTTTGAAATCGCTGTATCTCGGAAACGGTAGCAATTAGCAAAATTTTCTTATGTACCTTTTTTGTTGCAAATTTTGCGTACTTTCATAAAATCGGGTCGAAAAGCATTCAAAAAGTTTATTTAGACCATATTGAAAAATCAACCTTTTTTGTCCATGATTTCTCCATCTTGACCCATTGCGCAAAAAACTCCATTTTTTGTCTACTTTAAAATATAAAAAAAATAAAAAAAAATCAAATAAACGATTTTTGAGAAAAAATATTTTTAAGCTTTATTTTCGAAATAAAAAATAATCACAGCATTTTTTTACAGTGTATATTTTTTCCAGATAGTTCCAACAATAACCTAAAACTTTGCGGAAGACACCAAATCGATCAGACAAATAGTTTCAGAGTTTTAATTTTTTGAAAATTGTTAATGTTTTTTTTCTAAGGCCCTTCTTAAAAGTAGCGCTAGGGTAAAAATGGCGAGCCGATGATGCAAATAGGCATTTTTGGGTATGAAGAAAGCATATGCCAAATTTCAGCCAAATCATAAAATACAAAAGTAAACCGACATTCGAATGTGTTCCGACGTGTTTTTGTTTGAGCAATTCTCGCTGAAACCAGGCCGCCATCGGCACCCATCGTTAGAATTCCAATTTTATGTCTCTGATCGCTAGCTTTCGATAAAACTTAAGGGTGGTCCTTTTTGTTTTCTCAAATTGGTGGACCCCTCGTACGCCAGCTAGCTAAACAGTTTGCAAAAAAGCCCATTTTTTGATAAATCTTGGGTATTTCTTCACGTGATATGTCTCATATTTCCCTTGGAACACATACCAAACTTAATGGCATCGTATAGAGAAAGGATATAGCTTTCATTTGAAGTTAAAGAAATCCGGCGGCCATTTTGAATTTGGCCGCCATCTTGAATTTTGTTAGAAAAATCGTTTTTTCACCATTAGCGCACCGCTCGTTTTGAATTCTGAGATCACCATCAGAAAGCTGAGGAAAAATTGCGTAAGATAGGCTACAGAAACTAGGTGTGCAATGGTATTTACCCTATGAAATGAACGATTTTCTAAAACATGTTCCACGATTTTGACGTATATGGCGAGTGCAATCAATGCAAACATCATTTTTTGTACAACAAAGATACAAGTTTTCAATAGTTGGTGTATTTTTCGAGTCAGATGAAGAATAGGAGTATTATTTTGAGTGAAAAAATCTGGCGGCCATCTTGGATTTTGACGCCATCTTGGTTTTAAGTAGTAGAATGAGTTTTCACCTTGATAACTTTCAACATGTTGAATTTTAATGCCACCGTTACACTTACTATTCTTCTTGTTCTTCTTTTTCCTGACGTTACGTCCCTACTGGAATAGAGCCAGCCCCTAAGCTTCAAAAATAAATTAACAAGTAGAATTTTTTAACGCTTATTTGCCACCTGAATGATTGTTCTGCATATCTGCGAGTTGAAAAATAGCATTAATTCTTTCATTTATTTGGTCTAAAACCATTGATAGAAATGAACAATCTGTTGAACAGCTAAAATAAGATAAGAAATAAAGAATCTGTTTGTTTTTTAACGGAGATCTTTAATTAATTAAACATGAAGAGCGCTGAGCTGGTAAAAAATCATTCTACTGCTAAAAACTAAGATGGCGTCGAAATCCAAGATGGCCACCAGATTTTCCAAACTCAAAATGATTCACCTGAGTTTCGGCATTACGTCCACATTAGAACAAAGCCTGCTTCACACCTTTCAATTTCGCTATTTTTCACATGCATGTTGGGTGTTAGTAAAAACAATACTTTATGATTCAGAAAATCAAGGATTTTTTTTGCTTAAAAATTTAAAATTTCCATTCTAAATTAATGCACTTTTGGAAATGTTTTACGTTAAAACTACAGATATTACCACAAAACTTACTAATGTCCCAACGCACAATTTATAAACTTCATTCGATGACAAAAAAAGCATATGGTAAAAAAAAAATTGTTTATTTCAATCAATGTTTTTGGACGGTTTTTATTCATTAAATTTATTTATTCATAATAACTGAATTCAAAGATATGTCGAAGAAATATTCTGTTATTAAAAATCGTATTATAAAAGAAAATTCCTATTTAATAACCTGTATTTATAACTAATAAAGCTGAGTATCAGGCTCGGTTCCACTAGGGACGTAACGTCAGGAAAATGAAGAATAATAAGAAGAAGAGTATACGTAACCTTGTTTTTATTGGTAACCTCTAAATTCGACATGCTGAGTGCTATCAAGGTGAAAAATTCATTCTACTAGTCAAAATCAAGATGGCGTCAAAATCCAAGATGGCCGCCAGATTTTATCACTCTAAATAATACTCCTATTCTTCATCTGACTCGAAAAATACACCAACTATTGAAAACTTGTATCTTTGTTGTACAAAAAATGATGTTTGCATTGATTGCACTCGCCATATACGTCAAAATCGTGGAACATGTTTTAGAAAATCGTTCATTTCATAGGGTAAATACCATTGCACACCTAGTTTCTGTAGCCTATCTTACGCAATTTTTCCTCAGCTTTCTGATGGTGATCTCAGAATTCAAAACGAGCGGTGCGCTAATGGTGAAAAAACGATTTTTCTAACAAAATTCAAGATGGCGGCCAAATTCAAAATGGCCGCCGGATTTTTTTTAACTTCAAATGAAAGCTATATCCTTCCTCTATACGATGCCATTAAGTTTGGTATGTGTTCCAAGGGAAATATGAGACATATCACATGAAGAAATACCCAAGATTTATCAAAAAATGGGCTTTTTTGCAAACTGTTTAGCTAGCTGGCGTACGAGGGGTCCACCAATTTGAGAAAACAAAAAGGACCACCCTTAAGTTTTATCGAAAGCTAGCGATCAGTGACATAAAATTGGAATTCTAACGATGGGTGCCGATGGCGGCCTGGTTTCAGCGAGAATTGCTCTTTACAAATAGTCAAAGAATTTCACAAGAAAATGAAGAAGGAGAAGGAAACTGAAACTATTTTTAGTTGAATTTTGTTCCGCAGTGCTAAACAGTCTTTTGTGTGACAAAACAAGGTTGTTTGGGTCAACTAGTATACAATAAAAAACATTATTTGGAGAATATCTGGCATAATTCAATTCCAGGTGGAGCTCTTGAATAAAGTTTTAGAGAAAAGAAGAAAAAGTCCTGCAAGTTAGGGAGAATTTTTTCACTCAATCCTTCTAACCAAAAAAAAAATGGTGGATTTGAATGATGAATTTCTCAAGACAATTCCTGTAGCTATTGAGCCAAGAACGTAGGAGCAAACCCAGGCCCAAGTACTATTTATTTAAATTGAAACGACATATTCATTCAAAAAGGATATGATCTCGAAAAATGCAGTATAGCGCTAAAGGTCTTGTGCATAAAAAAAACAAATTGTTGGATATATTCAAGATAAAATCATGGCAGAATTATTAAGATAAGATTGAAATTCTTTAAGGATAAATATGTAAAAAAGTTGCATTGGATATGATTTTTACTGAATATTGACAAAATGTGTCGAACAACCCTTGAAATTAACTAAGGTATACAGGAAAAAAACAAGAGTAAATTGACAAAGGGACCTGTTGGAATCATTTAACGTATATTCGGACATACCCTCAAAATTTCTGAACGAATCTTAGAGGAAACTGCAAGTGCTTCTGAAAGTTCTTCTTCGTAGTTGTCACTGAAGGACGAACTTGCAGGTCAAATTCTCAGAGAAATCCATGGAAATTTATTGGACGATGTCATGGTTATCTAGCAGGAGAAAATCTCCGATAGACCTTTGATAGGTAGTTCCTGATATAATTCCTTCAAAAGGCATGGGAATTATTTCAAAGGATTTCTTAAATGTTGGTAGGATAGCTTAAAATAAATTTCGTAAAAAAATCATAAAGTAATCTTTGAAGATGTTAAAAAGGATTTTAGGGATGAATCTATTTAAAAATGTTGTAGCTATTCTTAGTTAAATACTTGAAGAAACGCCATGAAAAAATTAAATCTTTGAAGGCGTTTCTTGTACAAATTTAAAATAAATTTCGAAAATGAATTTCTTTGCAAAAAATAGTATTAAAAGAATTCAGGCATTGCAGAATTGATTTCGAAGCACGATCTAAGCTAGCGAAGAAAAACATCACAGTCATGTCGGTCCATGATTGGCATTTTTTTTTTTGCTTGATGTCATCTCAACTCTTTCAGCTCTGTTTCACTTGGTGACTTGTTCGGTTATGTCTTTAAGCATTTCATTTTTTCTTTTTTTTTGTCAAAAAGATGTTTAAATACAGTATCTGTATGAATCTTCTGGAAACTGTTTTCCAGACGAAATATTTTATGATATCTTCATAACGTGCAGCAAGCATAAAGACGATACTTCTTTCAGCAATTCAAGGAGATTTACAACCGGAAAATTTCTTCGATCTGGAATAGAACCTAGACGGCATCAACATGGTCATGGTTTTAGGCACGCACGGAACCGCTGCCTAAAAAGGCTCCAAAAAGTGAAATTGCTGCATACTATTAACTTACTGATATATTGGCAATATTCAATCGTCCAAGCATGTATACCACTATTGCTAATTCACGCCTTCCAGAACTTTTTGCTTGTTGATTTCACCTTCACTCAAGGTTCTTCTTCTACTTCTTATTATTTTTTGTATTAAGCCTTACCGAAACAAAATCTGTTTTTCAGTTTAGTGCTCTTTGAGCACTTCCACAGTTTCCACAGTTATCAACTGAGAGCTGTCTTTGCCAAAAGTGTCGTTCTTATATCGTGTGGCAGGCAAGATGATTATTTATGCCCAGGGAAGCCAAGGAATTGTCCATTATGAAAAGATCATGAACCATCTGGGATTCGAACCCAGACATCTTTTGCATCGCTTTGCTTTATAGCCGTGAACTTTACCGCATAGCTAAGGAAGACCCTCTTGTGGTCTTTCTTCAAGAAATTGATCCTCCTCCATCCGGTAAGCTCCGGAACTATTCGCGTTCGGGGTATGAATTATGGAAATGAATATGTTTATTACAGTAATCGAAAGCAGCAGTCGTCCGTCGTCAGCAGAACAAATAGGTAAACGGGTGCCCCCCAGAAAGAAGTCGTTCTGTGAAAAAGGGACATCATTCATTGCCCTTTCCTCTGGCGGTCTCATTGTCGCCTTTCTAACAAGAAGCAGAGCTCCATCCATCCTCCTTCCAAAGGCAATGTGTATTAAATATAAGAGAATGTGTGTTTATTACAATGATTGAAGCTTTTTATGCGGCATCGCGCACGCCACACGATATACAAGTAGGGTAAGTGTACTGGTATTCGCCATAGTATCAGTATTCGCTACGTGGGATTATATATCGATTACGACACAAATAGGCATAAAGTGTTCATCTAATCGCTTTAGAATGATTTGGCAAGACTCTCAGACATATAAAAATAGCTAAAACATTAATAAAAAAAATATATCTTCATTTAAATTTGTGCACTATTTCACCTTATTTCGCTATGGTGTTTTTGAATTCATCACCATTCATAAGAAAGAAATCAACGTAGGAGTTGGGTTCAGAAACCGAAATTTAAACAAATGGCGAATAAAATAATACATTATTTGCCACCCCAATTTTCCATACAAAAACAAATTTTCTGACCAGTCCTTATATTTTGCCTGCTAAACATACATAGAAAGCTTTCGTTCGACGTATTGACAGTATTTACTAGCCTTTTTATCGATTTATAAAAATATATTTTTACTTAGGTTGGCGAATATTGATACACCCACCCTTAAAGAACAACGTTTTTCACACACTGCTTTTCCTTCAGATGGCGGATGGAAGTCGCCGCATGTCTCGGTCTGTCGAAAAAATCCGCAAAAATCGTAAAATTAAGCGAAATGACTAAATTCAGCCCGAATCGACACATTTCTGTGGGGAGATTCATTCTCGCAGGCTTCTTAATATTTATTTTGTTTTTTTTTCTTCGTACTGGGAGGGCCAATTTGTACCCTTGAGGAGGTCGTAACTTTGCGGTAGCGAAATAGCTTTCGGCTTCCAAGAGAGAGTGAATTGCAAAAACGAGAGTGCCGTGGAATAATTTTGATCCTCTGTTTTATGATACTTATCGTATTTAGTGCTTATCATTAAAAATTTGTATTATTCTATTTTGCTGTCGGTGGATGGCGCGTTGGGATGCTCTACTTTCACAAATGAACATATGCGAGACTCTCGCAGCGAGAGGTAACATTTCTTCTTCTTATTATTCTCCTTCTTCTTGGCATAACGTCCTAACTGGACAGAGCCGGCTTCTCAGCTTTGTGTTCTTATGAGCACTTCCGCAGTTATCAACTAACTAATAGGGTGGATTCAGAGCTGAAAGAGCTTGAGGAGCTGGGTGAAAACGTATACTTGTGCATCGCTCCAACATGTACCAATGATCGTGGGTACATGGATTCACCAAATTATGAAAAATAATGTGCTATGAATTACATTGCGGAACGCGTTTTTGTCTCAAGCACCAAAATACCGCTGTTCACTCAATTAAGGGTTGCTGAATCCATTGCCGTTTTCAGAAACATAATAGCACGTCTACTTTTTGAGATATTGGCGGTTGAAAATATAAAAATTGATTTTAGCATGCAAGTTTGCCAGCTTGCAAGGCTATTTATTAGATTAATTTGCCACAGAATTCAAACTTTTTGTATATAACAATACTTATCAACAAAGTTATTAGTACTTTCAATGCGAAATAGTTATATTTTGACAGATTAAAAAATATTGTATTTTCCCATATAAGATGAATTTTGTATGGAAACAGATATTATGTTGAAAAAATCGGTTTAATCTAAATTGAATCGTGCATTTTCAACCAAATTTTATCTAAAATGAAAGCTTAGGGACTATTTTGCATACTTGGTGAATCGGATCACAAAAAAGTTAGATATATTATACTTTAAATTTTATTTAAACATCAATAAAACCAGTATTTTATACAACTTTGGCGACCTGTAGCTAAAAATTGTGACGTGCTGGAACATTTCTTAGAATGCCATCAGATTCAGCAACTCTGAATCTACCAGAGACACAAAATTTGATCTTTGAGACACGCAAATATGTAATTTTTGTCGCGCTGTGTTATGTTTTCTAACATGATGAAATTGGCTTCGTAATGCCTTATAGCGCTTTGAGCTAATGGAAAATCAGTTAATCATTAAAGACTGTTGCGGCATGAAATTGCAACTTGTTATTGGAAGCATTTGAACATGCATAACAGTAGCAGGATGTATCATTAATATATTTAATATATATGCTCTAAATTGTTACGCCTTGAAAAGGGCGTAGCTTAAAAATTTCTCGATTTTTTTTATTCAAAACTCCTTTAAGAGGATACAATACAAATAGCTGAACAAATCAACTTGGAACCGAGGTATGATGGTATACTTCTTCTGATAAAAACGGGTCATGGAAACCCGTTTGAATATCTTAGATTTCCTTTGAATTTGTGGACTACCATTGAAAGGTCGTAACTTCAAAATGGGCTCTAAGCTTTGTTTTGAATTTTGCCCAGATATGCCACCTAACCCTAGAAAACGACTGATGAGCGCAGATTGGTATTTTTTTTCTGATAACAACGATCTTAGCTGAGCACCTTGAATGTGCATTCAACAGAACGTACTTTCGACTAAACGGCGTTCTAGGAAACGTTAAAGATTCTTTCTATCCTACATTACCAAGACATTCATAAAAAGAGTGCATATTTTCGAATTATTTTCGTGGATAAGAAAATTATGTCGTTTTCGATTATTCCCGACGGTGCACCGCGCGAGTGTAATAATTGACACCGGAAAATAGAACGGTTTCGGTTCAATATTTTGACAGCGTATGATAGTATTAGTGAAGGCGCCAATCAAAACAAAATGTCATTCTTCAAACAGATAGAACAGCTGTTTCTGTTATTCTTAATTTGCTGTAAGGGATTCGGAACCATTAGATTCGTTCGTGTTTTGTATAGTTTGTTAATGGTGTTTACAGCACTGGCTGAATATAAAATGTTTAAATAAATGTTTGGTATATGTACATTAATTTATTTTTCCTGAGAATTGATACCATGATACATGTTTCGTAATTGAATAATATATGTTCAATACTGTAAGAACTTGTTTAGTTTCATCCAATCTTTCGGGCTAATAATTTCGCCAAAACTCATACTTCCGCAATATTTCTAGCTCACTTTGCAAAAGGTAAATCTTTTTTTTTTGTAATAAGGCGAAGAGAGAAACGGAAATCAATCATTGCATTAGAATAGAATTCTAATGGAAAATCAATATCGATCACTCGTCAATATTTTTAAAAATATGCATCCATGAGCAAATTTCGGAAAATTTGACTGAACTCAAGTGTTTTTAATATAGTACTTACTGGTATACATGCAATCCAAACATCTGAGAGAATTCCTTTTTTTAATATAAGCCGTAAAAGCTACTAATGATGAAACATACTCAGTATCCTTCATTATTCTTATAAGCCTGTATTTATTGTAGCATTAATAAATGCTTAGAATATTTCTTCTTTTACTGAATAAAAAAAAACAATTCCGAAACAAATCAATTTTATCCACGCAGTCGAAAATGAGCGCAAATGAAGATCTTGCTTGTTCGTTACCGAAAATTACAAAATCTGCCAAAAGGACTAAAACAAGAACGCCACTGACAGTTAAGAACCATATATGTATTGGTAAAAAGAGTGCATTACCTGCTACACCCAGCTCGATCAGGGTGTAGGATTTTCTGCACCGGTGGCAATCGGGTGTAGAAACGGTGTGCTAGCTGCGGAATAAAAGAACGGTTTGGGTGCAACTTTTGCTACACCGGTGGGAAAACGGTGCAGGCGGTGCAAATAAAGAAAAACGACATTAGTTTGACTACAAATACTTCTGGCCTCATACCTCTAATCAAATTTATATATCTCTCAACACTCTCTTACTCGAGATTCCGTATATTGATATCGAGCTGGTGAACTATAGTAAAAGTTGGTTTTCAGGGCTAACTCGATGGTCCCTCGGGTCACAGTTGCACTGGTTTTATTCTCTGTAACTCGACACCTCCCTAACTCAATGGTCCCATCAATTTCGAGCTATAGAGAGTTGAATGTATACATTATTTAGGAAGTCGACTCTCCATAACTCGATATTCAATGGATCACCGATTTATAGAAATATCGAGTTATAGAATATACCGACACAAAAAATCACAAAATCGTAGGAACAAATTTCTATATTTCCAATACATATATGATTTCTTCTGTAAGCAAGTAATATTATTATGTTGATAGTATTTGACAAACACTTGTTTGAAATTTTTTTCGAAATGCTCTAAAAAACTTTAATTACAACTTGTAACTATTTATTTACCTCCAAATAAGAATTTGAACAAGTTTCGAGCTGTGGAGAGTCGACTGTACTTACCTTTCATTTCACTATTTGAAAACAAATAATAAAAATGTGAAAAGTAACTATTTTTGGATTTCGGACTATATGAAATTTAATTTATTCGTTTTCTACACTATTTATTATGAAAATATAGCTTACAAAATGTTGCTGCTTTCAACCAATCAAAGATGTTTAAAACTGTTTTGACTCACAACTTCAATTCGCTAGGTTTTTTTTTTCTTGAATTACAATCATATCACTTCAAAGAAGCCTAGGGCGCAAACAGCCCAAATAATTTTGTTCTTATTTCCTTTCAATCGTTTTTTATCTCTATTAGTAGTTACTACATTTTGTGAAACTAAGCTATTTAAATAAAAAAATGTGTTCATGCATTCGAAAGGTATCACTCGCTCGTTGTTATTTCCGTTGCACTACAAATCCAAAAAGTTCTCATCATAGCACTAAGTAAAGAAATTGAACATCCCTTCAATAAATTCTTAATCGAAAACTCAACAAGACAATGCAAAACACGTATTCTCTTTACTTCACCGCACCCTTTCCTTGGCTCCGTCCCCACATGCAATCTCATAATTCGCTGTCACGAAAATCTTGTTTCATTTTTCATGATTTAACTCTTGTTTATGTCCCCCGATCTCCGCCATATAAAAGTACTAATTTTGCGCTTAATGCGCTCGTTGTTGTAACTTCGATCGGATTCATCGCAAAAGGAACGGCTCATTACACGCTCATACACGCGTACACACGACACAATTCTCGCCTGCCTCATCGAAATTACAAATTTTCGCAAACGCTTGCATACCCGACCAGAAAATCTTTTTCGATTTACGATCCACGCCGTTTCGATGAGTAGTACTTATTCTATATCACAAAACCTCGATTCGCTAATTTACAGCCCCACTCACTCATCCCTCTCTCGTGGCTTCACTCACTTATGATTATTATATCTTCGCTCGGCGTAAATGGCTAAATGGTATTAAAATGTGTGTGTATGTTCCTTAATGTCTAATTTTGCTTTATATTTCGTTGCTTGATTTTATTTTCGGTAATCCACTCGCGGTGGCGGTCTCTTACTAGCTAAGTTTTATTGCTTTTCGATACTTCGACATTGTTTATGTTTCACTGTTTTGGCACACGCTGCTGCAATATCCTACTTGGTGGTGGTTGGTGCTGATTAGCTCTGTCTCTGCCGTGCGGGATGTCAGGCCTGTTTTACGATGCACTCAAGGAGATAATTGAATGGTTGCTGTGGTTATCAACGCATAAGAAGAATGTATTTCAATAAATTTAGACTAATCCTATAGCACAATGCACTTGGAGCAAATTGAGGATGAGCATAAATGTTCTTCGATCATTTTTCCAAACCATAGTAATGACCCCATACAAAGTAACCACGAAAATATACAAACTCTTAATCGACTATCATACACTATATCGCATCATGCATAGACGTATACAAATATAAATTTTCTTTTTTGTCAAAACCAAACCCAGACTTTATCCAATTTACCCAGCATACTATTCATGAAAACTGTGGAGGTGCAGAGGTATTTTAATTCTCTAATACCAATGGTTGTCAAAACTAACTCTCCTACCCTTCTCTGATGACCGTTAGGACGTGGCCGGAGCCGATATTGATTTCTAAATTTTGAGTTGGTCAGCTAATCCCAAGCCTCATTCAATGGATCTCTGTGCAACTTCGATTGTTTTGGTAAATCAAAGAAATGAAGCTGCTGGAAAATCCAGCTCCAGAGCTCCAGAGGAACTTTGGAGGAATTGCTGGAGAAACTCCGAAGGAATGTATAGAGTAATTCCTGAAAGAATTGTGGAGGAATTGCCGGAGAAACTCTTGAGGAATTTCTGGAGAAACTTTCTGGAGGAAATCTAAAGAAGTTTTCAGAGAAATTTCAGAGAAATTATTGGAAGAACCTCGGAAGAAATTTTGGAGAAACTCAAAATGAATTCTTAGAGGAACTACTGGAGAAACCCACGAGGAATTGCTAGAGGAACTATGAAGAAAATCTGAAGGAATTACCAATAGAGCTCTGAAGAACTTTTCGGAGGGACTCTGAAGGAATGTCTGGAGGATATTTGAAAAAATCCTAGACGAACTCCCGGAGCGATTTTTAGAGAAAATCAGTAGCAATTCCGAGAGGAACTCTGGAGGCGTTCCTGTAGTTGCTCAAAGATGATAGCTTGAGAAACTCCGGTGAAATTCCTGGAGAAACAATGAATGAAATCTGAAGGAATACCCGATCGACGAAATGCCAGCGCATTGCGGGAACAAATCTCGTGGAATTTCTGAGAGAAAAGAACTCCTAGAGAACTCGGAATTTCTCGGAGGAACTATGGAGAAACACGAAGTTTGTCGGAGGAACCGTGAGAGATGTCCCGGAAGAAATCTAGATGAATTATCGGAGTAACTGCAGAAGAAAGTAGCACTCCGGAGAATTTCAGAGGAATAAGTGGAGCAGGTCTGAAGAATTCCTGGAGAAAATCCGATAAAATTCCAGGAGATACTATGGCCGAAATCCAAAAAAATACTCCGTCGAGCTCTAAATGGATTTCCGGAGCAAATCTGAAGGAATTGCTAAAGGAACTCTGAAGAAGTTCTTGGAGGATAGAATAGAATTCCTAGAGGAACTCCGAAGAATTTACTGGAGGCACTCCGGAAAAAAAATTAGAGAAACTTCGAAGAAATCCCGGAGGAACTCCGGAAAAATTTCTGGAAGATCTTCAAGGGAATTCCTTGATGAACTCCGAGGGATTTCTAGAGGAACTCCGAAAGAATTTCTGGAGAATCCATGAAGGGAATCTGAAGGAATTCCCAGTAGAACTCCAATGGAATTTACGGCAAATTTGAATGAATTCCTGGAGGAATTTCAAGAGAAATTTCGAATGAATTTCTCGAGAAACTCCAAATAAACTACTCTGATGTAAATCCTGGAGTGACTCTGAAGAAATTCTTAGAGGAATTCCCGGTGTAGCTCTGGAGGATTTCCCGGAGGAAGTCTGGAAGAATCCCTGGAGAAACTTTTATGGAATTGTTGAAGGAACTACTGATGAATTGCTGGAGGAACTGTTGAAGAATTCATGGGGGAAATCCGGAAAAAAATTGAAGGAATTCTTGAAAGAACTAATTCCAAGAAAATCCAAAAGAAGTTCCTGGTGTAGCTCAGGAGGAGCTTCGAAGGATATGATGGATACGATCCAGAAGAATTTCTGCAAAACCCCCGGACGAATTTCTGTAGTAGTTCAGGAGGGATTGCCAGTCAAGTACCGAAAGAATTCCCGAAGGAACTTTCTAGAGGAAATTCCTCGAGGAACTCTGGACAAAATCCTAGATAATTTTACAAAGGAAATCCTGGAGGAACTCCGGTGGCGTTCGTGGAGAAACTCCGGATGTTTTTCTGGAGAAATTCCGGATGTGTTTCTGGAGAGACGCTTCTAGAAGAACTCCCTGATAATTGCTTGAAGAACTCCGAAGAAATTTCTGGAAAAACAAGGGAGGAAATTTGAAGGAATTCCCTTTGGAGCTACGGAGGAACTTTCCAGGAATTAATGGATGAAATCCAGAGGAATTTTTGGACGAATATAAAAATTCCGGAAAATCTGGAGCGATTCCGAGAGGAACTTTGGAGGTGTTCCTGTGGGAACTCTAAGTTGATAGCTTGAGCAACTCCGGTGAAATTCCTGGAGAAACAATGGAGGAAATCCGGAGGAATTTCCGGTGGAGCTTCAAAGGACTAACGGTGAATTTTCTGAAATAAATCTAGAGGAACTGCTGGAGGAACGCCGGAGGCATTTCTGGAAGAAAAGAACTCCTGGAGAAACTCAAAATTTCTTGGAGGAACTCTGGAGGATGTTCCGGAGGATATCTAGAGGAATTCTAGAAGAATTCCATGTGAAACTCCGGAGGATTCCAGAGGAATTACTGGAGGAGGTCTGAAGAATTCATGGAGAATATCCGATAAAACTCCAGGAGAAACTATGGAGGAAATCCGAAAGAATTGTCCGTGGAGTTCTAAAGGGATTTCCGGAGGAAATCTGAAGGAATTGCTAGAGGAACTCTGAACCGGTTCTTGGAGGATCTCCAATTGAATTCCTGGAGGAACTCCGAAGGCTTTGCTGAAGGCACTACGGAATGATTTTAGAGAAACTCCGAAGAAATTTTTAAACTATGGAGGAAATCCCGGAGGAACTCTGGAAAGATTTCTGGAAGGTCTTCAAAGGGATTTCTGGATGAACTTCGAAGGGATTCCCGGCAGAGCTCCGGAAAAATTCTCGGTGGAGCTCCGGAGACTTTTCCGTCGAAACTGCTAAAAAAAGAGGAGTTGCTGGAGAAACTCCGAAGGAATGTTTAGAGTAATTCCGAAGGAACTCCTGAAAGGATTGTGGAGGAATTCCCGGAGAAACTCTTGTGTAATTTTTGAAGAAACTCTGGAAAAATTCCCATATCAACAATGGGAGAATTCCCCAAGTAACTCTGGAGGATTTTTAGGATAAACTCTGGAGAATTTCCCGGAGGAAATCTGAAGGAATTCTCAGAGAAATTCCCGAGTAATTCCTGGAGGAACCTCGGAAGAAATTTTAGAGTAACTAATGCACGAACTCACGAGAAATAGCTGAAGGAACCATGAAGAAAATCTGAAGGAATTACCAGTGGAGCTCCGAAGGACTTCACAGGAGGAACTCTGAAGGAATGCCTGGGGGAACTTTGGAGGCATTCCTGGAGAAACTCCGAATGTGTTTCTGGAGAAATTCCGGAGACGTTTCTAGAGGAACTCCGGGGTAATTGTTTGAAGGAGTCTACTCTATTTCACCGAATTCCATTACCCCGAATGTCATTAACCCGAACGCCACTACTCCGAATTCCAAATCTCCAAACGACCCATTACCCCGAATGACATTACCCCGAATTCCAATATCATACGGAAATGTCATCAATATCATCATGTCAAGATAACTGTAAATTCGGGGAAACAGCATTCGGGGTTATGGAATTTGGGGTAATGGAATTCGGGGTGTGGCATTCTGGGAAATGGCATTCGAGGTAATGGGGTAGAATCGTCTGATAAACTCCAGAGTAATTCCTGAAAAAAAAAACTAAGGAGGATATTCGAAGGAACTCCTGAAGGAAACTCTGTGGAGTTCTTTGAACAAATCCTTGGTTCATTTCCATGAGGAAATCCCGGAGGAATTTCTGGAGCTAATCAATCTCCAAAGCAATTCCTAGAGGGAATCCCGGAGAAATTGCTGTACGAAATCTCCACAGAAATTTATGGGGGAAATTCCAGAAGAAATCCCTGTTGCAAATCCACGGATTAATTCCTGGAGGGCATTCACGGATGAGTTCTTAGAGGAAATCTCCGAAGTGGTTCCTGGTTCAAATCCCTAGAGAAATTCTTAGAGGAAGTCTTTGAATAATTTTTCCGAAAAATCCCCAAACGAATTTCTGAATAAAATTTCCTGGGGAATTTCTTAATGAAACCTTCGGAAATATTTCTTAATGAAATCCCCGGGGGTGCTTCTGGAGTTAATCCCCAGATGAATTCCTAGGTGAAATCCCTGGAGGAATTACTATTCGAAATCCCCTGAGAAGTTACTGGAGAAAATCCCGAAGGAGCTCTTGGGGAAACAAAAACCTGGGAGAATTATTGGAAAAAATGACCATGCTCCTCCGATGGAGTATTGGAAAAAATCCTTGAGGAATTCCCTGGAGCAATTCCTCGAAGAAAATTCTGGCGTAATTTCTGGACGAAACACCTAGAGGAATAGCTATTGACAATCCCACGAGGAATTCCTGAAGACAATCCTCGGAGGAGTTCTTGGGGATATCACCGGGGGAATTCTTGCAATCTCCGGTGGAGTTCAAGGAGAAATTCTCAGAGGAATTCCCGGAAAAAAACTTGGTTTAAATCCCAAGAAAATCTCCTGATAAATTCGCTGAAAAAAACCTGGATATCTGGAGCAGAGATGGGCAAAATGGCTCATTTTAGTGAACGGATCCGATCCGAATCACTCATTTTAGTTAACCGGATCTTTTGAACGGTTCAGTGGTTCAGTGGCTCGCAAAGAAAAAGCGAACTGAACCAAGCGATCGAAGAAAAGAGCGGTTCACTCCCTGTTGCGCGGCATGCGTCGTACCTTTTGTATCTCTTGCTCTCTCAATCTTCATCCCTAGAATATTTGGCCGATTTCCCTTGCATTGCCATTCAAGTGAGCACTTCTTCTTCCTACTCTATCTAGCATCTGCCTGTATGCAAGTGGACGGAAACAATGTGTCTTTCTATGCTGAGAGCGCTGAGAGTACGGATCAGAAAATTGTGCTTACATGTGTGGCGTGACGCGCAAAACAAGGCGCGTGTCAAGCGTTTTAATAGAGCCGAGAAACGAACGAAGGAGAATAGGGGAAAAATCGAATCGTTCTTTTTTCGGGTCACTTTTTGTCGTATCCGTGCTGATGAAATGAACCGACTCTCGCCAAAATATCGTGGCTCTATCACTCGTTTTTTAGTGATCCGGATGTTTTGAACGGTTTCGCTTCCTTTTGCCCATCTCTAATCTGGTGAGAATTTCTGAATAAATTTATAGACGAAATCCCTAGAAGAATTCCTGCATGAAATCTCCGGGAGAATTGCTGTTGGAAATCCCCAGAGGAATTCCTCGGATGATTTTTTGAGGGACACATCGTTGGTGCAAATCTCCAGCTAATTTCCTGGAGGAGATCCGCGGATAAATTCTTCGAAAAAAAAATCCTCGAAGGAATTCCTGGAGCATAATTTAAAACAATTTCCACTTTCCTTCGTTTTCAGAATGATCCCGAAATCGTTAGCTTACTTTCGGCATCCTTTGCTTCCCGTCTCTCTTCTAAAATCACACTCAACTTTTGCACTTTCACCTGTTTCAGGGAGAAAAATCCGAACTGGTAAACAATTTTCTATATGGTCCAAAAGTTTGGACCAAATCTGTGGTTTGGACCACCTGTGAAGTTGCCCTTAGATTGCTGAAAGTATAACTACAACGATATGATGGACTAGGGTGACGCGTTTGAAACACGTGAAGAACTTCAACAGAGTGATGATCTGTCTTGCCTTCTGTACGAGATTGCGTACAGTTTTTAAAAACGTGCGGCATGGTTCGAGTTTCAATAAATACACGGTAGGTGATTGCACCATAGAGTCCAAGCGATCCCATAGGCATCTTGGGGTAATAATCGATAACAAGCTCAGCTTCGCTAGCCACGTTGAATATGCCTGTAAAAAGGCATCTACGGCAACAGCAGTGCTTTCGAGTATGATGTCTAACAGCTCTGCTGTAATTGCCAGCAAACGCTAGCTCCTGGCAAGCGTGGTGCTATCCATACTTAGGTATGGAGGACCAATCTGGTCAAAAGCGCATAGAACGAGCAGAAACCTAAAGCGATTGGAAAGCACGTACAGAGTCATGTGATTGAGAGTAGCAAGTGCATACCAAACGATTCTTAAGAGGCCGTGTGCATCATAGCCGGGATGACACACATCGGTGTCATCATTAAGGAAGATGTTCAATGCTTCAAGCAAAGAGGTACCAGAGGAGTTCGCGACGCGTGTCAAAAGGCAATGCTCAGAGGTTGGCAGCAGGAATGGGATAACTCCACTAAGGGTACATGGACCCACCGGCTAATACCAAATGTGTTAGATTGGTACGCAAGAAATCATGGGGAAGTGAAGTTCCACCTGACGCAGTTTATGTCAGGACATGGTTGCTATAGGCAGTACTTGTATAGAGTCGGGCACTCAGAAACTCTTGCGTGCCTCAATTGTGCTGATGTGGAGGAAACAGCGGAGCATATCATGCTCGATTGCCCCCGTTTCATTGTTGTGAGAGGTCGCATACTCGCTACGTGCGGAGGGGACACGTCCCCCGTCAATATAATAGAGAGAATATGTGTGGATGCCGAGTGCTGGAATGCAGTAACTACGGCTGTCACTCACATTATATAAAAATTGCAGCGCCTATGGCACGCTAACCAAGAGTTGGTTGCAAAAGATTAGCTTTGCCGAGGCTGGTCCCTTGTAACATTGTTTAAGTCGGCTAGGAGAAGCTACTTCTGCTACATGTGTTGTGCTATATGCACTGGCCCCTCCCCAAAGAAATGCCGTAAGGTAGTTCCGGGGAGATAAGAGTGTGAGGCCACGGATAATGTCTGTACACACTATACACCACTTGAGCAATTCTACGAGAATTGATCATGTACAGTGCATGGGCTGGTTTTAGTGGGTCATCGTTGGTGCGGCATCCCCAAACTCCATAAAATACCTTCTCAGAGGGTATGTTGCAGATTCTTCCTATGTAAAAAAAAAACAAAAAAAAGCTTTATTTGCCAATTGACGATTTTTGCATGTATACACCGCACAGTGGGGCAGATCGTTGTTTTCGACGGCCAAAATCTCTAGTACTCTGGATATACATCCTAGAGGTTTAGTGACTTCGAGAAAGTATTTTGGAATAATTTGTACTACATTTTCACCATTGAATGAAATTATCGCGGAAATGAGACGAAAATAGGCATTTTTTAGCAACCCGACAGTTAGTTGCCGCCTTTATCTGCGTGAAACAGACTTCGTGAACTGCTATAAGGTACCCCGGGGCAAGTGAGAATTCGGAGTAAGTGGGGCGTTCCATCATAGCTCAACTAGGAAAAGTTTTTCATGGGGGTATTCTTCTAGAAAGTTGAAGATACAATGACAAGGAATGTATTTAGTACCGTAATTTCGGGTGAAATTGATCATTTTTCACTGTTTTCTTGGTATGCTTTCTAAACTGATATCAATACCATACAACTAAATGCAGGAAAACAAGTACGACGGTGAACCTCATTGGCTCATGTACCGAAATTTTTCAACAAATGTGATGTTAGTGCCAAAAATCTGGTCTAAAATTAAAAATCGGGGAATCCCATTTCGGGGTGAAATTGATCACTTGTCAATGTTATTATTGTTAGTTTCGAAATCAACTTTACATACTTAATTTGGGCCTCCTGATTCCAAATCTGCTTGCCAAATTCTTAACAAGACAATATTTATGGAAATAATCAATAATTAAATTTCAAGAATACCGCGAAAAACGCCTAAATGTAGGCAATTTCCAAAGGATTTCCCTACTTTGTTGCAGAAAATTGAATTTTTCAACAAAACGAGCAAATTGGTAAGAGTTTTGATAGTAAAATCTGTTTTGGAGATATATTGTTAGCATCCTTACAAACTTTCAGGTTTACACCATGTCCAAATCCTTGTTTAGAACTAGAAGTTTATAGATGATGATCAATTTCACACTAAACTTGATTCTACATTATTTTCATAGAAATAAACATTCTGTGGCACAAAAAAACTTCACTATACACAATTAGACATTATTTAAGACAAACAACGTTCATTTACTATAAGTTGCAATGAGCTTGGTGCACTATTAGTAAGAAATAAAATCGCGTGACACGGTGATCAATTTCACCCTACTGATCAATTACACCCGATTTTACGGTACTGAATATATTGTTATTTTTATTACCATGTGGTTCATGTAACAGTTATCAGTTCAGCGCCATTTT
The DNA here is from genome assembly GCF_002204515.2 of Aedes aegypti. NCBI lineage: Eukaryota > Metazoa > Arthropoda > Insecta > Diptera > Culicidae > Aedes > Aedes aegypti. The sequence goes on along the minus strand of NC_035108.1, from coordinate 114,336,051 downwards.
CAACTTGCATGACAAATTGTGACACATTTCACGTCTTGCATTGACTCGCAAAAAATAAATGTGTTTTAAATCGAATTTCCATCAGTAAGCTATAATTTTTAGTATTATTACAAGCTGCTAACGATAAACCAGTATTTTGTTTTCATTTCATATGAAATTTTCGATGGTCTATCTTACCCCAAAATATATTTGTACCTGGGGTAAGTGGGACCTATCAAAACAAAAACCAGAATCAAAACTTTTCGTACACGTTTCATACATTTTGCTAGAGATTAGCACTAAAACATTCAAACAAATGATTTTTATCAAAAAAGATCAACCTCAAATTACGTAATTGCATAAGAGGGAGAAGAAAATTGTTATTATTCTTTATTTTTTAATTATTTTTTTATTTTTGAAATACGACTTCAAAATAGAACAAACACACAGCTGAAATTTGAAATGCATCATGTGAACGATTACTTTTCTATGTTATTTGAACTTTATTTGTTATTTCTACCAAATTAAGTAGTGATGGAAAACAATTCCATCCCATAAGGTGGTTTTCTGCCATGCATATAAATAATAACAAAACATATTTACAATTTCGTCAATTATTGATTGTTTATGTGTTACATTTTAATTAACAATTTATAAATGATATATTTTGAACATGTTTAATTCCTCTTAACGCTTTAATGAGGAACTTTCAGTTAATATTAAATGCGTGGTGACATACTTTTAAATAAAGGGTTTCTTCCTAAAACGCAACGTATTTTATGGTTGATCCCTTATATACATCAAATATGTACTTGAAATTAAAAATCTATGACTTATCAATCCTATTATTGTAATGGTTGACTTACTGATGTGGATTGACGCATGAAACTGGATGTGTCCCACTTGCCCCGCTTAGCGAGGTAACTGCGTCCATTGGCTCATTCTAAAACTTTCTTCCAAGGTTTTCACAATTTCGAAATTATTCGATTAGTTTCATGCACACACCAGCAAATATGTTACCAAAACGTGATTGTGTTGTTGGATTTGAAAAATATTGACATTTGAAAATTTTATTGAACAATTTGTTTTAACTATCGTTTTTTTCGTTCCCACTTGCCCCGCGGTACTTTAATTGTTGATCATTGTGCTGACGAAAAGCCAAGATCGATCCGATCATATGCACTGATTCAAATTTATCGGCTCTAAAATTATCGCGATAATTATCACAAGGGAAATAAACAAAAATGTTTGCCGCCGACGGGGTTCGAACCCATGTCCATGAGCAAAAACGTTTCCAAAACGTGCTTGCACCATAACCACTCAATTATGCCAGCTGAACAAAGTAGGAGAGAAATTTGATATATAAAAGCTACATGCGGAAGCGAAGGACTGGTGATCACGCTAAGCCTGCTCAACGCAGCGCTTCACGGAGAACAAAATATAGTGTTCGTAATCATTTTTCCGGTCAATTTAACTATATTTTAAGGTTGATTTGGAGATAACTAAAAATATAGTTGAATTGACAGTATATTGTTAACTATAACTATACCATATAGTTGTTGACAACTATATTTTTGATTGAATTTACAAACGTCAAACGTCAAAATTTAACTATATTTTAGTTGACTCAAAGTGAATTTTATTGAGTTTACAATATTTTGCAATGTTTACTCAGCATTTTGTTCTGCTTTATCAACATATCTGAAAAGATTCGGTGCTGCTTTATCGATCTAAAAAAAAACATTGCAAAAATGAAAACAAAGGGCGAGTCGACAAACTTGATATGTGGTCTGCTGCGTGAGAGGTGGTCATCTTAGCACCTACACTATTCCTGGCAAGTTAGAAGTAAGAAGATTTGTGAGCATGACTTGAAGTCTAGGGAGGTGAATGTTTCCGAATAGTGATAATTATCAAAATTATAATTGTAATAAGTACAAGTGGATAGCTCAATCAAAGAAGTGTGTGTATTTGATTTGACGTTAATTTAGTGTTGGCGTAAATTAATTTCGAAACAACTGTTTGTGCGTAAGTTAAAGAAATTGACAGGATTGTAATCTTAACATACAGAAATTCTTCTGCGTGTTGTGTAGAAACTACACAGAATGAGGCATCCAATGCAGGACTGGCTGGCTGAGTGAAAATTCTGTGTAAGTCGCACTCATGCTGTGCGTAGCCGATGTGTTGGCCTTCGGCTGTGCGGGGATCGATGGAAATGGAACTGTCAATCATCTCCCGCGCGGCAGCCAACAGTTGGCCGTTGGTAAGATGGGGAGTTTTCTGTGATTTTTTCAGGCGAAAAGCCGGAAGATGGTCGCAAATGTGGAAGTTTTTTCCCCATTTGCTTCCGCTTTGGCTATTCGAATGAAAAAATCTCTGAAAACTTGAAAATTTGAATGTTTTTTTTAATGTTTTCAGAAGCAAAACAAAAATGGAAGCGAATTCCGCATTCCAAGCGTTCCTCCTCTGTGCACATTTCACTCATTCGGTTTGTTTACCACCGTTTGCACAAAACTGTGTATGGCCCCCTTTGCACAGAATCTGTGCACGCTAAACTTGTCACGCTCAGAAATGAGTGCCGAGTACACAAAATCAGCCTCTATTCATGCATTCATCAAATTTTTCGTTTCTCTTATATGGAAAAATACAATACTTTTCTAAACCATCAAAAAATGACTTTTGAGCATCGCAAAAATTATGAACTTTATTGATAAGTATTGTTATACACATGAAACTTTAATTCTAGGGCAAATTTAGCAAATAATTGTCCAATACAAGCTGACAAACTTGCATGCAAGTTTGCTGAAGTGCTCGAATTTAGCTTGAAAATGCAGCTAGGTAATATCTCAATAACTAGACGTGCTATGATATTTTCGAAAATGGCAATAGATTCAGCATCCATTAACAATTTAAATAGCGGTATTTTGGAGCTTGAGACAAAAACGTGTTCCGCATTGTTATTTTACTCCCTGATTTTCACTCATTCAGATTTGATATAGATCGGTTTTATCTTTTGATATGAGCATGACACTTTCGTAAAAACAGTAAAAAAATCGATTTTGAAAATTTCTTCATATAGTTTTCATATAAGTTTTCAAAGCTTAATAATATAAAAGTAGGTTAACAGCATTGACTAGCAAAATTTTCAGATTTATTGATTCTTTTAGTCAAAACAGTCCCAAAATAGTGTTATAACTCATGAACCGGCAGATGACGGCAGCTATTTTTTGCCCACGACTAGTCAAGAACATAAGTTTTATTGTCGTGAAGAAAACGAGTGGGACTTTTTGCTGGAATAATTTTGGGATAAAAAAAACAGTTATATCATTGTGTGATATAAAATTGGATTTATGTCATTTAACCTGCTTTCAGATTAAGGGAATAATAAGATAAAAAAAAAACTATATGAACTACTGAAAATTCAAACGTTTTTCATTTATTTGATACGATGCATATGACTTTTATTCAACACTATACTATCACTTTAATGAAAATGGAAGGATTGATAGATATACATCCATTCCATGAAAAACCGATCCAGTGGGTCACCGAATTCCATGAAAATTTGCTATTTTGTTCCTTATCCGAAATAAGGATACACGTATTTTTGGATTTTTTGATTAGGGTGACCATTACCAAAGTAGGGTGACCAGAAAAATCGCGATTTTGCAAAATTTTTATTTTTAAAATAATTATAACTTTTGAACCGTTTGACCGATTTTCAATCTTTTTGGACGAAATGAAGGCTAGAGATTTTGACTTTTCAGCGGCTATTGCTGCTCTCATTTTTTCTTGAAAGATCTCAGCGCATTAGATTTGTAATGTTAAAAAAAATCATAACTTTTGAACAGCTCAACCGATTTCCAATCTTTTTTTATGGAATGGACCTTAAGTTTTGGTCTCAACTTTTTAGAAAAAATAGGAAAAAATAGAAAACTTTGAAATAAAATTTTTTTTAACATTAAAATATAAGAAATTTTTATATTTTTTTACGTTTAAACATATTTTTACCAGATTTTTCAATTTTGTCTGAATAGTTGAAATTTTAAGCTTTCATTCCATACAAAAAGATTGGAAATCGGTTAAGCTGTTCAAAAGTTATAATTATTTTAAACATTACAAATCTAATGCGCTGAGACCTACAGTGTGTGCCGATAAAAAATGACTGATTTTTTATTTTCAAAAAAATATATCTCAAAAACTTAAAAAAATACATCGCTGAAAATTGGAGAGTATACGTAAAATTTTCTGAACTTTCAAGAAAAAATAAGAACAGCGATAGCCCCTTTGGTCCCGAGGCCTTCAAAACACGAAAAAATGGAAACTATTGAGTTTTTTCATGTATAAAACAAAATTTTTGTGAAATTTTATATTTTTCCTGAAAATTCAACATTCTTATCCTTCATTTCGTCCAAAAAGATTGAAAATCGGTTGAACGGTTCAAAAGTTATATTTTTTTTAAATAAAAATTTTGCAAAATCGCGATTTTTCTGGTCACCTTATTTCGGAAATAGTCTCCCTAATCGAAAAATCCAAAAATACGTGTATCCTTATTTCGAATAAGGAACAAAATAGCAAATTTTCACGGAATTCGGAGACCCACTAGATCGGTTTTGCATGGAATGGCTGTATATAGATACACATATGGGACAAATTATCTTGAATTCCGTTTAAATGCTTATTAGAACACCAGTTTAGAGATGACTTCTTCAAAACACTTTGTCAACATGCAATATGTTTCTGAAATACATTTAAAAATATAAATTCATATCGAATATAACCATTTTTTAACATATTTTCATCGAATTGTGGGGTCACGTGGGGTTTTTTTGATGTGGCGGTTTGCACAACAAAAAAACCCCACGTGACCCCACTTTTCTTTCTTCGCGTAAATGAAACGAATGTTGTTGACAAGTCGTATACAAACAATTAGCTGCCGCCATCTGCCGCTTCATGAGTTATCCTTGATTTAGTAAAACACTATTTGCAGACTGTTTTTACCAAAAATGTAATCAGATCTGAAAATTTTGCTAGTAAATAATATAAATTTACTTTGTTATAGTTAAGCTTCTAAGACTTGATGACAACATTTTTTTTACCATATTTTTGGGTATAAAAAATGGTCAAAATCAATTTTCTGACTGTTTTTACTAAAGCAGCGGTTTTCAGATCGTGCTCCCCGGAGCACTTGGTACTCCGCAAAGCCTCGGCAGGTGCTCCGCGACCGTTTTTAAAAATTTGAAGCTATGTCTTAAATTATCTTAACTTTTTATTTAAAAATACGCTGTTAATTATACCAAACTAAGGAATATTTAGAATTTTCATTAATACAAATTCAGCGAACAATACAATTGTTCCTGCTATGAATTTTGTCTATTTGTAACTTGTTGGTTGCGACGTGATCGAATTTTTATTTTAGACCTCTTTTTTTGCAAGATTTGTGCTCCTGAAAATTTGGAGGTAATTTCGATTCATCTTCATCTTGGGTACTTCCACCAAAACTTTCAGCATTTGGGCTAAGATTTTGTATTTGGAAGGTTAAAAATATTTGGCAGTCAAAAATTTTCCATATATTTTGTATAGGACAATTTTAGCTGCAAAATTTACTTGAAGAAAACCAATTTTCCCCAACAGATTATTCTGAATCTTTCAGGGTGTGAAAATGTATTGTAGAGATACTTATCTTTATTGAAAAAGATCTGAGGTAACGTAAAACGGGTTTCCATTGATCAGGACCACCTTCTTCGCAAAAAGGTTCGAATCAGCATTTTTTCTTTGAAACAAACCCCTCTTTTACGGCTTTTTCGGTCAAACGTAGTGAAAGCGAGAAAGCTATGTAACTTTCAACGTTTCGGTTCGTGTTTGGAACCTTGAAAAATCTACGCCTCGCAAAAGGCAATGAACAAATAGCGGTATGCATATAATCTCCCTGAGGAAGGTTTCAGCACAAGCCGAAACGTTGGAATAACTACACCCGGTTCTGTTTTTGTTCGGATTTTTTTTACACGGCCGTGCAAAAAAAGTTTCCGTACTTTTTTTTTCGCCAAAACCTTATTTTTGAAACGTCGAGAAATAGTGTTACTTTTTTTTTTGCACGGTTTTGAAATTTTGAACTGAATACTTTTTTGCACGGTACGCATCTCCCGTGCCAATAGATAATCGGGTGTATCCCGTTTTCACTACGTTTGACTGGAAAAGCCATCAACGAGGGTGTCCACCCTAACATCCCACCGTCGTCTGATCAACAACAGAACGGCAGACGATCCAGCATCCTTTGTTCTATCGCCGGTCTATCATCGGCTATAGCCAGATCACTTTCGCTTTCGAGCATGCCTGCGGTGACGTCATCGATCCCGATAAGATATTATTTGGGGATGCTGAGCGAGAGATTATCATCGAAGGTGGACGTACATAATCGAATCAAATTCATCACAGACATGTTCGGGTCCTATATTGGGTTATTTGCTGAGGATCACGAGAATTTTGAGTTAGTCAGAAGTGGAATTCGGTCGAAGACGGTTCTGCGTGACCATAATCTAGTTCAAGTAAATGTTACGTGTTAAGTGTCAATAAATGTAAAGTGTTAGAGTCGGTTTTTTATTAAATGATGTGTCTAAATTAAGTGTCGTGCACTGTTTATTGCCTGTGAAGGAAGAACGAGATCCAGGCCCCTATCATCCATCGATTTCCCAACTACTATTCACCTATTCACCGGTCCAGGTATCCAACAGAGGGTTTTCATAAACAAATCAACCGGTCGTATCAAACAGCTCTCTACGAAACATTTTCTATGTATATATCATGTTTCTCTTTTCTATATTATTAAGCTTATAAAAGTAGAAAGTTCTGCAAAAAATAAATTTTGTTCATGCCTATACTTTCAAACTTTTCGAAACAATGATTTCCTGCATTATGGATGACACTGCCAAAAAATAATATTTCATATGAGTTCTGCAAATGATACGAACGAATGAGGAAAATGTTGTTTTACTCAAAATAGCATCGCTTAAGACAATTCAGTTGTCATAATATTCAAAAGCATATTCAATGCTTAAAAATTAACGTATTACTAAAAATAATGCCGAAATGTTCAAGACAATTTCCTATCTTTAAGTGTTTAGGCAAAATTTTGATACCGTGATTGAGTTTCATCAAAATTATGAATATTTCCGTGAGTGCTGAATTTGTGGTTATACTATTGACACACGAAATATGTTGCTGCAGAAAATTAATTAGTTGTTCGGACTAAAAACAAAAGTCGAAAAAATTTCTCAACCAAAGAAATTTACTAGCTTTTGAATTGCTAACGATAACTCAAATATAGCTTGCTGAATCAAAAATAATAACTCTTTTTTGACTAGAGTAAATGTTAATAAAATATTAATAATTCGAAATTATAGGATCAGTAAAAAATCAGGATTGCATACGGACTGGTTATAAAGAATAGGTGCTCCGCGCAACAATTTTATTTCACAAGGTGCTCCGCAAGTCAAACAGTCTGAAAACCCCTGTACTAAAGTGTCATATAGCGCCACCCACGTCAGTGATAGAGTGTAAGTGTCTTCGGAAAAAAATGTCAAAAATGTCTCAATGAACAACTTTGCAGAAGAAAGGTTTTTGCTATGACGCTCCTATCAAAAGATAAAACTTATCTAGATCAGTTTTTACTTATCTAGATCAAATCTGAATGAGTCAAAATGTAGTACAAATTATCCAAAATACTTTATCGAAGACACCAAATCTCTAGGATGCATATCCAGAGTACTAGAGGTTTTGGCCGTCAAAAACAGCGATCTGCTCCAGTGTGCACCGTATGGCAGGTTCGAAGCTACTCTACGTCCTGCGAAGTAGAGAAAATTTCCTTTACGTAAGGTCCACGACTGATGGTATTCGAACCCTCGCCCTACTGCTTGGTCATAGCTGAATAGCTGTGCGTTTAACGGTACGGCTATGTGATTCTTTTCGAAACCGGTGCCTAGACAATCGCGCCTCCAGCCTTCAATAAGATGAGTATACGGACTCTATCGCATCAACTATTGTTGGCTAAGATTAAACACAATCATTTTTCGCTTCATTGCAAACATAAAAACGATGGCAACGGGTCTGCTCCCACTGATCCAAGCAGAACGCGATTTTATGTTTATGTATGCATCTTTTCTGCTCTAAATATCCAACAATCGTCATCGTCATAAATGAGGCGGCGTTCATCTAAAAGTCCAATATTGGGCCCCGTTTCGTTTCGCCTTATAAATATTTATCGTGTGCAGATGACAAACGGAACAATTAATTGTGTCCTATAAGGGCTCCTAGTATTGAGAATTGAAACCCAGAGGCTCTAATCGTAAATCAAACATGATATTTGGCTCGAAGGGATGAGGGCTGCGTTGCGGTAATAAAACAGAGCAGCAAATTAGCAGTCATAATTTGGAGAACCGCCGCGTGGAGTAACAAGATTCCCGCTGCGAGATCCTGCGGTCGGAGCTAAACTTCTTGATGGAACCATTCCGCAAACTTATTAATGTAAGTGAAACGCTGTTAAACTCTGCGGTGGTTGATGATGTATATTGCGGTATGATTTGTTGCTTTTACTTTGATTGCATGGTTCTAGTCATAAGTTCACGATGGAAAACTTACAGCCGAAACAACTCCGCCAGGGCTGGCACCCTGATAACAAACTATTAAACTTTTATTCCGTTGTCGTACGACCATTAATTCGCAGGCATCCAACAGTGTTTGTCGCCAAAGATTTACTGGTTTAACATTTTTCCTCGTCGTTGCCGGGAGTTCGAAAGTTGCTTCCTCGCTCTGGCATAAGGGTATGCGAAATTTCGAATGAATCCGTTAAATGGCGTTCGAAGTTGAAATTTTTGGACGATAGTTTTCGAATACAAACGAAATATAACGAAATTATCAGTACTACGAATTCCATGTATCGTTTTGTCTTACATGAAAAAAAATCCATACCGCATACCCTACCCCAGCAATCGACATTCTTCCGCGAACAACAGCAAATTACAATGAACAACTATGTTGATGTGTTCCACTGTAAAGAAACGGAAGGCACTTATGGAGCCGCGGGGATCGTAAAATGTTTTATTGACCCCTTACGGATGACGACGATTCCGATGGGGTGGGATGAGACGACTCTTTCACGACGACGCGACGGGTTGGAGTTCTAATGTGAGCTTCTGGTTCCATCACCACCAGCACCGATGAGGCCTTAATCACTAATCATAGAACATTGTGCAAACAAGAATCTACCACAGCACGCAACAATAATGCCGCCGGATGGATTGCCATTAGCTCCGTTTGGTGTCGTTAAAATTACGCGAGCTCTGTGAGCCCTTTTTTCCAAGCTGGGTGATGAGCTCTGACAATGAGTCCTTTGGTTGTTGGGAACGGTTCTGTTCGGTGAGTTGTATAAAATCGGATGATTAATATCCTGCTACTGTCGATCATAAAGCAAACGATGGATACCAATTAGTGTGATTGAATAGTTTTGATCGATATCAATTCTAATGCATGGAAACGAGTCAATCTTAGTTGGGACCATTTCTTCTTCTTCTTCTTCTTCTTCTTCTTGGCATTACGTCCACACTTGAACAGAGCCTGCTCCTCAGCGTAGTGTTCTTATGAGCACTTCCACAGTTATTAACTGAGAGCTTTCTTTGCCAAAGTTGCCATTTTTGCATTCGTATATCGTGTGGCAGGTACGATGATACTCTCTGCCCAGAGAAGTCAAGGAAATTTCTTTTACGAAAAGATCCGATCGATAGAACCGTCATTCCGAATCGAATTGCCGTTGTGAACGGTTGTGTGTTTCTCGAGTTGCTAGACATAAGTTCGTATTCTCTCCCGTTCGTGTGCGAAGTGCACCTTTTCGCGATTTCCCGCTCCCGCGACTGCTCTCCGGCGCTAACCTACCTCCTAGGGGTGGCTAGCCAGAAAGCATCTCTGCAAGCTGAAGCAGAGCAACCGCGGTCCATAGTGATAGGTCGCAATCGGAAACAGAAGGCGGATTCCGCCTCGATCCCTGCCCCGCTGGCCGACAACGGGCAGACCAGCGCCCCGAAGCGAGCCCGCAATGAAGATGCCAACCCGGCGGCTTACAACAGCAGGTTGCTGACAAGCAATCAGTTTGCATCCCTGCCGGTGGACCAAGTCCCCCAGAAGGCGAATGTTGCCCGCCTGTTCGCGGCGACGACGGACATCGCGGCACTGCGGACGGAACTGGCGGCCCTGAACATCAAGCCGCTATTCAAGCTGTGCCACACCAGCACCAAGGTCATGTGCGACTCCCGCAATGACTACGAGAAGGCCGGCAAGCTGCTGAGGGAAAAGGGGCTGGAGTTTTACACTCAAGATGCCCCCGGTAGCAAGCCGCTGAAAGTCATCATTCGTGGGCTTCCGGAATACACCCCGGAGGCTATCATCGAGGAGATGGTATCGGCCGGACTGAAACCGACGAACGTTTTCCTCATCCGGCGAGTGCAAGGAGGAAGATACCGGGACAACCTGTACCTGGTCCACCTGGAGAAAGGTTCCACCACCATGGCGGGACTGACGAGGGTGAGAGCGCTCTTCAACATCGTCGTTGAATGGGAGCGCTACCGCCCGAAGAAACGAGATGTGACGCAGTGTGGCAACTACCTTGCGTTCGGTCACGGGACGAGGAACTGCCACATGAAGCCTCGCTGTGGCAAATGTGCCGGCGCGCACGCCACGGTAACATGCCAGCCAATGGAGAGGGCATCGAGCCGTAGTGTGCCAACTGCGGCGCCAACCACGAGGGCAGCAGTCGTAATTGCCCTAAACGAGCGGAGTTCCTGGCAATCCACCAATCCACCATCCTGGCAAGCATCCGCCTAGAAGCTGGGACGGCAACGCCAGGGCCAACCACCCCCACCGCTGACTGAGGAGTACTTCCCGATTCCCCGCTACCAGGTGCTCAACCTGCCACCGCTTCCACCAACCCACCGGCAGGCATCCCGCCAGCCGGCCCCCTCCGTTCAGCAACGCCTCGCGGCCGCTGCCGCTGCTCCATCGGTCCGGAATGCGTCCCCTTCTGGATCCAAGTGATCTGGATGATGCAGTTGATACTACAACATCCTACATTATGGAAGCTTTTGAAGAAGCATGTCCTCTGCGGTCTGTAAAGACTACAAGAGGGACCCCATGGTGGAATTCCGATCTGACTAGACTCAGGATACAATGTAGAAGGAGTTGGAACAGACGCCGTTCAGCTGGATCAGAGTCGTTCAAGTCGGCTCGCAAGGCTTACAAGAAGGCTCTTCGTTTTGCTGAACGATCCGGCTGGAAAAACCTTTGTACAAATGTTTCCAGTTTGAGTGAAGTCAGTCGGCTGAACAAAATCCTTGCAAAATCTAAGGATTTCCAAGTGAACGAAATTCGCTTACCTAATGGTGATTTTACTTCCTCCGATGAAGAAGTTTTAGAATGTTTATTCAATACACACTTCCCCGGATGTGTGGACATAGCATCTACGGATGAACCAAATGTCTTTTCATGTAGTTACGAGTCTCTGGCCTCGGCTCGCAGTATCGTAACTACTGAATCGATTCAATGGGCACTTAATAGTTTTGCTCCTTTCAAATCTCCAGGAGCGGATGGGATTTATCCTGTTCTGCTCCAAAAGGGATTTGAGTTTATCAAACATGTTTTGAAACAGCTACTTGTAAGCAGTTTTGCTACCGGGTACATTCCCAGATCCTGGCGTGATATTACTGTAAAGTTTATCCCGAAAGGAGGACGTGCGTCGTATGAAGAAGCGAAGAGTTTTAGACCAATCAGTCTGACCTCTTTTCTTCTGAAATGTCTGGAACGCATTATCGATCATCACATCCGGGATGTTTATTTGGCAAACATGCCTCTTCATGTGAATCAACATGCTTACCAATCTGGAAAGTCCACTGTGACTTTTTTACACAAAGTTGTTTACGATATCGAGAAAGCATTCGCTCAGAAGCAATCCTGCTTGGGTGTTTTCTTGGATATTGAGGGTGCCTTTGATAACGTGTCTTTCGATGCCATATTGGAAGCCGCACGAAACCATGGGCTACCTACAATGATTACCAATTGGATTCATCAAATGCTCAAAAACCGACATCTCTTCTCGACATTGCGTCAAGCAGCGATTCGAAAATTGAGTGTTTGCGGATGCCCCCAAGGGGGAGTCTTATCACCACTTTTGTGGAATCTCGTAGCAGATACGCTATTGAGGCAACTCAATAATAGCGGTTTTCCAACATATGGATTTGCCGACGACTATCTAGCTCTGATAGTTGGTATGTGCATAAGCACCCTATTCGACCTGATGCAAAGTGCTCTTCAGGTAGTCGAGAGTTGGTGTCGCCAATATGGCCGGTTAACCCGAATAAAACATCTATTGTTCTTTTTACGGAAAGACGAAACCGCGATGGAATTCGGCCTTTAAGTCTTTTTGGCACTGAGATTAATGTGACTGATCAAGTAAAGTATGTCGGAGTCATTCTAGATTCCAAACTTTCATGGACACCTCACATTGATTTCAGAGTCAAAAAAGCTTGCATGGCCTTCGGTCAATGCCGGCGAACCTTTGGTAAAACTTGGGGCCTCAAACCCAAATATATCAAATGGATTTACACAACAGTTATTCGACCAATATTGGCATATGGATGTCTTGTGTCGTGGCAAAAGGGTGAAGTGAGAATAATCCAGTCAAAATTGGGCCATCTCCAAAGGATGTGCTTGATGGCGATGTCTGGTGCGTTCTCTACAACTCCCACAGCAGCGCTCGAGGCCCTTTTCGACGTTGCGCCACTACACATACATCTTAAACAAGAAGCACTTTCTTGCTTTTACCGTTTGTGGGTACTGGATCTACTGGAGAAAAATCCAGTGAATCGTAGATCTACACACACTTCGTTGTTTCCACTTTTGGTGAATTGGGACAAAATTGCCCTTGCTCCAAGTGATCTCACAATTGCTTGTCACTTTCCTTACAGGACATTTACCACACAATTCCCTTCACGGGAAGAGTGGACGTCTGGCAATTTGGAAAGAAGTATATCTAACAATATAGTATGTTACACTGATGGCTCCCTTCTTGAAGGTAGAGCTGGTGCAGGAGTATACTCTCGTGAGCTAAGGCTGAATCAGTTTTACTCACTTGGTAGAAACTGCACCGTTTTTCAGGCGGAAATATTTGCTCTTTTGTGTGGAGTGCAATCAGCACTTCAACAGCGCGTAATGGGTAAAGTCATATACTTCTGTTCAGATAGTCAGGCTGCTATAAAAGCTCTTGCTTCGGCCAACTCAAGGTCGAAGCTTGTTATCGCATGTCGAACTCAAATTGAGGAACTGAATTCAGTCAACTCTGTAAACCTTGTATGGGTACCTGGCCATTCTTCCATCACTGGAAATGAATTGGCTGATGAGCTAGCTCGCGATGGAGCATCGCATGACTTCATTGGTCCTGAGCCGGCTATTCCAATTTCGAAGTGCTGGGTGAAGCTTCAGATAAACTCTTGGGCGGCAACTCAACACAAGCAATATTGGAATAGTTTGGAGTCGTGTCGTCAAACAAAATTTTACATAACTGAGCCATCTCCAAGGGTGGCGAAGTATTTAACAAATCTGTCAAAGCAGAATTGCAGTCTCTTGGTCAGAGCGTTGACAGGCCACTGCCGACTCAACTATCACATGGCAAATATTCAGCGTGTTGAGTCATTTGTGTGTGATAGTTGTGACTCCGATTATGGAACTTCGTATCACCTGATAAGTAACTGTCCAGTTTTTGCGCAAATGCGATTCCAATTATTTGGTAAACACTTATTAAGTGAAACTGAATTCAGAAGCCTGAATCTTCAGGACATTCTGTTATTCTTAACCCGCTGTGGTAATGAGCTATAGGCTCTCTTTACGCTCATACGTTTTGCAGTGCCCTTTTTAGAGCGCTGTTCGAACCTATTGTGGTATGGAGCTACATGCTCTCATTTCGCTTGTGCGATCTTCCCTCTTCAAGGGACCCCACTCCTATTTCCTCCCATCTTTCCTTTCCCTTTCCTCTCCCATCGGGTAGATGATGAAATAGGCTCAAATATGGCGATGGCACAAATCTCCCAAATGGCGGGGAACGTGCCTTTTGAGCCGGCTTTCTGATACCTGATACCTGATGGTATTTGTTTTGTTTTAACTGCTACTGTTTTCCTGGAAACTTTGATTATACCACTAAGGTCGAACTTTTGCCCCACCTTACTCTATTCATGTTTTTCATATAGTTTGTATCGTACATCGTCGTCCACTTTTACTTATTCCGTTTGACGTTTCCCATTCCCTAACATTTTCAGTCATCATTTCTAAGCTAGTAATTGTTTTCCCGAGAAGCAGTCCAAACAATGAAAAAAAAAACAATCTCCATTCCCCTTTTGCAGAATGACTATGGCACTGTTCCAAGGATGGCAGGAAGAACAGCGAATTGATTTTCTCAGTCAATTTTCTCGGCACCATTGCCGACGGCTTTGATAAAACTGTTGCCGAAGGCAAAACATCATGTATTATTCGATCATTCCAGCTAAAGAGTCTTCTGTAGCATTCGTAGGTCAGTGTCCCTCCGTAGAACTCCTCTCGGGGTTGGAGGAATCTAGCTAGTTGCGTGTGTTCGTCGACTCCATACGGAGAGAGGGGAATTTAATTGGTAAATGAAAATCAATTCCACGCGATGTGTTCTCCACTATTGTCTCGCGATTGATCGCTGAAGCGGAGGAAGTTGATTGACTACTGGGAACTGGGTTGAAGCAGGAAACGCGACCAGGTAAATTACCCCGGACAATGCGTTCTCTAGGGGGTCCGTAGTGGTAAACGCGCAGCTATTCAGCACGACCAAGCTGAGGGTTGCGGGTTCGATTCCTCAAAGGAAACTCTCAGATAATAATTATGAAAGTGCTCATAAGAACACTTATCTGAGAAACAGGCTCGGTCCCAGTTTGGACGTTACGCCACAAAGGAAAAAAGGATGCGTTCTTAAGCATGCGATTATATATAGATGTACGGTCGGAAAAACAAGCAACAATCTGTGCTAACAGGTAGCGAGGCGGAGATTTCCCACCATGCTTGATTATTCATTCGATGGACTTGCTGGTCGTTTGAAATCGATAGTAATAGCATACTGGGTGTATTCTACGTGATTGTTACTTACAGTTGGTGAAGCAGCGCAGCGTAATCAACTGAACATCCGGTGCAGCAGAGACAGAGACCACCAAGACAGCCAGCGGGTGCCTTATTGCTTATCATTATGTCGATGAATTGAGTTTTCCTAACATAAAATTCAAGAAAAAATATTGCTATTATATCTGAAGACTTTGGTTATCGTAATTGCTTCCTTTATCACTATACTGCTATTATCGCTAACTTGTGAATCTTAAGGTTTATGTTAATATTCGTTGTTGCTATGTTAGATTATGAGTGCAATTTATTGGTGCTTTAATTCTATGGAAATACGCTAATAATGAAATTGCTTCTACAGGTTATCACTTTTTACTTAATTTAGGTGTACCTAGTTTTAAAGTTTTTCTTTATGAGTGTTTACTAAATTGTGATATTATATTTCTTATTTTTTGTGTCAGTTTATAATACAAAATTGATGCGATTGAATTATTCTGTTTTATTCTAACATATTACATACAAATACTGCATCTGAGTGTAAGTATGATCTCATTTTCGCATGAAAACAAGGTGAAACTTAACATGTGATCGACATTTCCATACATGCGCATTCAAAAACATAAGAAAACATACAATATCAGTTTTAATATACAATATCAATCCGTGCGATTGGAAATAAATGAATTCACTATATGATCATAGTTTTATTAGTGCGTGCATTGATTATGATAATAACTGTATGTAGGAATAGAAAAACGAGACAGAACATTGGACAGAGAATATAGATCTGGCGAAATGAAAGTGAATACATAAAATATAATGATTGTGGTACATTCGATCTATGGAGAAAATTCTCAATTATACAAGCAAGCTCAAACTTATCTTAAATAAATCTTCCACTCAAAAATTCAAATGCATTCTCCGCTTTCCTAACATGACGATTAGAAAAAAATAATTAAAACCTTGGAAGATGTTGAAAACAAAAATATTCCGGTTAACCCATAAACACCCAGCACGATATTACTTAGCTTAAAATACTATGAATGCAAGTCATAAATTGTGCAACATTATCTGAGTAATAATATTTAAGAGTAGTTCAAGTACATCGTTCCATTGCAATTAATAAACAAAAAGTAATTTTTATGCCGTAAAGCTTACAAATTTTGTGTGTTTAAGATAGGCTTACCAGATGATAGCAAGTTTTTATCTCTTTTTAGAACTTTCCATCAACCATCCTGTAGTTTGAGTTTACATGTGATAAATTACACCCATACATACATACATACAATCAGTAGTTTTCAAAAAGCCCACTCACGCACTATTTACTGCATTTGCATGAGCTTACCTATACTAACATCCGTACTAATTTCGTAATTTTAGCACTATTAAATTTAGAACGTATTAAATTTCAGACACTTCCTAGATCACACTTTGCCCACTTGTTTTCTGTCTGACTTCCAATTCTGTCTTTTTTACGCTCTTTTCTTTCTGACATCTTCACTAACTACTGTCATTCTGACTGTAGCGTTCACGGTCGTTTGCGAATACCCTTTAATGGGTAAAAATTGACCCATTTCCGCTAGAAGTGCCTCTCCCCATTTAATGGGTAAACACGGTTTATTCATTAAAGGCAGTTTATGTCAAAGAATGGGTATTTTTTACCCGCTTTGCAAACCGCGCTCGCAGCCGAAAAAGGGTAAAAATGTACCCATTTTGTAGATGATGTTAGTAAATAATTATAACCTCAACTGAAATCGGAAGCTTTGAAATGAAACGATCGAAAACAATGGTTTGTACTATAGTATTTTTTTTATTTGACATACTTATCCAATTTAATACTTAATGTATTTCGTTTCTCCTCATACTATTTCTCCTCTATGCCAATACTTCTTCTTTCTTTCTGGCGTTACGTCCCCACTGGGACAGAGCCTGCTTCTCAGATTAGTGTTCTTATGAGCACTTCCACAGTTATTAACTGAGAGCATACTATGCCAATGACCATTTTTGCATGTGTATATCGTGTGGCAGGTACGAAGATACTCTATGCCCTGGGAAGTCGAGAAAATTTCCAACTCGAAAAGATCCTCGACCGGTGGGATTCGAACCCACGACCCTCAGCTTGGTCTTGCTGAATAGCTGCGCGTTTACCGCTACGGCTATCTGGGCCCCAATGCCAATACTTGCTGGAACCAGATATCGGCTGCAGCCTACAGAAACAATAGATAAATCTGTAATATAATAATGATTTGCGATCAATACAAATTCAAGTCGACAATGCTGTAAAACTTACCGCTTCTTTGAATACCGTATAAATAAAATACTAAAAGTTAAACCAGAACAATTTAAACAAAATACTTTTACAGCGAATAACACCAGCTTCATGCTATGAATTGATGGCCAACTATTTTTTCACCCATAAATGGGTAAAAAAACACGCATTTTTAATCTGCATGGGCTTTATAATAATGGGTGTTTATTTACCCGTTTTGGAATTCTGAATTTACCCTTTTTATGACAGATATCTATGCTATTTGAAAATGAGTATTTTTTTACTCTTTAAGGGGTAATCACAAACCACCGTGTTGACGCGCAGCGCTGCTTCGCTATATAGACGGTTCACTTCAACAGAAGTCTGGACAACGCACGTGTCGGTGCGACGCACAGTGGGACGAAACTGAAAATTGACGGTCAAAACCTCTTAGAGGCGTTTTAGCCCATAGGTGTCTTCGGGATAGGGTTTTGAATAAGCATTTCGAGTAATATTACAGTTCTTCTGAAAATTTTCCTTTTTTCGATAGCCGCCAAGTTCTACCGCAGCTGTCAAAGTTCTACCGTAGGCTTGAAAATCATTGTGTCATTGAACAGGGGGTGGGTAAAATGAACAGGGGGTTTAAAATGAACAGGTTAGTGTTTTAAGGTAATTATGCTATAATTTTATGCAAAACATAGCACCATCCTTAATCCTCAGACAAAGAAGCTAATTCGACAACTCTAGCGCGATCTTGAACTGTAAAAAGTTGTGAGAGTAAACAAAAACAAAGTACGTCTCTGCATTTTCTCATATGATGTAAATTTTTACTTGTGGAATTTAAGGTTTTTATGACTTAAGTCCTTAAAAAATCTTTCGAACTGCGTAGCACATCACATCTTTAAAGTATTTATGATAAGCAGACGAAAATAGGAAGCATTTTAATCTTCTAAGTTCTTAAAACAAATGATTTTAATATGTTGATTCTTTGGGGGCAAAATGAACCACTCAAGTTGGGGGTAATATGAACACCATGGCAGAACAAATACTACCGGATTTTATATCAGATGCTAAAAGTTATCCGGAGAACATACAAAGACAATAATGGACAGCCATCCAAATGGTCGCGGCTAAACGGTCCATCGATTCCGGAATATCTGTGAAATATTCATTGATCATTTAATGCCGAGAATCATGCCGCAACCCGTTCAATTAGAATGGTGTTCATTTTGCCCCCACTACATGTTCATTTTACCCCCAGCATGTGTTCATTTTACCCCCGTTACATGTTCATTTTACCCCCAAGTATATGTTCATATTACCCCCGTTACATGTTCATTTTACCCACATGTTTGAAGCATTGACTCTATGGAAAGCAATTTTCAAAATTATAATATTGTTGATAAAACTCTGTTTCCATCACAATATTTCAACTTATTAAATTGCATAAACATCCTTCTTCAATTCTGTGCAATTGAAAAAGAATCTGACAGCTTTATAGATAAGAAAACATGGAAAATGCCTGGGGTGTTCATTTTACCCCAAGTTCCCCTATGCTAGTAGAATTCAAAGCATGGACCAATGCACGAGTTCACTCCTTGACGTTTGAGCGGTGCTGTGTTATTTACGTGACCATGGAAACGAATGAATTTGGCACCGCTCAAACGTCAAATTAGTGAACTCATACATTCGTCCATTGAAAAACAAAAGAAAGCAACAGTCATTAGCGTTGTTTCCAAAGTATCATCGCAGCCGATCGATGATGCTTTGTGAAAATCAGTAAAGTGACAGCTGCGGTAGCCTTATGTTCAACCGTAGAACGGAAAATTATCTCTTAAATTGCAATAATAAATAATAATTTTTAAATTATACTGAATAGGGCACCCTAGATTTTTTTTTTTTTGGGGCGATCATTACTTTAGCAATGTTTCAGATCTTTTTATTGTCATCAACTTTGCTGTACATACCTGATTTTGTTGACTTCGTTTTCAGGGGTAAAATTTTATTTTACCTATTTTACCATAAATATCAGTTCATGGTAAAATAGGTGATTTCACAGCTTTGATATATTCGGCAAAGTTGTTTATTTTTGTAATATATAAAATGTTGTAGAACATCTCATTTTAACAAATTGCACATTGAGCATTGAAATGGTCAAAAGGCTGATATTTATGATTAAATAGGTTAAATTTAAAAATTTAATTTCTATATTTTTTTCTCGGATGCTCTATTTATTAAAATTTAAAAATTATTTTTATTATTACTCGGGATGCTTATTCAAAAAAATGTCCCGAAGACACCTATGGGCTAAAACGCCTCTGAGAGGTTTTGGCTGTCAATGGATCATTGAAGGTAGTTTTTGTCAGTGTTCACCGCATCAAAACAAAGGCGCCACTGTATATGGGATTTAACATTGTGACAGCATTGCTGTTCTGTCAAATACACAAGGCTACGGTGGCGCTATCTATGCTTTTTATAGCGGCCGTTTTGGTTATTTTAATGATCCATTTTCAGTTCGGTCTCACTGTGCGACGCAATGAATATTGCGACACGTATCATTATGAGGAATATTAACTAGATCGGCCATTACACCGGCAACCCTGTACCAGGCCCCGGGTGCCCAGGGGGACAAACACATCTATCGGGTGC
Organism: Aedes aegypti; assembly: GCF_002204515.2. NCBI lineage: Eukaryota > Metazoa > Arthropoda > Insecta > Diptera > Culicidae > Aedes > Aedes aegypti. The sequence goes on along the minus strand of NC_035108.1, from coordinate 114,316,016 downwards.
TCTCATAATTTGACCAGAATCAGAACTGAGATTTTGGATTCATCTCGGACTCTGTATTAAGATTCACGTATTCTCTTACAGTCGAGCTGTGCGACCTGTCTGAATTTACCAATCGGGTAACGGATGGTTGGATGGACACTTATATACGAAAGATGCAGCGACATTCACATCATCCTTTAATAAGCATCATAGCAACTTGGAAGTGTTGAGTTGAGCCACAGAACTCGTTTGGACTTTTTTGCATACGAGCTTAGCTTATCCATCTTTGAATGTTCTCTTGACTTTCCTATAAACTTGATTATATTTTTAATCACAATAAAATATTCATGCACTGTCAAAAATAATGAAAATCACTTAATTCTCGTCATGAATAAATGTCATATGATGTAAGTGATGGAGTATTTAGTATTATAAGCGTTTCGAATTATATGTTTGACCAACGAAATAAGCTCGGTAATTCACAAAATTCCGTTTAATACCGGTATATTTCGACGTAAGGGTTTTCAATGTGGCGAATCTAATCGAAACACAGCGTAACAAAAATGACACTTTTGCGTGTCTCTAGGGTCAAATTATGTGTCTCTAGTAGATTTGGGGTCACTAAATCTGATGCCGTTCTCAGAAATGTTCCAGCACGTCACAATTTTTTTGCTACAGGTCGTCAAAGTTGCGTAAAACACTGATTTCATTGATATTTGCGTGAAATTTAAGGTCTGATATATCTAAATTTTGCGATCTTATCCACCAAACATGCGAAATATGGCTTAAACTTTCAATTCAGGTAGAATTAAGTTGAAATTGCTAGATAAAATTAAGATTAAATCGTTTTTATTCAATATGCTTGTAGTCTCCATACAATATTCTTCGTTTCTCTTTAATGAATGTTCGAATCCTCTGAGCAGAATCTCAAATAGAGAAACTTTAAAGTAGATGGAGTACCGTGTACCTTTTAATTCCGCTCCTAAATGCTTATCTTTGACAGATACGCGTATTTCGACTACCACTTGCAGTCTTCTTCAGTGTCAGTTACTCGTATCCACTGAAGAAATCGTCGCATCTCTCTATCTTAAATACTAACACCAGATAAGTACCTACACAATCAAACTACCTAGGAAAAAATTTTCGACAGGAGCCCTGTCATGTCTTGGTCAAAAATTGAAAAGGGGATAATAATAATTATACAAATCCCTAACTATCTACCTATGTATTCAAGTTCGTTTATATTTCTTAGGTACAAACTTAAATAGCCTTGATTGTCCGTTTCCTTGATCCCTATTAAGAAGTAGTGAAGGCTTTTGTTTGTAAATTTCTAAACTTTCAGCGACGTCTAGTTTCCAAGATGAAGATACGCTTCGTACGATGTCTATGTTATCGCTTGTCATTTGATGTCCATCCTGGAAAACATGTTCAGCCACTTTTGATTTAAAATCATACGCTAATCCCTTTTCTAATTCCTTGTCCGCTTTTTTTACCTCAGCAATATGTTCTTTGAATCTTATTTCTAGAGTTCGTTTTGTTTGTCCTATATAGATTTTATTACAATGGGGGCATGAAATTTTATATACTCCTGCTCTATTCAGTTTATTAATTTTATCCTTTGTTGATCCTAATCTAGATTTAAGCTGACTACTCCTACTGCTGAAAACCAAATCTACTCCATATTTTCGAAATTTCTTAGCCAAAGGCTGTGTAATCTTGGTATCAAAATTCACCGCTACTCTTTTTAAATCCTCTTTTTCGGCAGTAAGTGTTGTCATACTTTTCCTATATTTATCCCTTGCCCTCTTATCTACTACTGCTTGTATTGTACTATTCCTATATCCGTTAAGCCTAGCCGTCTCAAAAATATAATCCAGTTCATTTGATTTTCCAGTTTCACTTAAAGGAAGGGTTTGCATTCTATGTATCATATGATGAAAAGCCGCCATTTTATGCTGATAAGTGTGGTTGGAAGTACTCGGAATAACTCGCATAGTATTAGTTGGTTTCCGGTAAATTTCAAATTCAAAGTGAGACGATTCCCTCGTAATTAGCAAATCCAAAAAAGGTAGTTTATTATCCTTTTCCTCTTCATGAGTAAATTTTCTAGGTAGTTTGATTGTGTAGGTACTTATCTGGTGTTAGTATTTAAGATAGAGAGATGCGACGATTTCTTCAGTGGATACGAGTAACTGACACTGAAGAAGACTGCAAGTGGTAGTCGAAATACGCGTATCTGTCAAAGATAAGCATTTAGGAGCGGAATTAAAAGGTACACGGTACTCCATCTACTTTAAAGTTTCTCTATTTGAGATTCTGCTCAGAGGATTCGAACATTCATTAAAGAGTTGTAATGGCTTCCACGCTTTCCGAATCAAATACTTTTATCAAGCTGAAGAAGTCGATCGCAGGGTTAAAAAAGGACATAGCATTTTTAAGTGAGTGTCGTAAGCTTAATCTCACACCAAAGAGTCATAAAATTAAGGTTAGAGGTCAGGTCCCCCAGGACATTATTAAGAAAATGGAATCAGAATATTTACGATCCAGTATCAAGAAGTTGTACTCAAAACTGAACTCACAAACATTGAAGTGCTATAGTTTACATTTGAAATTGGCCAAACAATACCCTTGGGAATTTCCACTTTTCCTTACCAAGGTGATACAAGCAGAGGAGTGCGAAGCACGTAGAAAGAAAGATATTCATTCAAAAAAATTAGCAATTTTAAAGAATAAGCAGCACAACAAAGTGGTAACAGCATTGCCGAAAGTCCATTCTATTGAAGGTTTTGTGGTCAATCGCTCGACGCAGCAGTTCTCAGAAGAACAATTGACACTTCTCAATAAGGGATTAGCATATGCGGTTGCCACAAAACCAGATATTGAACAGACAATAATCGATGTTGAAACCGCCATTACACATACAATACCAATAGATTTTCAAGAATCTGCTAGAAATGACACTGAAGAGTCATTAAAAGGTAACAAATTTCAATTAAGAGGTCAAAATAGTGATGAGGATAAAGTTTTGAGTGAACTTCGGGATAAGTCGGTATACTATTTAAAAGCGGACAAGGGCAATGCAGTGGTTATTTTGGATAAAGATGATTATGATAATCAAATGAACGAAAAAATAACCACTGGTCCCTATAGGCATTTTAGAGTCGATCCACTACCCACAATGGTGAGACATGTAGAAAAAACTTTAAAAGAATGTAAGCCACTTCTTGGAGATAACACTAGGCGCCTCAAAGTTTCTAATCCAGTTCTACCAAGAATTAAAGGATTGCCAAAAATTCACAAACCTGGCAATGAAATGAGAGAAATTATATCAGCAGAAGGGTCTCCTACACACAAACTTGCAAAGTGGCTGGTTAAGGAATTCCAATCCATGCCCAAACCTTTTGAAAGCCGTTCGGTTGACAATACTCAGGAGTTTGCAAGCCAACTTCAGGCTTCTGGGTATATTCAAGACGATGAAATTATGGTTTCTTTTGATGTTAAAGCATTATTTCCTAGTGTGCCAGTTAAAGAAGCCATAAACCTTTTGGAAGAATGGCTACTTAACCAACACAATGAGTCAAATTGGAAAAACAAAGTTCGGTATTACATCAAATTAACCCGACTTTGTATGGAAGAGAACTATTTTAGCTTCCGTGGTAATTTTTATAAACAGACAAAAGGTGCACCTATGGGTAATCCATTGTCTCCGTTTTTGAGCGAGTTGTTTATGGCCAATTTTGAAAGCATTTTGAAAAAGAAAGATTTGTTACCACAGCGGTGGTGGAGATATGTAGATGATGTGTTTAGCATTATCAAAAAGGATTATTTGCCAAAAATTTTAGAAGCAATTAACAGTATCCACAAAGATATTAAATTTACTCATGAAGAGGAAAAGGATAATAAACTACCTTTTTTGGATTTGCTAATTACGAGGGAATCGTCTCACTTTGAATTTGAAATTTACCGGAAACCAACTAATACTATGCGAGTTATTCCGAGTACTTCCAACCACACTTATCAGCATAAAATGGCGGCTTTTCATCATATGATACATAGAATGCAAACCCTTCCTTTAAGTGAAACTGGAAAATCAAATGAACTGGATTATATTTTTGAGACGGCTAGGCTTAACGGATATAGGAATAGTACAATACAAGCAGTAGTAGATAAGAGGGCAAGGGATAAATATAGGAAAAGTATGACAACACTTACTGCCGAAAAAGAGGATTTAAAAAGAGTAGCGGTGAATTTTGATACCAAGATTACACAGCCTTTGGCTAAGAAATTTCGAAAATATGGAGTAGATTTGGTTTTCAGCAGTAGGAGTAGTCAGCTTAAATCTAGATTAGGATCAACAAAGGATAAAATTAATAAACTGAATAGAGCAGGAGTATATAAAATTTCATGCCCCCATTGTAATAAAATCTATATAGGACAAACAAAACGAACTCTAGAAATAAGATTCAAAGAACATATTGCTGAGGTAAAAAAAGCGGACAAGGAATTAGAAAAGGGATTAGCGTATGATTTTAAATCAAAAGTGGCTGAACATATTTTCCAGGATGGACATCAAATGACAAGCGATAACATAGACATCGTACGAAGCGTATCTTCATCTTGGAAACTAGACGTCGCTGAAAGTTTAGAAATTTACAAACAAAAGCCTTCACTACTTCTTAATAGGGATCAAGGAAACGGACAATCAAGGCTATTTAAGTTTGTACCTAAGAAATATAAACGAACTTGAATACATAGGTAGATAGTTAGGGATTTGTATAATTATTATTATCCCCTTTTCAATTTTTGACCAAGACATGACAGGGCTCCTGTCGAAAATTTTTTCCTAGGTAGTTTGATTGTGTAGGTACTTATCTGGTGTTAGTATTTAAGATAGAGAGATGCGACGATTTCTTCAGTGGATACGAGTAACTGACACTGAAGAAGACTGCAAGTGGTAGTCGAAATACGCGTATCTGTCAAAGATAAGCATTTAGGAGCGGAATTAAAAGGTACACGGTACTCCATCTACTTTAAAGTTTCTCTCTTCGTTTCTCTTAAATGGCAAAATACAATACCTTTATGAACTACCAAAAAATAACTTTTAACCATCGAAAGTATTGTGAACTTTGTTGATAAGTATTGTTAAATACATGAAGATTCAATTCTATGGCAAATAAAGCAAATGAATTACCATACAAGCTGGCAAACTTGTATGCAAGTTGGTTGAAATAGTCAAATTTGGCATTTTCAACAGTCAATATCTCAAAAACTAGACGTGCTATGATATTTTTAAAAACTGCAATGTTTTCAGCAACCTTTAATCAATTGAATAGCGGTATTTTGGTTCTTGAGACAAAAACGTGTTCCGCAGTGAAATCAGAAAACATAAATTTTGCTTCGTCGGATTCCGCAAAATTCCGCGGAATTTCGTTTCGAACGGCATTTGACAAAATTGTTCGAAATATCGCATACCCTTATGTTACATAAAGATCGATTTCACTACTGATCAATTTCACCCGATTACAAGGTTATGGATACACAGTTATGGATAGCCCACGAATATGGATCAAATGTGTAAAAAAACTAAAATTTCAGCATAATGAATTGTCAAAATATCGCGTAAATAATTTTACAGTGCAGAACAGTTATCAATGCATCTTCATGCATGTCATTATGCTTTCAAACTGCATTCTATGCTGCGAGAAACGTCAAAGTTGCAGGTGCTTTTCATTCAGCAGGTGTTTTCGAGTATATTAACCAATATAAATCTGGAACAGCTGTACGGTTCGTTAACTACAGGTAATATTAAGTTGAAAATGTTGCGGAAGTATTGAATTTTCCGCAGAAACAGTGGTTTAATTTCGAAATTAATTTGATTCATATCTGTGGGAGAAAATGGCGTTTTCCACTAATATGAATCAAGCAGCGCCAACCGGAATTACAGGTCGGACTCGATTATCCGGAGACTCGATTATCCGGGGACTCGATTATCTGGGATTCGATTATCCGGAATTTTAGACTCGATTTTTTGTTTTTTGATGTTCTTGTTTTCCGATTTTTTTGCATAAAACTGGGATTATTTGGTATTGCAATATACAACATGAATGGTTTTGCAGTTTTGAACGTATTTAAGAAAAGGGGGGTTTGAAAAAGTGGTTTTTAGTCTATGCCATACAACAATTTTTTTTTAAATACCCCTACTGTTCCTAGAAATAATTTCTGGCTACGCTACCGCATCATATGAATACAACAATAAAAAAGATAATATTTATTTGCTTTAATCGAAGGTTTCAATTTTTTTCTTAGCGATTCGATTATCCGGAAGATTCGATTAATTCTTCTTCTTCTTGGCATTAACGTCCCCACTGGGACAGAGCCGGCTACTCAGCGTAGTGTTCCAAGAGCACTTCTACAGTTATTAGCTGAGAGCTTTCTTTGCCAATGTTGCCATTTTCACATTCGTATATCGTGTGGCAGGTACGATGATACTCTATGCCCAGGGAAGTCAAGAAAATTTCCATTACGAAAAGATCCTGGACCGACCGGGCATCGAACCCAGACACCTTCAGCATGGCTTTGCTTTGTAGCCGCGGACTCTAACCACTCGGCTAAGGAAGGCCCCATAAGATTCGATTAATATGCAGAGTGAAAAAAAAAATCGATACTCCAGATAATCGAGTCCGACTTGTACTATGAATGTGTAGTCGAAAGTTGTCTCTAATTGTGCCACTGTTTTAGAAAAATGAAGCAAATCCGCAAAATCCGGAAGCAGTACGATGATCAGATTCTTGAAGAAACCGTTCGTGAAGCCAAGAAAGTCAAAAACATCCAGGACACATCGAAAAAGTACAACATTCCATTCACAACACTTTACCGACGACTGAAAAACGAAAAGAGGAAAGAGAGACCTGGCCCGGATCCGGTTTTGCTGCATTAGGAAGAGGAATGCATCAAAAACTGGGTGTTTTACATGACGAAGGCTGGCTTTCCAGTTTGCCAAATAGATGTAACACACACGGTTAAGGACTACGCCGATAAAATAAGACGATGCAACGACCGTGAAATTCACGATTCCTTCCCAAGTAAGTATAAACACGTTTGTTTGACTATCTCAGGGCTAACAATTCTATGTATTGTAGGAAAAAACTGGAGTCAGCGTTTGATTGCCAAGCATCCGGAGATTCGTCAAAAGTTGGTGATCAATCTTTCAATAGCAGGTGCGAAAGTGACAGAACCTCAGGTGCGGAATTGGTTCTTCGAGGTGGAAGAATTGCTGCGTCAGGATGGTATCGATACATCTATTTTTGATAATCCGGAACGTATTTTGAACTTTGACGAGTCTGGCTTTCAACTCGTACCAAAGCGCTATAAAGCATTATGTTTGGATGCCGAAAATACCTATCTTGTGACCAGCAATTCGGAAAAAGATTGCTACACTGCTTTATTTGGCAGTACGGCGGCTGGAGATTTGACACCACCGATGATTCTGTACCCAGGAAAGCGCATAAGTAGAGATATGGTCGAAAACGTTCCAGACGGATGGTCAATTGGAGTTTCAGACAAAGGATGGCAAACTTCGAAGACGTTCTACGAGTACATAGTGAACGATTTGTACCAGTGGCTGCAGAAGAGAGGAACTGAATTTCCCGTTTGGATATTTGTCGATGGACACAAGAGTCATGTGAACATGGAACTAGTGGAATTTTGTATACAAAAAGGATTGATCCTTGTCTCCTTGTATCCAAACTCGACACGCATCTTGCAACCACTGGACAGAAATTTTGTCGGTCCTTTGAAGCAAATTTGGAGCAAGGTACTCAGGCAGAATTTGTTGAAAAACAGCAATGCTCGCATAAACTAGGGAAATTTTGGTAGTCTGTTGCATAAGGCTGTGGGCTTTTCCCGTGGAACGTTGATGCTATTGACTTCAGTACACTACCGGCGAATGCTGATGTATCCCAACAAAGCAACGATACAACTGTAACTGAGGAACCTCAACATGACAATGCGTTACAGCTCCAATACGTTGAATTGGGTCTGAAGGAAAATCAGCTGCTACAGTTTGCTGAAAACCGCAACAAAGATATCTGGTATGGTCCGTATGAGCAACTAGCCTTGTTCAATTTCTGGAGAACCATAAAAGATAAATCCGAAGGACTTATGTTTACGACACCTTTGGAGCAGTACACCTCAATCACCTGCCACTTCACATTGGATGAGCCAGTGGAGTCTGTGCCTATGTCATCCGAGGCTGCTACTGAAAACAACGGTAAGTGCATTGAAATCATCTTTACATATATTTTGTTCAAATTTATAGTATTTTACGGCCTCGATGTGCCCGGAGAGTCAGCCAACTAGCAGTGACTCAATGCAACTCAATGAAAATGATCATGGGCTAGATGCAAATAAGGCGTGCAATGATGATCCATTTGCAGACGTTTTGATTTGGCCCAAAATCACCCATGTATCTGGAGCCGTTCCAAAAAGGAAGATTGAGCACATTCCGTCTGTAGCTACAAGTAGCAAATGGCTTGAGTGGCACAATAAGAAGGAAGATGACAGGAAGAAAATAGAGGATGCAAAACTTGCCAGAATGGATAAGCGTCGTTTGCTGAATGAACAAAAACTGCAGAAAAAATCAGCTGAATCTGAGAAGAAGGGTAGCAAGTCCGCTCCTCGGGGCTCCCGAAAGAAGAAGGGTCAATAGCTATATTTGAATGATATTTTAAACCTTTCCGAATCCATCACTGTGTTTCTCTTTGGTTGATTCACATTTTGCTGTGAAATAATGAATTTTTTGTTTTGTTTGCTTTTAGTTGCTTTCATTGATCCTTAATATGGGTCACATTGATCCATAACTGTGGTTGCGCATATGGCTGATCCATATCTGTAGGTATGACATGAATTTGAAATCCACCCAAAATAAAGATTTTTCTCAATAATTCATCCTAGTTTTCTAATTTCCATTGAAAAAAAAATGAATATCCGTTCTTATACTGGTTTCAGAATTGATGTATTTAGATTAGGCAATTTTTCATCGATTTTATCAATGTGAACTATGGCTTACGTGATCCATAACTGTGGGGCAACTGTACCGTAAAACGGCGAAACTTTGTTAATGCGGGTTACTTTGATAGTAAGGGACTCACAACGTACTAAACGTAATAACATAATTTCTGTTAATCTGTAAAGCAAAACAAATGCAGAAGTAAATAATTTTAGTATAAAACTTCATGGCAGAACTATTATTTTTTTTGGAAGCGATAACAAATGAAGCTTTATATTCGAATATTAAAAAATAATGAGATTCAAGCATTTTTGATACCCCTACACACAATTTGTTCTACGATCAATATTTGATGAAATTTTGAAAGGTTTATCTCTTATCCCTGACAGCCAAGTTATAGTAAAACGTCAATCCAGTCTCAAATCTTCTTCTTCTTGGCATAACGTCCTCACTGGGACAGAGCATGCTTCTCAGCTTTACAGTTATTAGCTGAGAGCTTTCTTTGCCAAAGTTGCCAATTTCGCATTCGTATCTCGTGTGGCAAGTACGATGATACTCTATGTCCAGGGAAATCATGGAAATTTCCATTACGAAAAGATCCTGGACCGACCGGGAATCGAACCCAGACACTTTCAGCATGGCTTTACTTTGTAGCCTAATCACTCGGCTAAGGAAGGCTCCTTCCTATTTCCATCCAATTTTGCTCTTCCTTCCCAATCTAATCAAGTGAGATGATGGAATAGCTTCAATACAAGGCAATGGAGGCACAAATCACCCAATAAGTGAGGAACGTTTTCCTGATGCCGTCCTTCTAATGCCGGGTACCTGACACCCATTAGACCTAATGAGTAAAATTTGCACATTAGTAATAAATGGTTAGGATGATATGATAGGCTCTTGAATAAATATTCCCAACTTTCCAAACGCAAAATTTTGAGCTTTAGCACCTCTTACACAAAATCGACGATGAGGGATATCTGATTCTACCGGTTCAGTGGTCCAAATACAACCCCGCAGAGTTATTTTTCATGGTACTGAAAAACACATCAATGCTAAAAAACGAGTGAAAAACATCAACAGGAACTCCGATACCGTAGTGCATAATTCAATCAATTGCCAATCCACCGACTGCCCTCGTTGTAATTGCGTGTATTGGTTTCACAAATCGTTGATGAATTACGTTAAATCGTTTTCATGAAAATAAATCGCAGGATATTTTCGCATCTGCTCCCTGCTTTCCCTGGCAAGACCCCGCGGGTGGCGCCGAAAACGCTGATTGAATATCAACAGGAATATTGATTGAAATAATTAACAAAGGGTAAATCGCGAAAGCTTCGAATTGCGGTGGAATTTATTTCCCGCAGTCCGGCAGTTTTTCGGTGGTGGGCAGCAGTTCTGTCGAATGCGTTATTTTTCTGCTGGTTCCGGATTGTTTTTCTCCCATGTCGAAGCCTAATTCAATCAGTCCCTGCTACGGGTAGGTAGGGCTGAAACCACACGATCGAAAGCAGCATATGTTTCCACTTCACCGGTGAACAACTCAATTATTACCCTCCGGAGCGTTTCCTCTCATTACTCATCTGGCCCCCATTCAATTTCCATAAGTTATCATATCCAGCAGACCTGAACAATCATCATCATCGTCGTTGTGGAAGTTGTCCGGGAAGGAGATTCCCTTCTGCGTCACTTACATGGGCGTAGCTCCCTTCATTGGCACCCTCCTCCTTCAGTGATGGCATTCATATTTATAAAATGTTGCGTCTTGATGGGTACTATAAAACAGTCAAATTCAGTCAAACACCCAGAGGAAGAACTTAAAACAAATTCTTAAGAAATTCCAGACAAATTCAAAGAAATATTTTTGCTAGATTCTTTGGAGAAATGTTTTGGAAAACTGCGTCACAGGAGAAATTCGGGAGCTTTTCCTGACAAAAAACTGCATGTGGTATATATCTTAGGAAATGCGACCTCTTTCAATCGAATCTCTAGACTTTGATTGAATCTGGGATTTTACAGCCAAGACCCGTTTTAGACTCCACTTTGCTCACTGTGAACGGAAAAAAGGAAAAACCTTTTATGCAAAAAGTGTCTACAATGATCTTTTATGCGTGGAATTAGATTCTACCTTCTTACTCCGAAACCCATTACCCTGAATGTATCATTACCCTGAATGCTGATTCCCCAAATGTCCAAACACCTTGATTGACATTGCCTTCTGATATTGAAGTTCTGGGTAATGTCATTTTTAGTTATGGGTCATTCGGGGAAATGGAATTCGGGGTGATGGCATATGGGGTAATGGGGTAGAATCGTTAAATTAGAGCAAGACCTGTAAAGATCACTCCTCCCCCCATCTCTGATCGAAATCCTGACTACGCCCATGCATCACTCCAAGTCATCATCATCCATCGATCGACAACGGCCAGGAATACCTACCCCCGGAGAGGAATGTCCTCAAGTGACAAAACGGAAAAGCCGATGAGCGTCGCGCGTGTCTGTGAATACAAATGCGATTGCTGCCAGAACGATGACGACGAAGAGCTGAATGACTCCGTCCATCATTCCGAAGCCAGTCCCGACTTGGCTTGCTGGAGAGCTTCTTGACACAGATTCACCTTGTCAGGTTGTTCCTCCCGAAGTGAAGCACAGCACTAGCAAGGGGGGGGAGCAGCAATGACAAACCGCAATCGTCAATCTTTTCATCTATCTAGGTACCTCTCGATATGTGTGTGTTTGCTTATGAGGGGCAACATTGGCATCGCACCGTGGTAAATGTGGGGAAGGAGCAAAACTCATTTGACCCGTAAGTTTTAATCAACCGTGCAAATCTGTCGAAAATTATACTTTTGTGTCGAGGAGGGTTCCGAAGTAGGCTGGAACCTGTTGTCGTTAGTTTCCGAAGTGAGAGGGTGAGAGGCAAAGGTTTGCTGTGTTCTCCTTCTTCTTTTTCTTCTGATCGATGGACCCATATGGTTGAATGGTTTCTGGATGGGAATGATGGCAAAGTTTTTCTTTGATTTTTCTTTTGTTCATTGGGATGCTCGTGAAATGACATTCAAAAAAGTCGAGTAAAGAATCGATTTATATTCTAGGTAACCCAAATTCTATGCCCAACCAAACCGATGGAAAATATATAAATTAATTACTACTGTGTTTAGAATCATATGTTTGGGTTGTTTCGAAAAAAAAAATCATCTTTAATTCTTGGATTTCACATTCTGCTTCTACGAAAGACCTTCGTTTAGATTTTGTCGCGAATGCACTACGGATCTAGCAAGGAATCCTTCAAAAATATTTCAAAGATATCTCCAGGGTTTCAGATATTCACAACTGCACAGGGATAAGCATTTTGGAGCATTTTGACGAATGAAAGTGAGGAGATCGAAAAGTGAAAGCAGTACTTTAACGAACATTTGAATGATACTGATAGCGAAGGAAATCAGGGTCAGTCCATGTAGAGATCCCTAGAATAATTTCTGAAGGAATCTTTAGAATACTCTATGAAAGAGTTTCTGAAAAAAAACTCTTAGAAATCCTCCAGAAATGAATTCGCGGATAAATTTTCAAGGGATTCCATCAATATCCAAGGTACTTCTTGAGGCATTCACTGAAGAATTTCTGAAGACCTTTTTAGTTATGTTTTAGGAACTAATACTCGAAAAATTCCATGGAAATTCTAAATTTTACCATGCATGTATTATCAAATATTCCTCTAGTTTGTAAACCCGGGAGAAAGTTTTGGAGATATTCAGGAAGATTTTTGCTGGGAATCCTGGAAAAGCAAAAAAAAAAATTATAGATTCATTCATTGATACGATATATCACCAATAATTTCTTATTTCTCCAAGATATTTCTGTGGAAATTCATATAAAAATATAAGGAAGGACCCCTACATAAATGTCCTGCGAAACTTTTTTAAGAGTTCTTCGAGGTATCCCTGGAATAAATCCTTGACGATTCCTGGAAAAATTGTTTAAAAAATGTGAAATTGATAAATCCAGTGTCTTAGAAGATGTTGCGCTATTTTGAAGAAATTTCAAAAAATTATTTTGAATTAAAACATTGAACAAAATCTAATAATATCTAAGACGTTTCGCAAACTTAAAGTTACTTTGTGGTTTACACATGGTATATTGAATATTTTGCTCCTATTTGACCAGTGTTGCCAGCATTCTGAAAAAAAAAACGTTTCTCTAATAGAACATTGCATGAACACATATTAAATGAAACTTATCACAAATTCCAATTTGTCAAGGTATTTGAAATGGTATTCATCAGCAATGTTGTTTAATTTTCCTGTAGTGGAGCTACTAGCCGATATAACACTCTTCATTAAATATGGAATGGCTCTTAGCATTCACTCTAAATCATATTATTATTTTACAGAGCAATCAAATAAAATATCCAGGTGTAGATTTGAGATGCAATTTTTTTCATCGTTTTGAATGAGCAATGTTCTCAACTACATGAGAAAATACAACTCATTTTCATATCGTTATATTGTACGAAATGGCACTGAACAATAACTTAAGCTAAATTCGAAATGCAATCTATCTTGTAGCAAAGTAAAATGTACAACTCGTCGTAACCTGTAAAATAAAACCAATCGATTTGTACTTAAGCCAAGATCCATCGCACCTGAGCTAAGACTCCGATTTTGCCGTGAAGTTTGCCACCAACTCTATCGGATCAAAGCTTCTCGTGGCTAAGCTTAGTCGAAGGATACGCGTTTCTATCGAGCAACGAGAACTTGGTAGAACATTTCCATGATGTCAGCGTTGATGGACATCTCCCTTTGCCGAAAGCGACAAAGTAGGGTGATGTGCTGGTATCCATCGTATTAAGCTTTGATCAGTGAAAACCTGCCATTTTACCAGTATTGCAGTGAACGATGATGATACAATCTGATGCCAAACAATTCTTCCCCAAAACGGCTTTCGCATTTCACAAAAATATTTGGATGATTCTTGGTCGTCTTTTTGGAAATAATGCATTTAAATTGCACCTTGCCGTATTCTCAATTCGTCGTATCGTTTTCATTTCAGTCGCAGTCAGTTTTCAGATTCGTCTCACAGCTAACGGCTCACTGTGATAACGTGAGAGGTCAAAATACAGCATATCAATGCTATAATAAAATGTTTTACTAGTATATATAGATCTACGGGCATCTCTTTCCATTCTTTCAGCATGATTAAATATATTAATTTCCTTTAAAATTGATTTTTTTGCCATCAAAATTCAGGCCTAACATATAAACACAATTCCTTTTGACCGAACAATCATGACAGCTGCGCACAGTGCAGCGAAAACAACACAATCAAAAGAACCGTATTTTTACGTCGAGCATCGCGCACACATTGATGCGCACAAGCTTTTTTTCTCAGTGCGACGGATTGAACTTTGTTTACATTCTTAATAGAAGTTTTACGGCGTGTGATTGGAATAAAATCCTTCAGTGATGAAGTACGAAGGTTTTCCATAGTGAAACTAAGTGTCCGGCGAAGTAAGTCACAAAGGGGGCGGGAAGAAACTTGTGTCGTAGAGTGGTGTGATTCAGTCGATCGCTAAGCATTTCTCTCAAATCGTGTTCTCCTTGCAATTTCGGAGGAAAAGTGCGAAGTGAATAATTGAACTAAAGTTTTTATCGAAATACAGTAGTTTTATTGCATTTTTGGTGTATAATTGTACGAAACATAACAGCTTTCACAAAATTACATTTGGAAAATGAATTTATGTTGCAGGTAAGTTTGAATATCCGCCGTAGTGGAACATTTTAAGTTTGATATGACGAATAATAGCGCTTACGACGAAGTAGAACGCTTTGTAGGCATAGCCTTTGGAGAGATAATCAGTAACTTGCTGTCGCAATTTCTCGTAAAAGACTGTTACCAAGTCGTGCTGATCTTCAGTTGTGAGTGTACTGCACAGGTGCAACCCTCGTTGCAACAGAGTGGAGCCCGACTATCCAGATCTTCCGTAGAGCATCCAGCCCAGACGAGATTTCGCCGCAACTGGTTGATCTCCGCTACCCTCGCGTAGTTTAAGAGTGGTTTTCAGCATAATATTGTCCATGGTCTGTATCGGCCAATCCAGGCTGGAACACTCCAGAAATCGTGAAACGCTTTCCGATGCTCCCGGATAGCTCTAGCTGTACAAATCACGAATCTTTTTCAGTTCGCCTAACACCATTTGTCCCCTGCGTAATCCATTGGGCCGAAGGAAAACCTTTAATATTCGGCTCTGGCAACGTTGAAACGTTTGACCAACACCGTGCAGTGAAGCCTTTTGGGGACCTCCGGGAACAGGTTGAGACGATAGGACTGGGTTTCAATCTATTGGTATACCTTGATCAAAGACAAAATGATTGATGGACTGCCTGGCTTGTGACCAGAGATTCCTCTAGAGATTTCCCAACGAGTTTCTTAAAAATTTCCAAAAGGAATATCTGTCTGTGAAATTTTTGTAACGAAATTCTTCCCGGAAAATCTCCAAGAATTCCTTCATGAACTTTTCAGGAATTTGTCCAGAGATTCTTCCAGGTGTTTTCAAACGATTTCTCATGATATTTCGAACATTCCTCCAGAAAACATCTAGAGGGATTCTTGCAGAGCCACCTCCAAGGATTTCCCTTCAGGGTTCCTCCAGTAATCCCTGTAGGAATTCCACCAGCAATTTCTCCTGGGATCCTACGAGTAATTACTTCACGAATTCATAAAGGGACTCTTCAAGAGTTTTCTTCAGCAATTCTCCTAGAAAAAGCTTCATGCAAAATTGCTACTGGAAATACTAGAACAATACAACTATTTTCACAAATCCTCCAGGGATTTACATTGAAGTTTTCCTAGAGAATTATTCTGGGTCTCAAAAAATTTCTTCGGGGATCTTCTCAAGAATTCCTCTAGCAATTCTTCCAAATATTCTATTAGAAACAATCCACAGAATTTTTACAGAAACTCACATGAAGAAAATTTTGGAGAAATCCGTAGTTAAATTCATAGATAAATACTAAGAAGGAATCCAGTAGTAATCCTAAGAGGAACCTATAGAAAATGCAGAAGAGAAATCCCTGTAGTATTTTAGGGAGAAATTCTGGGATAATTCTTGGATTATGGTTAAATATCTGGAAAAATCCTTGGAGAAATTCCTGTCATAGTTTTCGGAGGAATACCCGGGAAAATCTCAGGAGGAATTCATGAAAAAAAAATCTTAGATCAACTTCTGGAAGAACCCTAAAAAGGGGTTTCTGGAGTGATTTCTGGAGAAATTCCAGAGGAAAAATTGCAGAAGGATTACCTGGATAAATTGCTGAATGAATTCTTGGAGACAGCTTTTCTCTAGAGTCATCTTTGGAGAAATCCCTGAAGAAAACGCCTGGAGTATCCTTGGATACCCAGATAACCGTAGCGGTAAACGCGCAGCTATTTAACAAGACCAAGCTGAGGGTCGTGGGTTCGAATTCCACCGGTCGAGGATCTTTTCGGGTTGGAAATTTTCTCGACTTCACAGGGCATAGAGTATCTTCGTACCTGGGGATTTTTTTTTATTTCCGTACTGGTTTGGGCCGAAGGGTCTCAGATTTTCATGAAACTTTTCCCACAGGCAGGGCTCATCAATATATGAATAAAGAAAAATTGAGAAAAATTTAGGGTCGCCTATTTTTCCGGAAAACTCAGTTGGAAATTTTTTGTTATCCCCTGACACTACTTACTTTGAAAAATCATTACTCAAGAACGAAGCATCGTAGAAACAAAGTTTTTTTTATGAAAATGAAAGCAAATTTTTTCAGGAATAAAAACAATATTAACTGGAAAAAGTTTTCCACAAAATTTTCCACCGTTGAGAAAATTCGTAAAGAAAAGCCGGAAAAACTATGTTCCAATTAGTGGAAAACTTTCAAAAAAATATTTTTTAGAGGGTAATTTCATAAGCTTTAATCGCTGAAATTTTTGAAATGGCAACATTAAGCGAATGGCTAGAGATGCTAGTATTAGAAAGTCAGCGAAAATTTATAACGCCCAACAATTTTTCGACTGGGCTGTGAAAGACCAATTTAAAAAAGATTGGGAATTTATCTATGCAACTGAAAATAACTATTCAGAGGCTGAAAAATTTCTTTAGGAAAGATTTTCTAACCTTGTTCCAATTCCTGGAACAAAAAAATATCATTCATTTATACCAAAAGACGAACAAAGCATTTTTGCTAGTGAATTCTCAGATGCACATGAAAACCAAGAAAATACAGCATGCTTTGTCTTAATAATACAAAGAAACGAAAATCTTCTGGTGTTAGCAACCAAAGACATTCTTCCCGGTTGAAAAAATAGATAGTATTTAGATGAAAATGTAAGTTTAATACTGAATAATTGAATAAATAAAATTAAAAAATAATAATAATAATCTTATTTGTTCCATAGAAAAGAAAGAATCCATTTTCAGTGTGATATAAAATTGAGGCAGAAACAGTTTTTTTTTTTCAGTTTATCTTAGCGGTGTAATTTTTCATGAAAAATATCATCCATTCCGACTTAAACTTCATTAAAACCAATCCCATATCTTTTTTTCAGATGTTTTAGAAAATTTGCAATTGCTTTGAAAAAAATCTTTGTTTTTCCGATGCTTCGATTGAAATATGGTTTTTCAAAGAAAAGGCTTATATGGTAATTTTCCACAAAATTAGCCATAACTCAAAAACGAAAAAAAAAGTGCACTTCAAAAATTTCAACGATTAAAGCTTATGAAATTACCTTCTCAAAAATATATTTTTGAAAGTTTTTCACTAATTGGAACATAGTTTTTCCGGCTTTTCTTTACGAATTTTCCCAACGGTGAAAAATTTTGTGGAAACTGTTTCCAGTTAATATTGTTTTTATTCCTGAAAAAATTTGCTTTCATTTTCATAAAAAAACTTTGTTTCTACGATGCTTCTTTCTTGAGTTATGATTTTTTAAAAGAAAAGGCTCAATTAACATATTTTTTACAAAATTGACCATAACTCAAAAACGAAAAAAAAAGTACATTTCAAAAATTTCAGCGATTAAAGCTTATGAAATTATCTCCTCAAAAATATTTTTTTGAAAACTTTCCACGAGTTGGAGCATATTTTTTTTCCGGCTTTTCTTTACGAATTTTCTCAACGGTGAAAAATGTTGTGGAAAACTTTTCCAGTTAATATTTTTTTTTTATTTCTGAGAAAATTTGTTTTCATTTTCACTTTGTTTCTACGATGCTGCGTTCTTGAGTAATGATTTTTCAAAGTAAGTAGTGTCAGAGGAAAACAAAAAAAAATCCAACTGAGTTTTCCGGGAAAATAAGCGATCCTGAATTTTTCTATATTTATATATTGATGAGCCCTGCTTGTGGAAAAAGTTACATGAAAATCTGAGACCCTTCGGCCCACTTTGTACGGAAATTAAAAAATCCCCACCTGCCACACGATATGCGCATGCAAAAATGGTCATTGGCATAGTAAGCTCTCAGTTAATAACTGTGGAAGTACTCAAAAGAACAGCTGAGTAGCAGGCTTTGTCCCAGTGGGGACGTAACGCCAGAAAGAAGAAGAATCCTTGGATAAATTTTCGGAAGAATTATTGCAGGGATTTTGCTGTAGAAATCTCTGTCTATATATTTCTGGAAAAATCCTTGGACGTTATGCCAAAATCGTGGATTTCCTGGAATAATCTCTAGATTTTTTTTTCTGGAGCAATCGCCGAAAGAAGCTCTGGAATAACTATCTAGAGAAATCCCTGGAGTAATCGGAAACTATCGGAACTGGTCTAGAAAATACGGCTATTATTAAAAGTTCTGAGGAAATCCATAGATTTTTTTTTTGAGAAATTGCTTGCAATTTTTCGAAAAACACCTGGAGAAATAGATACTGTGGGGACTTGGAGAATATTATGATTAATAAAACGACCTACTGGGTGGCAATACAACGTTCGCCGGGTCAACAAGTCAAATATGAAATCCCGGGAGGTTTTTTTTTTGTGAAAGTCCTCAATAAATTTTTGGGAAAACATTTGAAGGGATCTGAAAGAGTTTCTTAAGAATTCTATCTAAAAGAGTATCTGAAGAATTTCTGAAATATTCCCTAAAAATCATAACTATTAAATAAATGAGAATTTGGAGGAAATCGTAGATAAATTTCTGGAGACATTTCTTGAACAAAATCTCAATGAATATTTTTTAAAGCCGATGTGTCCCCAAGGATTTTTCTAGAAACTTCTCGAAGGATTACTTCATATATTTCACCAGAAATTCCTCTATGGGTTCCTTCAAGGATACTTGCCACCTCTAAATATCCGACTAGAAAATACTGCACGTAATTATCCCAGAGAAACCTCCACCTAGTAAACACGCACTCGTATACGATAGCACATAAGAGTACAAATGTGGAGGCGATATACGGCATGCGCCATAACGCTGAATGCAAGATGAACGTATATCGCCTCCACATTTGTACTTTTATATCTCATCATATACGATGGTGTGTTTACTGGGCAATCACTACAGGAAATACTACCTGGGATTTTTTTCCAGAGAAAATACCAAATCTCTGTAAGTTTTCCTTGAGGAATTCAATTGCAGAACTCTGGGGGGATCCCTGAAAAAAAATCCTTTGCCCATTTTTATGTAGAGATTTTTTTTAAGTAATCTCTGGAGAAGTTGTTGGAAAAAATCCTGAAGGAATTAATTTCGATAAATTGCTGAAGGTATCCCTTCAGGCATCTCTGAAGGAATCTCTGGAATAAAGGAATGAGGCCCTATCGGAACTGATATTGAAATACGATTGCGATCGATTTTTCTTTGAAAAATCTCTACAGATATTTTTATTGAAATTCCTGATAGCAGTCCTGGAAATATACCTGGAGAAATCCTTTGAATAAATCTCCGGAGGAGGTTTTGGAGTCATTACTTGAGACATTACTGCAGAAAGCTCCGAGCAATTTTAAAATAAACCGCTGGAGAGAATCCTGATGGAATCACTGGAAAAAATACAAAGGCATCCCAGGAGGTTTTCTTGGATCTGACTTGTTTCCAAAACTACGGTTGCGGTTGTGTTTTGAATTCATTAGAGATAATATTAATTTTGTTTAAGCACCCTAATAAAAATTTGAAGATATTTGTAGAGGAAACCATGAGGAAATTTCTGGAAGCAATTCTTGAAGAAAATCTGCAGGAAGCCTTAAAACTTGAGATTTTTGTTTCAGATACCAAGTTTCCGAGGCTTTGATTTCCGATTTTGACGAGTTGATTTCTGAATTTTCCCAGTGTGCTTGAGTTGCTGTTCAAGTTATTTGAATTCAAGTTTCCATCATTTTTTGCCGTCGCTGGAGTTGTGTTCACTGAAAATCTTGAGTATAATTTTTATTATATTTTTTTGTTCTGTTTTGTTCATCTCATACTTGATCAACCGAATGATCAATATTAGTTTCCGTTATGGAAACTAACGGGGATGTGGGGAGATCAAAAGCGAATTCTGATCATTCTGGCACCACTTCAATGACCAAATCTATTCGAGTGATGGTTTGCCCTTCTAGTTTCTCTGGACCCATTGTGGTCTATTTCATATTTTACTTATTTCCTCTGAGATTTATAAAAAGCATAAATCTGTGAAGGAATCAAAAAAAAAATCTCTGGATAAACAAGAAGTATTTTTTGGATCACAAGATGATGCAAATGCTCTTTTAGGATCCAGATCATGTTTTAATTCTTATCGTGTGTACGCACCTTGTGATGCATGCGAAAATAGAAGTTGACGCATCCAATAATAATAATAGCCCAAATCCAAACAATTCGCCAGATAAAAGATATAAGAAAAATTCCGATAATTCAACTCAAGGCGATTTAGAAGAAATAGTAGATTTTTTGAGATAAAATGATTTTTGAAAAAAAGTTAATCAGAATGTTTCTACCTATTTTATCTTCCTTTTTAAATACATTGAATTAATTTGAACCCCTGTTACTAATAACAGCTTGCATATTTTACAATTGCCCTTGGAATTGCCGCAGTTTCATTCCATGACATAACTTGTGTACCATTCCTAAAGTTGTTATATGGCAATCAGTAAGCCATATCAACAGCTTCCTTATTGAGTCTGCTGTAGTGCTCATGAGTTCAACACAATCCGCCACACTGATTACAATACACAAAGAAGATCTAAATCGTTTGAGGAAACTAAGAATATTGCTTAAAACTGTCAAATTTTTACTTATTTGGCATGAAATTACGATATGGTACCTACCAGAGGGTAAAATTTTTATCTAAACTTCACTCACGTGCAAATCAACAAAGTATTTTTATTTGAACATCCCTTTCGTGATGCTTATTAACCACCCTTCTTCTCGCTCTCAGCTCACCTTCCCACCACCAGAGTCAAAGAAGTTCAATCTCCCACCCAACCTTGGAAGGAAACTTGAACGGGTAGACCAGGGGCAGGTCCCAAGCTATTGATTTCCACCGATGTGTGAGATGTTATCTATCATGTCATCAGGACGAATGCCATGCGAACTTTTACCTCGCCTTCCGACCTGTGTGATAACTGCGGTGCGTAGGAAAAAGTCAAAAGCTGCTGTAGCACGTGCTCTACTGAAAGCCACACCGCAAGCTTCCGAGCAAACCGAAGCAGACAGGGCCAAGTCTAGGGCAGAGGCTCACAGTGTTTCGAATGTTCGGGACTTCAGGACAAAAAATAACACAGCGTAACGAAAATGACATTTTTGCGTGTTCCAGCACGTCAAAATTTTTAGCTAATGCTCGCCAAAGTTATATAAAATACAGGTTTCATTGATGTTTACATAAAAATTAATGTATGATTTATCGAACTTTTTTGTAATCTTATCCACCAAGCATTCGAAATAGGACTTTAACTTTCATTTTAGATATAATTTGGGTTAAATTGTATGATTAAATTTAGATTAGATCGATTTTTTTTAACATGCGTGCAGTCTCTATACAAAATTCTTCGTTTCTCTTCGTCCACAAATGACGTAGCATTTTTTTGGCTAATTTTTGATACCCACCTCCTCCATCGTAGCCTATTTTCCCATACCTAATACATGATTTGTGGCAAAGTCGTAGACTCCCCCCTCCCCCCTAAAATACTACCTCATTTATGGACGATCCCTAAGTCAAAATACAATACTTCTTTAAACCATTAAAACAATTTTTGAGCATCGAAAGACTTATGAACTTTGTTAATAGGTATTGTGGCACACATGAAGTTTGAATTCTGTAGCAAATTAGGCAAATAAATTGCCATACAAACTGGCAAACTTGCATGCAAGTTGACTGAAATAGTATAATTTTGAATTTTCAACAGCCAAGATCTCAAAAACTAGACGTGCAATGATATTTTTGAACACGGCAGTTAAGTTAATAGTGGTATTTTGGTGTTTGAGACAAAAACGTATTCCGCAGTGCTTATGTGTAGCTCATGTGTAAAAAAAGAAGACTACTTGATATTGGTACTACAAAATATGTAGCATATTTTTTTCATTTTTGTCCATAGGACCCATAACTGTGCGTCATCCACTGTTTCCGGTGAATTCCATTTGAAACGGAAAATGTGATTGAAGCACGAGAGGGCGATAACAAACGACGAAGAAAACGGGAGGAAAATTTGATTTGGCTCTTTTGACTTCGATTCGGGGGTCGGGTGGTGCGTTCAACTTTGGGTGCCTTGCCTATTTCCCTCCAAACAAGCCATATGCCAGAAGTGACCGACCTGACGAGACGTCTTCGGCGGTGAAAAGTTTGCGGAACGTGATGTGTGCGTAAAGTGTGATGTGATGTGCATCAAGCCTATTGCTTATTCGTGTGCCGGATATGGATCGGTGAAGAAAAGGATGATGCGGTTCAGGTGAATTATGGCTGATTGGTATCGATGAGCAAGTGGGGCCCCAATGTTGAACAGGTTGTAAATCTGGATGTTGAGAACATTTGGGTACAAATTTTCTAGAATCGAAAGGCAGGGCTGGTAGCAGGCCTTTAGAGACTTGGTCACTATTTAATGCAAGTCTTTTAAAAGTTTTGATATTTTTTCTTCATACTTGCAAAAATGGAAGGTTTTTCCGAAAGTTTCCAAAACTCAACTAATAATATTCCCTCATAACCTCATAACCCCAAAAGCACTTTATTTTTAATCTTCAAATAGGCATGTTGTCACGATGAGAGCGGTTCCAATAAATTGGTTAGATGAAGTTAAGTATCTAAGGCTCAAACTAGATAAAAATTTAACTTGCAAAAATCACATTGAGGGCATTCAAGCCAAATGTAACAAATATATAAAATGACTGTATCCACTTATTAATAGAAAATCAAAACTTTGCCTTAAGAACAAATGTTTGATCTTCAAACAAATTTTCAGGCCGGTCATGTTGTATGCTGTACCAATAAGGACTAGCTGTAGTAATACCAGTCACTACCAGCCCTGGAATAGCATTCAATCACGTCCTGCTTACAAATGTCGAAATATTCTCCAAGAATGGAAAACAAAAAAACAAGCTTGTATTATTCTTTTCAGCGAAATATCCCCTTCCACAGCTCGCAAGTGCTCATTATAAAGTTTTCGGCGCGAGATTTTCGTCTCAGGCCCGAAATGCAAGCCGTCGTCACCGTCGTAGTCTTAAGAAGTAATCAACAGCTTCTTAAATGTGTTCGCTGTCTTGGCTTAATTACTGTCGGCAACCAACGCGCGCCTGTTCTGGTTGAAATTGAAACGAGGATGCAAAGAGGACGAACGAAACGAAAGTGAGCTGGCAGAATATTAAAACCAATGCTTCGAATAAATCATAAACACACTCTAATTAATCTACGGCAGTCAGTCGCAGTCAGGCTGAAGCGCGAGTGGAACGAACAGCAACAGTTTTTGCGAAGCTGTTGCTTGAGTTGAGCTTTCTTCGATTTGTGGCGCCTTTTGGCTCGCTTTTATCGGTTAGCCGGGATATGTTGGGCAGCATTATTCATTCGCTTCTACTTAAAGAAGAGCATTGTAGATTTTTAAAGTTTTTTTAAGGATTCATAGGAAATTTTGAAAATTATAAGATTTATAGAACTTTTCAACGCAAAATACAAAAGTTTCAATTCCTACAGGAGATAGTTCATTGTCGGGTCTCGTATCAAAGGATCCACTTGCTTCTATATCTTTAATAAAAACTTTTCCTTCTTCCGAAAACTTCGGTAACTTTGCGTTTTATGTTGCTGAGCTGGGTGCGATCGAATTCGCTTTTGATTTATAGTATTCCCGCAAACCACTTCTTCATCTTCTCGGATAGCCCTAGGTCTTTTGAGGCAATTCGGTCGATGGAACATGTAAAACAGCCAACTTAGTCCCTTACAAAAATAAGAGAGCAAAAGTATGCAGGTATCAAAAGATCATACAAGATAACCTTTCAGTGGGTCTCCTCACATTGCATAATTTATGGAAATTAAAATGCGGACTCTCTCGCAATTGTGGACGCTGAATAAGACGAGATTTATGATACAAGATGTCACACGATGGTTTTTTTTATTTAATATGTCAAAGTTCTCTTCACCCTTGGCAAAGCGAATGACTAAATGGCCAACTGGGACGGTGCGGTGGTTACATTCCACAATTCCTAGAGTTTTTTTTGCACACCTCAGCGCAGGTAGACCACCTTTACGTGGTGCGTTACGAGGTAAGATCTACTGGGTCAGCAGGGACGAAAGTTCAGGGGCTTAACGGACCAACCCCACACCCCCAAGAACTCTGCGAGTTGGGGTGTTGCCCAGGATGTGGTGGAGCTCACAGTGGGCTCTGATGCACCTTCATAAAAACCACATAAATCCGAATGTAACTCTGTTAAAGCGACCGGTGCCGCTTAACTCGTATCCGACCGGGTTGCGAATTTTTTTTCACAAAATGTTATTGTGAACGTTCAATTCAACTGATTTAGATGCGGTTTTCACTAAATGCAATCCAAAGGTTTCTAGTTTCATATGCAGGCACAAGTGGACAAATTTATTTCCTATGGCTGGAGTTATTCCAGTGCCCTCCTGAGTCAGGTCGGGTAAAAAATCGATCAGCTTCCTTTTCTGAACAGATTAACCATATTAAATGGTGTTTAAATCGCTTTAATTTAACAGAAAATGGAAATTACGTATCCTAGACTAATATTGTGATATCAGGGGGCAACCAATTGCGGTCAAGGTCACCTCATGGTCCTCCGGAAGATCCGGAACATCCGTAAAAGAGTACATATCTTGAAAATTGAGCTAGAGAGGTGGGATTTTTTTTTCAAATGGCTTGCAGTGATAAAATGAAAATTATTATACCATCATGACCTTGGTATGATCGAGAATTACCATTTAATTCGTCTTTTGAAATACCCGGAACATCTGTAAAAATGGAATTATTGACCCACAGAGCTGCAATTCCTTCCAAACAATTTGCATGCGTAGTTTCAGAATCGTATCAATATCATCGCCGTCGTCTGGACTTGAATGGCAACTTTGTGGGACTCCGGGAAATCCGTAAAGGTGGATATAATTTGAAAATTGATTCATTTAGCGACTTGCAATGATTCAAACGACTTGCAATGATGGATTTCAAATAAGTATACTCTCATTGCCTCGGTATGATCTCAAATGGCCATTTCTTGTTCCTCCGGAACATCCGTATAAATGGCCATTGACCAACAGAGCTGCGATTTCTTCCAAGCGGACGAATAGGACTACTAGGTGGCCATTAAAAATCAAACGACGGTGACGACATTGACACGATTCTGAAACCACGAATGCAGTTTTCTCCATTGTTCCAAATTTTTGTCATGACCAGATAGTGACTATTAACAACTAGCTTACCCACGTTCCAACAAAATTTTAGGAGGAAAAACTATGTACATTCTTTTAAAGCGCATGATATTGAATCCCGTAAAAATCACCTAAATTTATGCTCTGACCATACTTCATCATCCACGTGGACTTAATGCTGTTGTAATGTTTTAATCTGAAATAATTACAGCCTCATATTATGTTGTAGTGTTTCTTCTGTTGTGAAACATTTCAAAAGTTCCAGTAGATTCTATAGGGGAAGGGGTGGTAAAATGAACACCTTAAGGAAATCATCTTGTTTCTGATAGAAAAACGAGGAATTTGTATAGTTCTATCGCACACCATCAAAAATAGGGATGTAATCTATAGCAGCGACATGGGTTCAGACTAAAATAGCTAAATTTTCACATATTTTCATCGCTATCAAAAAGCAATGCAAATGTTCATTTTACCTGCACTATGTGGGTAAAATGAACAGCGGTTGGTGGTAAAATGAACACCATGCAAAAAACGTGAGCAAAACAAATATTTCTGAAAATTTTCATTGCCCCACCGAAAATACATCCATTAATGATTGTAACCCATTCAAAAAGAATTCTAAAACTATCAGATATGACACCATATCATAACGATATTCACCTCACTGAAAAGCCTCAAGTCTCCCGAGCTAAAAGTTACGTCAGTTCTAATTTTCAAACGTGGTTTTCTAAAATCTTAATTTTCGTTGATATTTTCACTTCAATTGACCTACGTATCAACTCGAACACTCAGATTTATGCTCTAAATCGTCCGTGCGTGATAAAAAATCATCGAAATTTGTTTTTTCTCGATAAAAGGCACGGTGTTCATTTTACCACCCCTGTTCATTTTACCACCACTTCCCCTATGTTAGAGAGCAGAATCTTACCGCAAATTCTAGAACATTCTGCTGAATAGCTGTTGCAGTGTACTAAAATTTATTGTCATCCTTCAAAATCCCAGTTGTGATAAAGGGACCATCGATTCATGGATATATCGAGTCATGGAACAGGACCATTATAGTAAGCATAAGACCCAGTAGGGGAAGGGGTAGTAAAATGAACACCTTAAGGAAATCATCTTGTTTCTGATGGAAAAACGAGAAATTTGTATAGTTCTCTCGCACAACATCAAAAATAGGGATGTAATCTAAAGCAGCGACATGGATTCAGACTAAAACAGCTAAATTGTCACATATTTTCATCGCTATCAAAGAGCGATGCAAATGTTCATTTTACCTGCACTATGTGGGTAAAATGAACATCGGTTGGTGGTAAAATGAACACCACGCAAAAAACGTGAGCAAAACAAATATTTCTGAAAATTTTCATTGCCCCACCGCAAATACATCCATTAATGATTGTAACCCATTCAAAGAGATTTCTAAAGGTATCAGATTTGACATCATATCATAACGATATTCACCTCACTGAAAAACCTTAAGTCTTCCGAGCTTAAAGTTACGTCAGTTCTAATTTTCAAACGTGGTTTTCTAAAATCTTAGTTTTCGTTGATATTTTTACTTCAATTGACCTCCGTATCAACTCGAACACTCAGATTTCTGCTCTAGATCGTCCGTGTTTTTATCACACACGGACGATCTAGAGCAGAAATCATCAAAATTTGTTTTTTTTTCTCGGTAAAAGGAACGGTGTTCATTTTACCACCCCTGTTCATTTTACCACCACTTCCCCTACAAAATAATAAAACTCGAATTTTGGCGCACATTCATCTCATTCATGTTTATCTTGCTTATGAATATGTCGAACCTTATATGGTCGCCGTTAAGTCAGAGGGGACCAAGTGCAAAACTTGAGAAAATTGGATTATTCTCGCATTAGATGCAAAATTATTTACCTCCGTTACACTTTGATCAGATTTGAAGAATGCTGCAAACTGCGAGAGATATGTAATAAATTTACTTTGGATGATCAACAAAAATCGATAAAAGTGTGCAGTCAGAATGGACCAAGTGCTTATCACCATAACAGCGAAAATGATCAGCGCGCTTAGGAATGCGAGGAAATGAAAGACATTTCAGGAGATTTGTCAGATTTTTCGACATAGAATCATTCTTCTACTTATCCATCAATAGAAATTTATAAATATTACATGATTCGATGCATTTAATTTTGATTTTTAACCATTTACCATATTCGGATGGGTGGTCAGAAATTGCAATAAATTCTATGCAGACAGAGCGGACCAAGGTTGAAAAGCAATAAAATGATTGATTACTGCATTTTTTGAGTCAATTTCAGAGTCCGTAGTTTGAGTCAATTTCAGTAGTTCTATGATGTATGTATGGCATGTCCTACGATCCGCTTATTGGACCAGCATATTTTGGTCGGTATTCAAGATTTTCACTTAGTCCACTCTGACTGAACGCATATTTGAATATTTCTGGTGTTCAATGTCCTGACCCTGCAAAACCTTAATTTTCAAGCTATCGTAATGCCACTGATTTTGGTATTTACTATATGGGTTATTTAAGAATGTACGATACTGGTGTCGAAGGGTCTTGATAATCTGTTTATCTTGAAGATATGCACCCAATTTGACCATGCAAGCATTAAATGATTGTTATTTTTCAAGAAATTGTTCAGTCAGAGTGAACCAGCTCACTGAACGGTGGTCTTTGGTTCAGTCAGAGTGGACCAAGTACACATAGTCCATCAAAAAATCGTTCTATTAGAGGTATGGATTATGATTTTTCATGATTATCACTTCACATTATATTGTTTGAAAGTAACATAAAGACGTGTAAATATATTGAACCGAAATTTAAACGAGTTCAAAAATTACAGAGCGTTAGACTTTAAACCCATTTTTCTCAAAATATCAAAAATGTCACTTGGTCCACTCTGACTTAACGCCGACCATATGAACCAGAGTTGGAACTGCAAAACCCGCTCTGAATCACATTTTCAACCCCATATCGATTCAAGTTCAACCGAACAACAATTTGCTTGAAGTTGATTTGTTTACGTTTCTATCACCGACCTAGTTCCAAATCACAATGATGAAAATATCGAGAATGTTTTACAAATTGGAAATAACAATGTTCCAGAGAACTCTGAACTTTTCTGTTAAACAGCTGTTGTAGCGATCCACAATTTGAAATTGTAATGTTCCTACATTGAAATTGACTGTTGTAGTGCTCTACAATTGCTGTTGTAGCGCTAAGTGAAATATTTCAAAGCTTTACTGATAGACAGACAACTCTGGGATTTTATATATATGATGGTAATGTCATTGATATGATTTTTAATCCACGAATGTAAATTGTTTAGAAGAAATTGCAGCTCTCTTGGTAAGGAAATGTCAAACTTTTCCGGATTTTCCGGAAGACCTTAAAGTGGTTATTTATCACCTTCAAGACATTATTGACCCGATTTTAAATCACGTATGAAAATTATTTGAAAGAAATTGCAGCTCAATTTTCAGTATTCATTTTTATTATTTTTACGGATGTTCCGGGTATTTCTGAGGCAATGATGGTTTAACGAAGTGGACATATGTACATCACTACGAGCCCTTTAAACATTCTCGACCAAACCGGTTACACGGTTCCCCAAATTTAGCTTAGTTCGTTCAGAAGCGATATTAATTTGTGAATCAAATCGCATGAACTCAGATGCGTAATGCGTGACGGCCAAAGCCTTCTTGATAAATGTGAAATATGAAAGCCGTTAAAAAAAACAGATCTCAAAACCAAATTTCAAAAAACGTCCATACAGGATCAGACGACAGTGACGACATTGACACGATTCTGAAATCACGCAAGCAAATTGTTTAGAAGAAATTGCAGCTCGGTAAGTAAATTGTCATCATTCCATTTTTGCGGATGTTTCTGATTTTCAGGAGGACCAAGAAATGTCCATTCGAGATCACACCAAAGCAACGATGGCATACCAATTTGAATCTCATCACTGTTAGTCGTTTGAAAAAAAAAAATCCCTGCTCTGTAGGTCAACTTTCAAGACATGTCTGCTTTTACGGATGCCCCGGATCTTCCCAAGGGACAAGAAATTGTCATTCGAAATAATACCGAGGCAAAAATGGTATACTATTTTGAAGCTCATCATTGCAAGTCGTTTGAAAATAATCCCAGCTCTCTAGCTCAACTTTCTGGATATGTACACTTTTTCGGATGTTCTGGATCTTCCGAGAACCATAAGGTGACCTTGACCGCAATCGGTTGCCCCCTGATATCACAATATTAGTCGAGAATACGATATTTCTATTTTCTGTTAAATTAGAGGGATTTAAACACCATTTACTATGGTTAATCTGTTCAGAAAAGGAATTTTGGTTTCGATTTTTGACACGACCTGACCCAGGAGGACACCGGAATAAATCCGGTCATAGGAAATAAATTGGCACACTTGTAGCAGCATATGAAACTAGAAGCCTTTGTATTGCATTCAGTGAAAACCGCATCCAAACCAGTTGAATTGAACGTTCACAATAACAATTTGAAAAAAAAAATAATCGTGGCCTGGTCGGATACGGGTTGAAGTACCAAACCACCCTAGCCAAAACTAACAGGAGTGCCAACCGACACATCCGGATTGATGCCAGTAAGATCCTGATTATGACATACTGGTCGTGACACAACGTCAGAACTACGAGTAGGAGTACTTCGAGCACATTGGGACCAACGCCAGTACGACCCCAATTATGTATACTGGAACGCATGACTAAGGAGAAGTAACGGATATGTACTGGATAATATGCGTTGAGGATGACAGAGGCGACATTCTTAATAGGGTCGGGTGACACTGGCCTGAAATGGCGGATGGGCTAATGGCGCAGGCTGCACCCGTCCCGTAAGACCGTGACATCAAAGCGGAAAATCAACGGTCTCAGCACTGCACACGCTAGTGAACAAGATCGAGAAAACCTTTAATGCAAAAGAAATCGCTCTTGTAGCATTTCTTGATATTGAGGGCGCGTTCGATAACGCTTCTTATACGTCTATAGGCTCGGCAATGTTGAGGAGAAACTTCGACCCATGCATTGCAACCTGGGTACATGCTATGCTAGCAAATCGACAGATCTCATCTGAGCTGAGTGATTCGCGCATTACTGTAATGGCTACAAGGGGATGCCCTCAAGGGGGAGTACTCTCTCCCTTATTGTGGTCATTAGTGGTGGACGAACTGCTAGATAGCTTAGAAAGAAGAGGTTTTGAAGTTGTTGATCATTATTTCATCAAGGATGCAAATTACTCTCAATCACACACTCTCCTGGTGTCAAAAAGAGAAACTAGGAATAAACCCTTCAAAAACAACAATTGTACCGTTCACAAAAAGATGAAAGGTACTACTCCACCCTCTTTTCTTGAACCAAATACAATTAGTTTACTCAAATGAGGTCAAGTATCTTGGCATCACACTTGACGCAAAACTAAATTGGAACACCCATCTTTAAACAACTCTGGGTTTGCTCAAAGACCTGTGGTATAACATGGGGTCTAAAACCCAGTATGATCATGTGGATCTATAAAACAATCGTTCGGCCTAGAATAACCTATGCGTCCCTTGTTTGGTGGCCTAAGACAAAGGAAGCTACGGCTAGAGCTAAGCTGAACAAAATTCAACGTACTGCCTGTATTGCCATAACCGGTGCAGTTCGTAGTACCCCCTCGTTTGCCCTAGATGCTATACTCAATCTGCCCCGGCTGGATCAATTCATAAAGCTGGATGCTGAGAAAAGTGCTCTTAGGCTAAAACGATCAACAGTGTTACTGTCAGGGGACTTAACAGGTCTCCTCAGTATATTAAACGAATTTTCGATAAATCCTATTGTTGAGAAATGTAGTGACTGGATGGAAAAAGCAGCCCTGTCGTCCTGCTTCGTCGAGCTTAGTCGACGACTAAGGAGCTTTTCTCAGATTTTTTTAGAATTTTTCGCCCGAAGACATAAAAAATAATGTGCGAAATCAACAACAATCTAACGCCCCATAAAATATCAATCGAAATTTCCAACCTGTACCTATCAACGCCCTGGAATAATTTAAACCTATTTGCATAGAATTTCATATATAACAAGGGCATATTACCGCCCTGTAGAAAATCAATTGAAATTTACGAGCTGTTTCAACGCCCTAGAGTAAGTTCACCACATCGAATGAAAACTCCAGGCTTTATCAACGCCCTAGAGTAATTTGACCTTATTCCACATAGATCAAAATCGAAAAAACTCCTAGCAGTTTCAACGCCCTGGAGTAATTTGTCCCATATAAATCCGTAGAATCCTAACGCCCTGTATGACATCAATAAAAGAATCAAGCTTAATCAACGCCTTGGAGTAACTTGACATCACCTTATGTAGACCAAATGCATCTTTACGCCCCACATCACTTGAATGTTCCAAGCATTATCAACGCCCTGGAGCAATTTGGACTCATGCCATGTAAATCCAAGATGTATAAATGCCCTTGACTAATTTGACCTTGTCTTACGTAGATATGGTGCACCTCAATGCCCTGCATTGGCGCCCTTGAGTAATTTGAACTTGTCTCATATAGATCAGCTGCATCTTACAACTCTGTAGGACATTATTTAAAAATTTCAAGCTGCATAAACACCCTAGATTAATTTTACTTTATCTCAAGTAAATCAAGTGTATCTTGACGCCCTGTATGACATTAGTAGACACTCCAAGCTCTATCAACGCCGGAGAGTAATTTGATCTAATCCCATATCGATCAAATACATCTCAATGCCTTGTAGGACAACAATTGAAAATTCAAACTTTACCAGCGCCCTGGAGTAATGCAACCTCATTTTTCGTAGACCAAGTGCATCTTTACGCCCTGTAGGACATCAATCGAATATTCCAAGATTTAATAACGCCCTGGAATGATTTGACCTTGTTCCATGTGAATAAGTTGCATTTTAACGCCCTGTGGGACAAATGTCAAGATGTGTTAACGCCCTCCACTAATTTGACCTTGTCTTACGTAGATCAGGTGCACCTCAATGCCCTGTGTCGATTGAAAATTCCAATCTGTATTGATGTCCTGGAGTAATTTGACCTTGTCTCACGTAGATCTTAGATAAGGTGCATGTTAACGTCCTGTAAAGGGACCTTCCTTAGCCAAGTGGTTAGAGTCCGCGGCTACAAAGCAAAGCCATGCTGAAGGTGTCCGGGTTCGATTCCCGGTCGGTCCAAGATCTTTTCGTAATGGAAATTTCCTTGACTTCCCTGGGCATAGAGTATAGTCGTACCTGTCACACGATATACCAATGCAAAAATGGAAACTTTGGCAAAGAAAGCTCTCAGTTAATAACTGTGGAAGTGCTCATATGAACACTAAGCTGAGTAGCCGGCTCTGTCCCAGTGGGGACGTTAATGCCAAGAAGAAGAAGTTAACGGCCTGTAGGACATCAATTGAAAATTCCATACTGTACCATCGTCCTGGAATAATTTGGACTTGTGTCATGTGAATCAACTGCATGTTAACGCCTTGTTCGATATCTATTTTCCTTGTCTTTTGACCTTGTTGTCTTGCAAAGATCAGGTGCAACTTAATGGTTTGTTCCATTGAAAATTCCGAGCTGTATCAACGCCCTGGAGTAATTTGACCTCATTCTATATAGATCAGGTACATCTCAACACCCTGTGGGACATACATTAAAAATTCCTAGCTATAGCAACGCCCTGGAGTAAGTTGGCCTTCTTTCACGTAGTTCAGAAACATCTTAACGCTTTGTATAACATCAATCGATCAAGCTTTATCAATGGTCTGAAGAAATTTGACTTAATTCCATATTGATCTTTGCGAGATCTGGAGCATATTTACGCCCTATTAAAAATCAATTGAAATTTCTTAGCAGTATCAACGCCCTGGAGTAATTTGACTGGAGTAACTAACTTTTTCTATGTATGACATTAATTGAAAATTCCAAGCTCTATCAATACACACTTAGATGAAACTACTGGGGTTGGTAAAATTTTACTGGGTTTTGGGACTACCGAAAAAGTCAGTTAAATGAAAACTGTCGCCAAGCGTAATTGAAAAGCAAAATTCGCCATGTTTTATTTTTTATCGATATATGATATAAACAGAAAGCTCCCTGCAAAATTTCAGAGAAAAATCTCTGTTTTTTTATTTCTGACATTTTTTTAGTTTTCTGACTTTTTCGGTAGTTCCAAAACCCAGTTATGTTTACCGAACAGATTAAGTGTGTATCCTGCAGTAATTCGTGGGCTTCGTAGCCGTGCGGTTAGTGTCACCAGTCATTTAGCCGCATCGTGCTAGGGAGTGTGGGTTCAATTCCCGCCACAGGCCGGTAAACTTTTCGTGAGGACTGTTTTCCGACTGTGCCACTGGGCGTTGCATGCTAGTCCGTTGTCTAGTGTGGTGCTTTCTTCAAAGGGCATAAATGCCCACTGGAAGCATTAACGTGTCAGTGTCTTTTTTAAAAAAAAAAAACCTTAGTCAACATTAATGAATTGAATCGCTACGCCCTGTAAAAATCAATTAATTTATTTAATCTGTATCAACGCCCTGAAGTGATTATAACTTGTTTCACGTAGATTAGCTGCAACTTAACGCCGTGTAGGAAACCAGTTTAATTTTGTTTGCTTTATGATCTTAACTAATGTATGTGGGGATCCCATTTAAATTGCTCCAGCCAAGCATCTTCTCGGATTATAGAACACGAAAACACATTTCAACTGATAATAAATCTTCGAGGTGTTTAGTAGAATACCTATAAGTAGATGAAAAAACCGAATTTAGTACTATACCATTTAATTCCACTAGAGTTTATATCCTTTGACAGATACGCGTATTTCGACCTCTCGTCGAGTCTTGTACACGACACTGAAGACGGCCTTACAGTTGAGGTCGAAATACGCGTATCTGTCAAAGGATACAAACTCTAGTGGAATTAAATGGTATAGTACTAAATTCGGTTTTTTCACCTACTAACATTTCAACTACTATATTGCGGGCAGATTTCTACTTGTGCTCTGCCGCAACACTAAACAACAACTGCTTTATTCATCTTCATTGTGATCGATACAATTCATTAAATAGGGATTTTTGACAATTATTAATGCTTAAATTTAAAACCCAACAAGTATATCAAGTGAAGAGTAGTATTTGTTTCTTTCCGTTTTATATGTTGTTTACAATATCTATATTTTGTCTTTTGTAAAGACTCTTTACTATATATCAAACGATTGTGCTATTTTTTCTCGAACTTCGTTTCCGCTAATGACAGTTCCTAGAATAACCCTTTTCCTCGAATACCATTTTTCCGAATGATTTGTCTCTTCGAGAAGTGATACCCCGAGTAACACACATGTTTTAACTGATGCATTTAAACTGATATATGATCAGATCTGGTTATATAATAGTTATTCTGCCTCAATTATAACATGAGTGCTACTCGGGGCAGTTCATGAAGGTGCAAGAATAGTTCTCAGTGTTAGGGTGCGTACCAGATGACTGGTCCGTTCACTACCCTGAAATGTGGGAAGTTGTGAAACGGGATGAGGATGTGAGAACAGACATTCAAGGGCCTGGCGTTCGAGGAAGCGGCATTTGAGAAATCAATATTTAGGGCAACGTAGCACAATCCCTTAATTTTATAAATAAAAGCATTTGCCTACAGGGATGTACGCGCTTAATCCCTAATATTCGATATTTTTAAAGAAATCGTTGGTTAAATTATCTCGAGAGATCTTTTGATGAAAGCACGTGATCATTAAGAAGCCCAAGACCACTCACGAAGTTTGATGAAATATGGTAAAGTTTAAAAATGAAAAAATCTTCCACTTATATGTTCTTAAGACAGTTAGTTCATACCCTTGTTTATTCTGGATCAATAATTTTCATGTAATAGTGATAAACTTCATAATCATACCAAGAGCAGCATTTTTGTGTTTTTAAATTTGATGAAATAAGTTTGAAAACTATCTGTAATTGATACTTGGCAATTCCAAGATTCACTAATATATCTAACGTAAAACTACAAAAGATAAACCAATGCAAAATATATTGAAATCCAGAGAAATTGTTGATTTTTTTCTATATCGTTATCACATCAACAGCGATATTTTATTTGTAATTTAAGCCATATATTTGGCTGAAAATCGAGTACCTCTTTTTTATGTAAAAAAAATAGTTCAAACGTTCTAGATGTTCTGCTCTTGGACAACTCAAGAAAATCTTAGTAAACTTAATTATTTGATTCATTTTTTTTAAAGAAAAAATATCATATATTTCTCTAAGTATGCTTGATATATTACTTTACGTACAAACATAATCATTTGAAACATCGAATCTTAGGTGTTAATTTATTTATGTTTAACTTCAAAACTTTTCTTCGCATTCTAGTCAAGTCTACATTTTTTTCTTGTCTGACATGACTGAGAATACGCATAATATTTCGTTGTTCCGAGTTATGGGTGAGAAATAATCGCTGAAACGCGGTTACCATCGGCATATATAATTAGAATTACAGTTTGCGTCGTATTTTGCTTGAATTTAATAAAACTAGAGGAGAAGCATTTTTGTTGACTCAAATTGCTGAACCTTAGTTGGACAGTTGGCAAAAAACCCGAGCAACACACATGTTATAATTGTGTGTTATCAACTTATATATGACTAATTTTGGTCATATATCAGTTGATAATACACAATTATAACATGTGTGTTGCTGGGGAAGCTTAGTTTTTTTGATAAATTCTTCGTATTTTTTCTCGTATCTTCTTCTCATATATTTCCTGAAACACAAACAATCTTAGGGACATCGCATGGAAGAAAGTTGTAGTCTAATTTAAAATAATTTTGGCGAGCATTTTGAATTTGGTCCCGTCTTGGATTTTATCTGAAAAACGTGATTCGCCGTTAGCGCTTCGTTTTGTATTCTAAGATCAGCATCAAAAAGCATAGAAAAAACTGTACAATAATATTTACCGAATGAACGTTTTTCTTATTTAATGCAAACATCATATTTTGTACAATGCTATTTTGTTCTTAGTCAATTTATCAAACAAAAAGAAATGCAATATTAAGTAATAAAACAATCATACAATTCAGTTGTATTGTCAAAATTATGCTTTTGACTTTTGATGAGTTTTATACCGGCAGAATAATAAATTGTCGTTACCGTTACCCGAAAACTGTTTTACCAATTTGCTTAAATTTTTCATAATTTTGTTTAAAAAGCGGGATGAAATAACAATATATTGTTTTAAAAGCGAAATACTGAACATGAGAAAAAAAAAATAAATTTGAGGGAGACACAAAAACGGTTTTTAGATTGCCACTAGATGATTCCTTTTACACTGAGTGATAGGTTCTACAAGACTGAATTTATTTCATGGATTAAGATTTCTATTTAAAGGGCACATCGTAATTGTATTAGTTGTATGACTCTAGGAACTCTAGGAAACATAGCATACACAGTGGGTACTGTTAAGGTAGATTCAATTGATACTAGGACAAAATAACATTCACTTTTTACATCAGCAAATTTTTCTACTAAACAATGTTGAAGCCCATGTACTTGATCTCTTCGTTTCATATTTCAATAGCAATGGAACACAGACTAAATACGTGCAAATGCATATTAGTTTTCGTTCGTTAGGAATGTATATTAAAGTATTTGTGATATTTGTAATTTTGATATATCAAAATGTTGCTAAGGGTTTTCGAATTTCCGTTTATGAACTATATAGACTGAATGTCGAAAACCCATAGCAACATAACCTTCATCACAGTTGATCCCTATATATTAAAATATTTGTGATATTTCTTATGAGACGACATCATTAACGCCTGGGAATAGAAGCGCCCTCTGGGCTATAGTAACGGCCCCCTCAAAAAGGGACGACTAAGAAGCTCAAATTTTACGACGACAGGGCTGGGAAAAAGTGGTAAACTATGACTCGCCATTCACGGTGGTCTTTCCTTCTCGTGAGGAATGGGAAGGAGGTGGACCCACCATTTCACCGGGATCTTTTAAATTCTACACAGATGGTTCAAAAATGAATAATTTGACAGGGTCTGGAGTATACGGACCGAAAACCAAAATCTCTGTCTCTCTTGGACAGTGGCCTACAGTTTTTCAAGCAGAAGTCTATGTAATCAAGGAATGTGCGCAGCTGTGTCTGAAAAGAAATTGAAGACATGCCACCATCTGTATTTTCTCTGATAGTCAAGCAGCGCTTCAATCTTTGAAGGCTTTCACTTGCAACTCAAAACTTGTGTGGGTATGCATTCTTGCACTGAAATCCCTAGCTGAACGCAATCGAGTTAAACTATATTGGATCCCAGGACATACGGGTCTAGAGGGTAACGAAATTGCCGATCAGCTAGCAAGGAATGGATCAACCAATATGTTCATTGGTCCAGAGCCATTCCTTGGCATTTCAAACTCTGCACTAAACACGGAATTGAACAACTGGTTGTTCGGTCAAATTCAATCGAATTGGAATACAGTTTCCAATGCGAATCAGTCCAAAAGGTTCGTAACAATAAACACGACACAAACACAAAAACTTATAGGTCTCAACAAAAGGGATCTCAGAACATACATCGGTCTAATAACTGGTCACTGCCCAAGCAGATACCACTTATACAAGATCGGTGTCGTCCAAAACACAAATTGCCGTTTCTGTGACGAGACGGACGAAACCTCACAACACCTTCTCTGCTCTTGCAGTGCACACATCCATCGTAGGTTCAAAATATTTGGCAAGCACTACTTACAGCCAGCTGATATTTGGAACGCATCCCCCAGGGAGGTGGTTAGCTTTATTAGGCTGACCACGCCAGATTGGGGGAACTACAACACTGCAACCTAGGACTTCTGCCCATCAATGGCAGATGGTTTGAAGTTCAGTCAAATGCGCAAAGTATTCCGGAAGCACATTTGCTACTGGAAAACATTGTGTACATAGAGTAATAGGGTATATCACAATAGTCCTAACAAATGGACGCAGTGATCCCACACCCGACAGAAGAAGGAAGGAAGACCGTGGCAGGCCTTAGAGTACGTTCCAAATTCGTCACTTGGTTGTTCCAACTGGGCGGGAGTAGGCTCAGCTGCCATTACCTAACTTGCGCCAATCCAGCTCTGAACATAATACCCCATAAAGGACTATGTCAACCCTAGCATTACGTCCCTGCTTGCATAGATAACCATGGGATTATAAAGACAATTATTCCAGCGGAGATGGATAGCGGCTTTTAGGGGGACCTGTAAGAGATGATCAACCTAAACAAACAACTAGCGGAGTGTGAAGGAGAAGCTTCTGGACCTATCAGTAACTGCCTAAGGTTCCCGCCAATGAAGGAGGCGACCAACATCAACTTTAGTGAAAACAGTGTGGGCAAAAGCCTAGATACTGTGACAACGGCAGGCACTGGCCGCTCCAGTGCAACATGTGAGGTGACCGATGGCCCGGGACTAATCGAGGCCATGGATCGCAAAAGGGAGTACCTCCCTAAAATGCAGGTTGCTGCTGAGCAACTTGATGTCATAATCGAGTTTGTTAAGGACAAAAGCAATATGAGCAAAGACTTGAAAACAAGTCTACTGAAATTGCGACAATCAGTCCTAGCTGCAAAGCAGGACTACGAGAAAGCCAAGGAACAACTTGAAAGGTAGAAGGCCAAAAAGACACTAGGTCGTATCAGACCGAAGTGTTTTCCTTTCTTGTTCGATACGCGATGCGAAGGAGGGGATCTTCCAAGGATGAACAGTGGGCAACAGTGGTCCAACACCAAGCCTTAGGCCAAGAAAGCAAAGAAAAAAGAGCCACGGAATAGCTCCAACCAGGCAGTGCATCCACAGGAACCACGGGCGCAAGGCAACAGCAACCCGTGGATACGAGTTGGACATAAGAAACAACAGAGAAAACCGAAAACGGAGCTCAAGAAGAATGCTAAACCGAAAACAGCGAAACGTAAGGACTGTTCATTTTATAATGTGGACACTTTGTTTATGCTATATCTTTTTTATTTATTGATAAAATCGTAATCGGTTTTCTGTGTATCGTTGACCTATTATTCTAAAATGCTATGAAAGTATAAAATCTTTGAAAATGCTTTTGGCTGAAGAGCTAAATAGTTTTTCCAAAAACTCTTAAAAAAGCTGTCCGTCAAAGTTTAACATTATTTTTCGCAAAACAAAAATCCTTATTTTTATGAACAAATTGTATGTTTGTATCCTTTACTATTCTACTAAAGGTAAAGCTTTAAAAATATCAATTATATTCCACCATTCTATGACATTAGGTAACTTTAGTGATTTACCCATTTATGGCCAAATTTGCTGATACACCATCCTTTCACTCCCAGCAAAAGAGAAAAGTAAAAAGCGTGTTCAAAACTAGTTTGGATTACTGAAGAAACTATATTAGTATAAACGAAAGCTAAATCGTGAGATTAAACCACAGTCTTAAGAATAAATTTTACTGTTTATGGTAGTTTTACTTAAAAGTCTCATACTTTTAAAATCATGTACGCATATTTATCGATCTACAGCAAATTGTAAACAGTTTTCTCCGAATTTTTCAATTGGTAATCTCAGAATAACATATTATGAAAATAATATGTGGAAAATAAAATCGATTTTATTACAGCAGTGTTGCCAATTTTGATGATTGTCAATGTACTTTGATAGGTCTTCTAAGAATAAAGCAATTGTGTTTCTGTTGTGATTCAAAGCACGTGACGTGAGGACTTACTAAGTAACTCTATGAAGGCGTAAGTTATTTTTCATATTAATACTATATTAGGACTTCCGTCAGGACGAACTTTTACACAAAAAATTCTACTCATATCAATTCCCATCAAATTTTAAAAAAAATCTTTAAAAATATACGGGAAAATTGATTTTATTATATCTGTAAAATTGTTGCTCCAAAAATAACTTGATTTTTTCCATTAGGCTTCTGATTGATGATGCTTTCGAAGAACAAGCCTTTTTTGAAAATAGAAAATATAAATTATCGAATTTTCCAGCCAATTTCTTACAATCATTGATTTTGATAACCTCAAAAAATCGACCGATCTAATCGTTGTTCCATATTCGTGTGAAATTCAATTATTTTGGAGAATTTTTATTATCACAACATTGTACAATACTAGTCGAACGATGTGCAAAAAACCGATTGAAATTTCATTGATTAATAAGAAAGATACAGCATGCACAAGGTGTCCACTTAATAAAATGAACAGTCCTTAAGAATTTAGGCAAGGCCCTCGTTGTCAAAACGGAGGAAGCGAAATACGCCGACGTCCTGAAGGCGATGCGAAGCATGGAGAAATTATCGCATGTGCGCAACATAAGGCGGACTATGATTGGTGAAATGTTCCTAGTGTAAAAGAAGGGCGCCAAGCAAAAGGGTGCAGTCTATAAGCAACTGGCACAAGAAGTATTTGCCAATGAGGTTGATGTAAGGTTTCTTAATGCAGAAGCGACTCTCCAGTGTAAAAATCTGGATGAGGTCACCGACGCAGCGGAGGTCTCGGCTGCTCTCAAAGAGCAGTGTGACATCGACGTAGCCAGTAAGGCCATCCACCTTAAAAATTGCCCGCAGGGCACCCAGGTGGCGGCGATCAGGCTGCCGGTCGCAGAGGCCAACAAAGCGAAGAACTTGAGCATACTCAAGGTAGGCTGGTCGATTTGCTGGCTGAGCATACAACAGCCTCCTGAAGTTTGCTTCAAGTGTTCAAGTGTTCCATAAGTAGTGGAATTGCAATGGTTCGGACAGAAGTAAGATGTGCAGAAAATGCGGCACCGAAGGCCATATGGCAAGCGATTGTAAGCAGATCGCTAAGTGCCATATATGTGTCGACAGAGCAGACAACGGACACTTAACGGGCGGACCCAAATTTCCGGTCACAAGTGGAGTATCAAAGCAGCCAAAACTGAAACAGTTAATTTTCTACCAGTGATGCAGCCCAGCAGCTGCTTCGGCAGACAGTCTTGAAAACGAAGACTGACGTGGTGTTACTATCGGACCCTTACCGCATATTAGCCAACAACGGGAACTGGGTAGCGAATAGGTCTAACAGCTAGAAACTATAGGGACGACAGGACGATACCCAATGCAAAAATAAGTTTCTATCTCAAATGACGGTTTTGCGATACCAAAAATCAACAGCGTGTTCAATTGCAGTTGTTACGCGCCTCCCAGTTTGTCGATTGAGGAATTTTCCCACATGGTCGACAGGATGATAGCCGAACTAGCTAATCGGCAGCCAGTAGTGATAGCTGGCGACTTTAATGCATGGGCAGTGGAGTGGGGTAGCCGCTGCACCAATCAAAGAGTCCAGCTATTGTTATAATCCCTAGCGGAGGGCAGTGCGATGTCACTCTACCCAAGCCCAAGGTTGGGAAACAGAGCGCTTATACGACGAAGTATTCACTGAAGCCCTGAGGCGCGAACGGAACACTCTGGACTTAAACGGTGAAGAGCTAGTTGCTGTGATATCACGGGCGTGTGATGCTTCCACGCCGAGAAAAGCCCCTCCCAGAGAGAACAGGCAGCCGGTGTACTGGTGGTACGAATCAATTGCAAATCTTCGAGCAATCTGCTTTCGGGCTAGACGAAGAATGCAACGCGCACGCACAGAAGCACATAGAGAAGAACGCGGTGCAGCAATCAGAGAGGCAAAGTTAGCTCTCGAAAAGGAAATCAAGAGTCGAAAACGGGCATGCTTTGATAGTCTATGCCAGAGTGCCAATCCGAGACCGTGGGGTGACGCCTACAGAGTGGTAATGGGTAAGACCAAAGTGCCCCAAGAGAAGTCACCCGAGCTACTGCCATCGATAATCGATGTATTCTTCCCGCATTATCTTACAAGCCCATGGCCCCCACCGCGTATGCGGCAGATATAGGTGAACATGCGGCCAAGGTGACGAACGAAGAGCTAGCAGAAGTCGTGAAATCATTTGTGTCAAATAAGGCACCAGGATCCGATGGTATCCCAAATGTTGCTCTAAAAGCAGAAGTTAATGCGGATTTGGACATTTTTAGAACCGCGATGCAACGCTGCATAGATCAAAAAATTTCCCCACATGTATGGAAGCGACATAAATTGGTGCTACTACCAAGGCGAGGAAACCACCAGGAGACTCGTCAACGCATAGACCTATCTGTCTATTAGATCGACTGACAAGTTGTTGGAGAGATTGATTCTCAACAGGCTAGTACCGTATACGGAAGGTGCGGACAACCAGTTTGAATTCAGGAAAGGTAAATCTGCTCTGGACGCTATCCAATCCAGTCGCTCGTTCAGACAGCTGAGGTGGCAATCGAGGATAAAAGGAGTGGCATCCGTTACTGCGCGGTTGTCACTCTGGATGTGAAGAATGCTCTCAACAGTGCAAGCTGGGAAGCAATAGCACCCGCACTTCACCGCCTCAAGGTACCGGTGCGGTTGTGTAAGCTTCTAGAAAGCTATTTTGATGGTAGGGTTCTACTGTATGACACAGAGGAGGGGAAGAAAAGCATTCGTACTACCGCGGGAGTACCTCAAGGTTCAATCCTGGGCCCGCTGTTATGAAATGCGATGTACGATGACGTACTGAGGCTGCCCCTTCCGACGGGTGTTAAGATTGTTGGCTTCGCCGACGATATCACCCTAGTGGTATATGATGAATCGATGGAGGAAGTAGAGTTGACAGCAGCGCACTCTATTTCCATAGTTTAGGAATGGAAGTCTAGGAAACTAGGACTGGCCCGTCACAAGACTGAGAGGGCGCTTATCTCGGTAGGTGATTGCACCATAGAGACCAAGCGATCCCTTAGGCAACTTGGAGTAATGATCGATGACAAGCTCAGCTTCGCTAGCCACGTTGAATATGCCTGTAAAAGGGCATCTACGGCTAAGTCCTCTCCTCTTTCTGGCGTTACGTCCTCACTGGGACAGAGCCTGCTTCTCAGCTTAGTGTTTTTATGAGCACTTCCACAGTTATTAACTGAGAGCTTACTATGCCAATGACCATTTTTGCATGTGTATATCGTGTGGCAGGTACGATTATACTCTATGCCCTGGGAGGTCGAGAAAATTTCCAACCCGAAAAGATTCTCGACCGGTGGGATTCGAACCCACGACCCTCAGCTTGGTCTTGCTGAATAGCTGCGCGTTTACCGCTACGGCTATCTGGGCCCCTCAAAGTATAGCGGCGATTTCGAGAACAGCTCTGCGAAGTTGCCAGCAAACGCCAGCTCCTGATAGGCGTTACGCTAGCCATACTAAGGTATGGAGGACCAAACTGGTCAAATCGCTTAGAACGAACAGAAACCTAAAGCGGTTGGGAAGTACGTATAGGATCTTGTGCTTAACCCGTATGAGTGACAGCAAAAAAAACTGAAACCCT
Organism: Aedes aegypti; assembly: GCF_002204515.2. NCBI lineage: Eukaryota > Metazoa > Arthropoda > Insecta > Diptera > Culicidae > Aedes > Aedes aegypti. The sequence continues at coordinate 114,271,854 of NC_035108.1, read as the reverse complement.
CACCGCTCAGAGAATTCTTAACGGATTCATATGATTTTTTGTTAGTTCACTGGCTTACAAATCTAATTTCTAGAAGGGATCAAAGGAACTCGGAAATATTCCTGAGGCCGGAGTTAGACCAGTGGGTCAAGTCGGGTAAAAAGGGCTATTTTTTGGGACATGCTAAGTTACCCTTATTTATTTGCAATGACAATCATTTTAATTTGCATAAATCATTTAGATCTGATATTCAACATTATAAATTAGATGTTCAATGCTTCAACCAGAGGTGCCAGAGGAGTCCGCAAGGCGTCTAAAGAGACAACGCTCAGAGGTTGGCAGCAGGAATGGGATAACTCTACTAAAGGCTGATTCCAAATGTGTCAGATTGATTAAAAGAAACTATGGGGAAGTGAACTTCCACCTGACGCAGTTTCTGTCAGGACATGGTTGCTATAGACAGTACCTGCATAGGTTCAGGCACTCAAAATCTCATACGTTCCCTTATTGTGATGTTATGAAGAAAACAGCGGAGAATTGTTGTGAGAGATCTAATGCTCGCTACATACAGTGGGAATAAGTCCTCGGACAAAATAATCCGGAGAATATGTGCGGATACTAAGATTGTTACTCATATTATTCTAGAATTGCAATGGTTTTGGCGTACATGCCAAGAGTCAACTTCAGAAGATTAACCCTGCCGAGGCTGGTCCCTTGTTACATTGTTTAAGTCGGCTAGGAGAAGCAGTTTGCCTAATCTACTTCTGCTAGGGGGACTGGGGGTAGTTTGCCCACGTTAAGGAGAACAGCGGTTTTAGATGTGAAAAACATTAGTTTATGATCTTTTTTAATTATGGTTGGATAGACAAACATGTTTTCTACCAAATAGTAGAAACAGCTATCCATTTTAACTTTTCTGGGGTTTATAAATTAATTTTCAAAAAATGCTTGCTTAACTGCATATGTATTGTTTTGCGGGGTAAAACGCCCCGCTTGAGTTCGGCGTTAGCCATGCTGTAAACGAACGCACACAATCATGCTTGTATATGGGTTGCATACATCCGGGCGTTTGTTCAGATGTTATTGTTCAATAATAGTATACATGCTGATGCGAAAAATGTACATTTGTAAGGTTCCAATTTAGTCGTAACCTCAACGCGGCATTACGGTTGATAGAATTTGAATTCAAACGGCTGTTTTGGTGTTATGAAATAGGGGTGGGCGTTTTGCCCCCAGAGTTGATTAAAGTTTAGGTCCTTCAATAAGCTTTTTGAGGGCAAATTTAACATATGTTTTGCACGTAATACAAACTATGACAGTGCACAAGTTGGCTCTCGGCAATAGTTTTAGAAATTTGATTATTTATCGACCTAAAACATGACATTGAAAATCGCACAAAATTGCAACGAAAACAGCGAAAAACGTTTTTATACGATTTTATCGATTTGGTTGAGAAAAACACATAAAAATATATTGGGAAAAGCATTTTTATCCATTTTCTATGATCTAGGATGAAAAAAAGCGTTTTAAAACACATCGTTTGTCCAAATCGATGGTGGCGCGTTTTTCCCCCTATGGGCATATTACCCCCAGTTCCCCTACATGCATTGTCCCCTCTCGAAATTAATACCGTATGGTGGTTTCGGGGAGAAGGGTAATATCTATGCTTCTGTATACGCCATACACAGATCATGGGCTAGTTGAACTGGGTCATCGGTTGTGCAGAATCCTCACAATGTCCCCTGAGTTACCTTCTCAGGAGTCTGGTTGCAGATATCCCCCTTGTAAAAAAGGCATGTTTGCCAAACACTCATTACGGATGCGATATCGGTAATGCGTTCTACAGGAAAGAGGTAAGACGAATTGGTATAAAAATTTTCACTTATCCATATGACGCGTGTTCTCCGCGATAAAGTAAACATAAATAACAATAGCTTTTTCAAAGCAATTGGAGCAAAACATGATAAATCCCATTTATTTGTAGAGATTTGTGAAGTGTGCATTGAATCGGTTTAGTAGTTGCAATACTGAGAGCCGATTCCAAAGATTTGTAACTACATTAAAAGCGTTTGGTCCATGTCCACAGAAGCTATAAACCTTCCAAAATGTCATCATCAGAAGAAGTAAAGCCACCAACCCTTAGATTTTAAAAGGATTTTGTTCATTCGACTGACTTCACTCAAACTGAAAGCAAAGAACATGAATGAAGGTAGAGATATAAGATGGCCAAGTGGTGTTGGTACTGAGGTAGTGTTTGAGGTTGTTGACTAATTTGTTTATCTTGACGCTCTTGTGACATGTGACAATAACATTTCCCGAGAAGTGAAAAGAGAAGCATCACCCAAGACCGATGAAGCTAGGTACAAGCTTCACAATACGCTCTACAATACGCTCGGCAATGGCGTAACGCTACACTGTAGCCATGAAGGTGTCAAGGTAGGTATCGATTGAGAGAACCTAGATGAACCATTCTATTGTACCTCATTTCGTTCGACATATCAAAGTTATTTAATTACCTCCTCTAACCTGCAGTTGAGTTTATCCGTATTAGTCATGCTGAGCCCGATCCTTCGAATTCTAATGGAAAAAATCACATTAACCTGCGATAACGCACCAATTTCAACCTTCATCCGAGGCCATAAACTTCCTAGAAGCCTCAAATTATCACCAATTTCGATTAGGCTGCCCCCACTTTTGCTTCATTCTCTTCGAATTATCCGGCTAAGTGATTGATTATCGATTCTTTCGTCGTCATTCTACGAGAGACCGACCGACCGACCACCTATGGGGGTGGCTGTCCGTCAAGTCTACGAAACGAAAGCAACGCCGTTTGTCCGCAAAGCCAAGCCAATCTTGAATGTCATCCTTCTAATTCGTCACGTCACTTTGGGTGCCGGATGGCTCTCACCATTTCCACTCCCACAAAAACCGCGTCGCCGCCTTGGGGCCTTATCAACAGTCGGTGTGTCATAATGGCCACCACCACAAAAACCAAACCAACGGCAAATGAATCGCGGACATCATGCGAGCCTTGTTCCGAAGTGACCTCGGCCTGACGAGTGGAAAAAATCAACAACTCGCCACCACTCCTTTCCCAACTATTTGCCCGGGGGGCGTTAACACGCCATCCATCAAATAATAAACGTTAAATCAAATTTTATTTTTATTTTCAATGTTCTGGGCGCTCGAACACTGGCTGGCGCCCTTTTCGTTTTCAATTTCTAATCAAATCAGCCGATAACGCTGCTAGTTCGACTTCCTGACAGGCCTCGACCGGAGGCGGCGGAAAAGTCGGATCGTGGTGAAATCGAACATCTCCAATAACAAATATCCAACCTTCATAAATAACCAATTTTCACCGTAATAAACTGGATTTATTTTATTTCCAAACCGATTCCATTACAGTTGGGTCCGTTCTGAGAATCGGTCTCATATCATCACTCTTTCCCGTGCCACATGAGGACTGTGACGAGCTAAAGTTAGAATTATGAACTATTATACCTTCGAAACTAATGCATCGCTACACTTCAAGTACGGTCCTTTTAATATGCAAGAGCCTTAAAATATGCAATTATTTTGCCAAATGGTCGGCGTTAAGTCAGAGTGGACCAAGTAACATTTTTGATATTTTGAGAAAAATGGGTTTAAAGTCTAACGCTCTGTAATTTTTGAACTCGTTTAAACTTTGGTTCTATATTTTTACACGTCTTTATGTTACTTTCAAACAATGATAATCATGAAAAATCATAATCCAAACCTCTAATAGAACGATTTTTTATGGACTATGTGTACTTGGTCCACTCTGACTGAACCAAAAACCACCGTTCAGTAAGCTGGTTCACTCTGACTGAACAATTTCTTGAAAAATAACAATCATCAATCATCAATTTCGGTCAAATTGGGTGCATATCTCTAAGATAAACAGATTATTAAGACCCTTCGACACCAGTATCGTAAATTCTTAAATAACCCATATAGTAAATACAAAAATCAGTGGCATTACGATAGCTTGAAAATTAAGGTTTCGCAGGGTCAGGGCGTTGAAGACCAGAAATATTCAAATATGCGTTCAGTCAGAGTGGACTAAGTGAAAATCTTGAGTACCGACCAAAATATGCTGGTCCAATAAGCGGATCGTAGGACATGCCAAACATACACCATAGAACTACCGTAAACTTCTATCGGACTCTGAAATTGACTCAAAAATGCAATAATCAATCATTTTATTGCTTTTCAACACTTGGTCCGCTCTGTCTGCTCAGAATTTGTTGCAATTTCTGACCACCTATCCGAATATGGTAAATTGTCAAAAATCAAAATCAAATCTCTCTTTTATCGATTTTTGTTGATCATCCAAATTAATATTATTATCTCTCGTAGTTTACAGCATTCTTCAAATCTGATCAAAGTGTAACGGAGTTAAAGTAATTTTGCATCCAATGAGAGAATAATCCAATTTTCTCAAGTTTTGTACTTGGTCCCCTCTGACTTAACGGCGACCAAATGGACACAAGTTCCAAGCACCGAAATTGTTTAAACTCGTAACACAGTAAGCCTTACTGAAGGTGGCTGGATTTGATTCCCGGTCCCAATATCTTTTTGTAATGGAAATTTGCTCGAATTCCCTGAGCAAAGACTATCATCGTACCTCAAATATTGTGGTTGATTTTCATCTCAACCGATTATCTGAAATGAATTTAATTAACTCCTGAAAGACGCGGACGATTTTTTTTTTCGCTCTTTTGCTCATACCTTTTGACACAATTTATCAATTCTCAAAATAATAACAGTATTATGTAGGGGGTTAGTTACACCTCCAAATGCAACCACAAAAAATCGGATAGCCAATCCAGATACAGAGTCGGAAATGTAGTGTAGGGGAATTAGGGGCATAATGGACACGTTAAGGAAATGTCGTGTCTAGTACATGACACTGAAGACGGCCTTACAGTTGAGGTCGAAATACGCGTATCTGTCGAAGGATTCAAACTCTAGTGGAATTAAATGGTATAGTACTAAATTCGGTTTTCCATATACTTATAGGTATTCTACTAAACAGCTCGAAGATTTATTACCTGCATGAAATTTAGTGATTTTGATATATTTAATGACTGTCAGTCGTTCCGATATATAGAAGGGCTCTTCCTCAGTCATAATAGATAAAACGAACCTTTCTGGGTTTGCTACTTTGCTCAAAAATTAGATTCCTCCACGGCCTTGCTTATACGCCAATTTGAAACTGAGAAAAGTTTTAAGTAAAATTTTGAAGAACAATTGAAGCAAAAAATAAACTTTTCTACCGTCCAACATTTCAAATGGAATACAGATTTCATGCAGTTTATTAACATTTAATGAAGTATGCATATTTTCAGATATTGAGGGGGTGTCCATTTCGCCCCGTATGTGCATTATGCCACTAATCCCCCTACACTTTCGATTCCACCAGTGTTTCTTAATAAAATTTCAAAATATTTCGAATAGATTTATGTAAAACTATATCAATATAGTATGTACTAAGTGCTGCGATCTCATGTGAACGCTTTTGAGCCACAATAATCACTTTGCCACTTGACATGTTCAGATACAGGTGACCGGAAGTCTTAGTATGCGTCATGCGATCTTGGAGAACCAATCCAAATCAAATGTAGATTTCCGTACTGAGTAAACATAAAATCATACTTTTTCGACAAAAGATGACCAGACTTCCCATTGTCATATTTGAAGAAAATTTTCGTCGCGAGGAATAGAAAGTTCAGCTGTTTTGTAAAGATATAACTATCAAAAGCTAAATTTAAGCATTTTAGATTTATTTGACATTTGTGCTGTGAAACTCAGGTTTAGTAACAAAGTTCCAATGGTTTATTTTTTACATTTTGATTTTATTAAAAGTCCTGGAAGGCAAGAAGATAATCCCTCAGATTTTTCGCAGAACGCTCAACAGTATCTTCTCAGAATTATAATTGGATTCAGGATTATCGCTACATTAACATAGGATTCTTTGCGGGATTCTCGTCAGAATCTCTTAGTGGTTCTACCAAGAGTTTATTAAAATCATCACAGAATTCATATCAGATTTCTTGCAGGATTTTCATCAAAACGCTTTAAGGATTCTCATCAGAATTTATTCAGAATTGTTTTCAAAACCATCTTATGATTCTCCTTAGAATCCTGTCAAGTTTCACATCAGAGATCTCCCATCAAGATATATGTCAGAATCCTCGTAGAAATAAAAAATCTTCCCAAGATTCTCATCAGAATCCTCTCACGATTCTCATTAAAATTCTTTCAGGATTTCATTAGCATCGATGCCAAATTCTCATCAGAATCGTTCCAGGATCGTTCTAGGATTATGAGCAGAATCCTTTTAGGATACTCATTAGAATCGTTCCAGCATTTTCATCAGAATCTCTACAGGATTCTCAAGTGAATCAATTCATAATTATCATCAATACCTTTCCAATTTTTTTTTCAGAGTGGTTCCATTCATTAGAATCCTTCCAAGATAAATATTTGCAACATAATCCATCCGGTGCTCTGATTAGAACCCTTCCTGGATTCTCATCAGAAATTTTTTTGGATGTAATTCAGCATTCTTCCAGGCTTCGCATTAAATCTTTCCATGGTTCTTTCCACATTTTGTAGGAATCTCATCGGAAACATTACAGATCTATCTGAAATAATTCTCAAAGCGATTCTTCCAGTTTTCTCAATATAATAATTATTTAAAGGATTCTTAGCAGGAACCTAGCATAACTTTCATCTGAAATGTTTCAATAGTCTAGTTCGCAGCGTGAAGAAGAGAAAGTCATTGATTAATAGCCGATAATTGAAAAAAAAAACGTCGAGAAATGCTGTATCTTTTTTTGAACGGTTTTTGAAATTTTGAACTGAAAACTTTTATTGCACGGTACGCACCCCCCGTGCAAAAACAGAAACGGGTGTATTCATCTTTCCGTCTCTAAGGAAAAAGTCGACATCTATGGTGCCAAACCATTCAAGATTTTTATTTTGAAAGAAAAAGGTATGTTACATTTTACAAACATTTTTACAAACTTGAAGTAAGGTTTATTCCAACGGTATGCATATATGCATTTTGTTGAACAAATTCATAAACATTGTATCCTCTTCACATTCTCAATCATAATGTAAACCATCATATCAGACTTATTCAAAATAAAACATGGCTCACCGGTTAATATTTCAGTCTCCATTGTCCAACAAAAAGCTCCAAACCAAAACGAGAAATTGAAACGAAAAATTAACTCCCGCAACACGACAAACAAAACCGCATGCATAGGCTTTACAAGGCGCACTCAATTCCAACTGGAGCAGGCGAATTTGTTGAACATTTGAGTTGTCATTGCCAGATGACGACCCACGAGAACCAATGTAATACGGGTATTTCTGGAACGGGACCGATAAGGCGATGTCGGAATTCGATACCTGACGCCATTTTGAAATCCAAGATGGAGATTTTTGGTTTGTGAAATTTGAAACCCAAGCAACATCCCTAGTAGGACAGATGTTATAATTGAAGCAGAATAACTCGTATATGACCAGATCTGGTCATATAAGAGTTATTCTGCCTCAATTATAACATGTGTGTTACTCGGGATGGGTATTATTGGAACGGGACCAATAAGTAATGCCGGAAATCGAAGTCTGATTCCATCTTAAAATCCATTATAGCAACTTACGGTTTGTGAAAAACGCATTAAATTCACGCAATAAAAGTATTTACAAGACGGGAGGTCTTTAAGAAAAAAAAACGGGGCCTATGAGAAGATGCCTAAATTGGCGTCAGACATATACTTTCGCATTATACTTATCGTTTCTACCCATATTGCATGGATTTCTAGTGTTTTTTACAAACCGGAAGTCGCCATCTTGGATTCAAAAATGGCATCAGACATAAATTTTCGCCTTTAATTTATCGATCCCATTCCATAAACCCATATTGCATGGATTTCAAATGGTTTTCACAATCTGGAAGTCGCCATCTTGAATACCAAAAATGGCGCCGGAAATCGGTTTCCGACATCTACTCGTCGGTTCCGTTTCAAAAATATCCATATTGCATAGGTTCAGTGTGATTTTTACAAACCGGAAGTCACCATTTTGGATTTCAAGGCGCCAGACAGTGATTTCCATAACCTACTCATTGTTTCCGTTAAAAAAATACCCATATTGCATGAAGTCGCCATCTTCGAATCCAAGATGGCGTTATACATCAATTTACGTACAGTTCTTATTCAGATTATTGATAACGTCTGACTTTAAAGTCATGCTTAAGTTTTTTGTTATGTACTGCTTCATATAGGTTGCCTAAGGAAGTAAAAGATGTTAAATTCGAAGGTTCCAATGAATCATGCAATCAAAAATTCCCTTTTTTTAATCAAAATATGAGTATTGACATAATGTGTAAATAGATAGAATGTTTGAAAATTTGAAACTTTAATCTATATAAATAAAAATGGAGTGGTGTTTGTATGTCACGAAATGGCTTGAGAACGGTCCAACGGATTACCGCAAGATTTTCACTGTTGCACTCCTCAAGGGATGCGACGTGTTCGTGCGGAGAAAAAATTTTGGGAAAGTCGCCGGGTTTATCGGGAAAACGGGAGAAGATTAAGGTGTAATTTGTATGGGGAATTTCTTGACGTTTTCCAACAGCCTACTTGATGGCAAAACGAAGTTTGCCGGGACCACTAGTTAAATATAATTTTGTTCTATTCTAAAACTCTGACAAACAAGCAAAGCTTCTACTAAAACCATCCCCCTTAGGTCACGAAGTATCATTTCAACTTATCCAGATGACGTCCGAAGATCATGTTAAGATTAATGCAATAATTGCGTTGTCCATTAGATGATAGAAACAAATATGCGTGTAGGGGACGGACCTGGTGTAGTGGTTAGAACACACGCCTCTCACGCCGAGGACCTGGGATCGAATCCCATCCCCGAGATAGTCACAAAAAAAATTCAGTGACGACTTCCTTCGGAAGGGAAGTAAAGCCGTTGGTCCCGAGATGAACTAGCCCAGGGCTAAAAATCTCGTAAATAAAGATAAAAAAAGCGTATTCCACTACCGTGCGTTTCGTCATAACATTTTTCATAAAATTCAATTTTTTTACACTAAGCGCAAACGCAAAAAAAAAAACTAGAGTAAATCTCGTGCCATGTACAGCAAGAAAAGGTTTTTTTTTGAAGGCTTATGGACAAAAGGTCAAAAGATCGAAAATGATTTGCTTGGTGGGAAATTGTTCCTTCTTTGGTCCTTCTCTATTATTCTTCGACCTTTCAACCTTTTGCTTTTCAACTTTTTGTCGTAGATTTATTTCCATAAAATAAGATTGATTGATAGTTTAACATTCAGTTGAAAAATTTAGTTGAAAATTTAAACAGTTCTAATGCATATAGTCAACAAAGCTGTTTGAAAATATTGAAGGACTTTGAATGTCGCGAAATTTAATTCGTCACAGTCCTTATTTCAATTGTTGGGGTTAGTTTCTTCATCGGAAAAAAACACCCACAACTGTAACGCAATCGATTGAAACAACAATTTAAGATTTCGACAGGAGACGGTTAGCTTGTGTCTCGATGCAACTCGAATACCCGAAATATTTTCGTTTCGTTTGTTCTGATGAAAAAATGCACCCCAATTGCGACGATTTGCAGCCAATTAAAACAATCCATCGGATCGTGCACACGCCGGTTAATGATTCCTCACTTGAAGTTGAAGCGAATGAGTTAAATAAAACATCAGAGAAAGAAAAAACTTCCAAACATGGAAACATATTGAAACAGCCGGAATGATGTCTGGTTTTCAGTTGATTAAACCTCAATTTTCGACGCATTTAAATATTTTTCAATCATCACATTTGCATCCGAATGGGGTGCGAAGGGACCGCCAGCTGTAGTTGTAAATTTTGGCAACAGTTGTCGTCACATTTTGATGCGGTGAAGATGTTATTTTAAAAGGATTGGTCCGAATAATGAGTTTATACTTTGGAAAAATAAGTTAGTACTTACAATCCAGTACTAACGTGTTTGGAATATTTTTCAAAATGTCTCCCTAGTAATTTCAATATAAGCCTACATCGTCTTTGGGTCACCATTAAATTATCACCTAGAAAGCTGAAAATTTCACAGAACACTATTTTTATGGTAAGGATGGTAAGAAAGATATGAGAGGTTGGATTTGCAAACTTTTACAAATTTTGAACCACCCTAGTGTACAAGTTATGGCCATAGTGGTACCGTAAAACGGGGTATCTTTGATAATGCGGGTAACTTTGATAGTGCGTAAGCCACCACATGCTAAACGAAATATCATAACTTCTGTTAATCAGTTAAGCAAAACGAATGCAAAACTAAAGAATATTAGTATGACACTTCATGTCAGAGCGGTTTTCATTTGAATCAAGAACATTTGAGGCTTTTTATACGAATATTGAAAATTTACACAATTTTAGCATTTTTGAAACGCTTACAAACAATTTGTTCTACGATCACTATTTGATGTAGTTTCGAATAGTTGGCCACTTATCTTTGACAGCCTAGTTATCATAGAACTTGAATACGGTCCCAAATCTCTTAGCGAAAAGCATTTTCACAAACTGGGACCATTTTTGTAATCTAAGTCAGAAATTTCCATATAACGTTAAACGCCTAGAGGTATGCAACGCCCTACAAATGTCCGTTATTCATTCAATTTTGTTCGATGCATACTCCATTATCAAAGTTACCCCAAAACAGAAAACCGACTTTCGATTATATGAAAAATTATACATCCATTCAAAATAAATCTTTTGGCAATCTATCAACAGCAATCGATAGGTAGGATGCCAGTACTTGTTTTAAAAATATAAATTATAATTCTTTGAAACAGCATGCATAAATATTCAAGTTTTCTTCGAAAAAACTATCAAAGTTACCCCGTTTTACGGTACCAAGTTTCCATTCATAGTCCTTATTTCGTTGCCAGGTCGGTTGCCGAAAATATCGTTCGTTATTTCTTCTAAAATACTAAAAATCACTAGCTAGGCGAACAAATACCTTTAAACTCTAATATGTTGCTAATCCTGACAGATGGGCCTATTTCGTCTGCGACTTACAAGACTTCTTCAGTTTCAAGTGCTCGACTTAGACAGGATTAAGAAAAGATCCTGGACCGACCGAGAATTAAACCCAAACACCTTCAGCATGGCTTTGCCTTGTAGCCGCGAACTTTACAAGGCTAAGGAAGGCCCCTTTTTCCACCATCTTCAACATACCTCAACACTCTCGCTAATCTTTCACGAAAAGACATCTCACATTCGGTAAATCCCACCTACCAAACATCAATCGCCTATACCCAGTAGGTGGCCATCATCATCGCTCCGTTTAATTGATGCTATTAGAGGATGAAGCGCATATAGAGAGATGAAACAAATCTCGTTTTCCAATCACGAACACATTAGCTCATCTAGCTAAACGCCATGACCCTCCCCCCCTCCCACACTCACAGGTCTCTAAAATCGAAACATTCCACCACAAATCAAAACAATTGGCACCGAACCAAAAGAGTGAGTGTGTCCGAACGGTGGGTTTTAGTGCATTCATTCGATCCGTTAGCTCGCTAGACTGGTGCGGATTTTGAAGCTTTTCCCGAAAAAAATTTCCTCAATTTTGTCAATAGTTGAACTAACTAACTTACTCAAACACCATCAAACTAATGGCGTAAAATGGAGCATATAAATTATTTTTGTTGAAAATTTCAGCAAAATTGAACCTTTTTTTTATTTTATTACTGAAAATTCACAAATATGTTTATTGTATGAACATATTTTTTTTTCTTGACCGGTGGGATTTGAACCTACAACCCTAAGGTTACTCTTGCTGAATAGCTGCGTGTTGCGCTTCAACTATCTTGAACCCATAAGAGTTTCCTTTGAATGTCTTCATTTTTTCAAACTTGTCGATGAGAACTGTCACTCAAAAGTATAAATTGTCTTCATTTTATTCATTAAAATTATTCAATCCACACCCTAAGGCTGTGAACCGTTTCACCAGTTCGTTTAACTATTAGTTAAAATTTGATATTTCGATAGTTATTTTCCCCTCAAATGGTTAAATTGAACTTCGCGGTCGACCCATTTGAGCTTTGACAGTCGAGTAGTTATTTCAGAACAAAGTTGACAGATGATTAGTTATTCTCAAATTTACGGGAGCAGAAAATAACTTTCGCACTGTCAAGTTTAACCATGCTCCAGAGCAGGGTTTTTTTCTAACCGGAGGGGAAATAACTATCGAGCTGTCAAATTTTAAATAAAAGTTAAACGAATCAGTGAAACGGTTCACAGCCTAAAAGAATCCCAAAGCTCTACTACCCAACCAACCAGTCTAATTGCTCATTTGGGCAGAACTAGATTGGGGGACGAATGATGACGATGATGATGTGAGCCTTGTCGGTTGATTATGTCCCACACTACTGGGAAACAGCCACCTCACTGCGCCCCGACCACACGTACCGAGCCAGCCCGACATTTGCAGGTATGCTATCGAGCAGTGGTCAACAAACAACCCATTCATTTGGGAGAGACAGCGTTGTACAAATGCGTTGCACTACACAGCTACTAAACGTAAGATAGGAAACGGGGTTGGTGGCAGTCGGTACACGTTTTGCGATTGATCTCACCTCCATAAATCAGCCATATTAATTACAAACAATTTCCGAAAGTGTGTTTGCCGTGGCAAAGTGCTTTCTATTTGGTCGAGGTGGCCACGCGCCCCATAGTCTAGTACAAGTAGTGGGACGATTTTTGGGAGGGGGTGGTTTGGGAACTGGTTCGCTGCACCGGCGATTGATTGCTATGGAGTCGGTAGTGGATTTGTGAGGTCGGTTTGTTGATTCGTTCAATTTCGGAAACGGCCAAGCTGGAGAGTGCGTGTGTGAGAGTGTTCAGATACCTACATGAATGCTATTAGAGGTATTGCGATTGTGGTTCTGTTCTGATTAGTGAGGAACAGCAAACCGGGAATGACTGAGTAAGGGTTGTTCTAACAGATGCTTAAAGGGGCTCGACAAATACTTTCAAATATTATGTAATATCTAGCAGGGTAGATGCCCATTTAGCCCTGGATTTCCTAATAATTCTAGACCTTTTAGACCGAGAGATTACATGCATATTCCTTAAACGAATTTTCAAGGCTCAGAGGATCAAATTACGTATATTGGAACTCCAGCTTACGAACTAGATCAGGGGTTCGTAAGTTTAACCGAAACCGAATCAGATCATTTCTAAAACATAACTTTTTATCTGTGGAGCAGACCGTGCCACCACGCATTTTAGTTTCTCTAGGCATAGCTTTTTTGTTTCTTAACGAAAATATTCCTGATTTGTAACAGTCTCTTTTTGTAATTAAAAAATCCGGAATTTTATAGCGAATTCTCTCAGTAATTTCTACTGAATCTGGTAAGATTTTTTTTTAAATAAACCAAAGCAACTATATTGGAAGTTTCAATATTAAAATAACACGAACTTTTCTGTAAGTATCTCTAGCAAGTCCCCTTTGAATTCCTTTAGGGCAGAAGCACCGGTTGTAGCCATAGTGGATTATACATTATTTTACCATAGTCAATCAGCAAGAAACCTTTTGTTCGATAGGATCGATACGATAGAGCTACAATCATTTACTCGTCCAAATTGATTCAAAACATATGAAAAACAATTCATTTTACTTATAATTTTAACTCTCATACACCTTATTTTGCCAGGGTGCTCCTAATTTGACCACTCTCATAAGGAATCAATGTGATTGGCCAATTTGGGAACCGAAGTTAAGTATCTGGCCAAAATTGGTTCTGGTGGCTTATATTGACCAACGATATTTTCGAAGCGAAACGATGGTTTTAGCTTAGTTGTGATATTTTACACACATAATATGGATTGAAAGCTTGCATTTGACATGTTTGTAGTATAAATACGGTTTCCCATATAATTTTTATTGACATTTCCTCTTAGACTGGCCAAAACCGGTGCTTTTACCCTAGTATCTTTCTAGATTTTCTCAGTGAATCAATATTGGGGCATTTTAGAGTATACCGCCAGCAGTTCATTAGGATATTACTTTAGGAATTCCTTAAAAATATTTCAAGAGATCTTCAGGAAATTATTTCCGAAATTCATCCAAATTTTTTTTTCACAAACGAGTAGGGGACATCCTGCTGAAATTTATTCCATAGCTGCATTTCAAATTCGTTCGAAATTCCCCTGTAATTTTGTTCAAGGATTCGCCTGTGAATTTCCTTGGGTGCAAACCCTGTAAGTAATCTCAAAAAATATCTGAGAAATTCCTAGAGGAATTTTTCAAACAAATTCTTATCGCATCATCAAGAACTCTCAGAGGAAGAATTCTTAGAGAAACTTACGTCGGAGCTTCTAAATGTACCTCGGAAATTTTTTCAGGAATTACTAAATGCTTCTAGGAACTACTCCGCTAATTCTCTATTGCTCCGAGAGTTCTGTTGCAAACTTTTCTAAGAATTCTTTCAAAATCCACTCAGGAATTTGTAAGGATTCTCTCGCGGTAGTTTTTGTAGTGCATCCGTTGGGAATTTTTTCCAAAAATCTCGAATTTGGATGTTCCTACAGTAATTTGAGACAAATTTCTCTAGGAACTCACCTGGAAACTATTTGAGCGTTTCCTTGTACATTTTCTCAGTGAATCATTTTTAAACCTTCCAGGGCATAACGTCAGAAATTCACCAGGAAAAAAGTTGAGGAATTTCTGTAAAGTATTACTGCTAAAGTCATACCTCCATGAGTCCACATCCGAAGAACCATTAACTCATAGCAATATCAAGTCATGGAACAGAAATCCTTTGGAAAGCTGCTTGAGGGGGCCATCATAGTAACCATGAAATTTTGTTTTTGATATGGTTCATGAGTCGATATCAAGTCATGGAATATCAACTCATTCAGGTTTCACTGGATTCCCAAAATTTATTCAGGAATTCTGAAGTTCATCCTGCTGTAAATTCTTAAGGCGAATTTCTATGTGAATTCATTCCTGAATTCCCTTGAAAATTCGTTCGGAGTTCCCATGGAATTTTGAACAAGGATTCGTCTGAGCATTTATGCAGGTGCAAATCCCGGGGTAATCACAAGAAATTTTGGAGGAACACCAAGAGGAATTTTCAAACAAATTCCAAGAGCAACTTCAGTAGGAACTTCTAGAGGAACTTCCGTAGGAACTACATGATATACTCCCGGAGGGAACCCTACAGGAACTTCCGGAGGAATTCTTATCGAAACTGCCAGAGCAGCTCATGGGTAAACTTCCGGAAGAATTCCTGAGAAATCTTGCGGAGGAACCCCTAACGGAACTTCTGCAAAAAAATATTGCGGAACGTCTGGAGGAACTTCTAACTGTACTTCTGGAAGTGTTCGTTGTGTAATTCAGAGAAATTTCTAAAGGAAGTCCTGGAAATCATCCAGATGAAACTTCTAGAAAATCTCCTTGACAAAATTCCAAATTCCTAGGAAAACACGAGGAAGAACTTTTAAGATTACTTTTTTCTAGAGGAACACTAAGATGACCCTCCGGAGTAAGTCCTAGGGAAACATGCAAGGGAACTCTGGAGTAAAATGGAAGAACTTTCAGAAGATATCCTAAAGAAACTTTCGGATGAACTCCTGAACGAGGGATACGTCTGGAGGAACTCCTGGGTAAACGTCCAGAGCAACTCCTACTGACACTTCCAGAGGAACTCCTGAAAGAAACTTATGTCGGAAATCCTACAGGAACTTCCGGAGGACCTCCAACAGAAAATTTCAGAAAAACTTCTTCATGAAATTCAAGAAGAACTCCTGACAGGAACTTATGTCGGAGATCCCATAGGAACTTCCAGAGGAACTTCTACAGGAACTGCCGTATAAACTTCTAATGACACTTCCAGAGGAACTTACCTACAGGAACATCCAGAGGAATTCCTTTAGAAACTTCCGGAGGAACTACTACAGGAACATTCCGATGAACTCCTATAGGAACTTCTGGAGTAGCTCTTGAAAGAAATATCCGTGGAAAATCCTACGGCAACTTTCGCATGAATTTCAAAAGCATTTTCTGGAAAAACTTCAACAGGAACTAGGAAAAGGACTAGTGGTTTTGGTGCTGAGGTACTGTTTGACGGTTATTGTGTTTGTTGAGTATTAAGTTTACAGGAACATTTGTGACACGTAATGATTATATTTTCCGAGAAGTGATAAGACGTGTTGTGACCACTTAAATAGCTCAGGTTCGTATCGTGCAAATTGTGACAAAATGCGTCCTGCGTATATAATATGTAATTACACAGTTAAAAATAATGAAGTTTATACGTCATGTAAACTTCATTTATGCTAGGTAAACATGACATCATGTTAATTTAAGTCTGAAATCATGTAAAAATGTGTTATATGTCATGTAATCACACAGAATCCTGCTGAATTACATGACATATAATTGAAGTTTACATGACATATCATGTAAATATCGATGAAATTCCACGCTCCAATTTTGTGCATCATATGTCTCAGAAATTTACACGTTTCGTTCGAACTGTGTAGAAAGTTGATTCTTCCGCTGGCTCTCTACGAGTACGAAACAGATTCAAAAATGACAGACTATAAAACAGTCGTTGGTTTTGAACATGAAATGTTTTTGAATATCGGGAGAAAAAAATATAAAGTAATACATATTCAGCAGAGACTGAGCTAAAGGTTGGCGATTTCGTGGAAGGCTACGAATAAGTCGGAGATATGCCGTGGATGAGAATACGGTAACCATAAACCAGGGCTTTCCATTAATTGTTTCGCAGACCCCTAAGGGCCGTGACGACTTCTCAGCCATTGCAAACAAGATCGAATCTATATCTATCTTCTATCTAAATAATAATGGAGTGATGTTTGTATGTCACGAAATGGCTCGAGAACGGGTCAACGGATTGACGCAAAATTTTCACTATTGCCTTCCACAAGGGATGCGACGTGTTCGTGCGAGGAAAAAGTTCAGGAAAGTCTCCGGAATAATGGGGAAAACGGGAGAAGACTAAGGTGTCATTTTGTATGGGGGATTTCTTGACGTTATCCAACAGCCTACTTGATGGCAAGACGAAGTTTGCCGGGACCACTAGTACCGTTTTGACTCATATTCCGAACACTTAAGGCCAACAGTGACTTCAAATGCATCTGATGGGCATATATTAGCTGACATTAGTGAAAATTTTAATTTCTTCGCATAGTCTAACTGTTAGCTGTTAAGTGTACTGATAAAAAGTTTATTTAAACTTATATAGTATTGCTTATAGGTAAAAGTATGGAACAACATTTTGATTCAAATGCCGAACACTGTGTTCATTCTGTCTCATATTCCGAACACCTTGATTCAAATTCCGAACAGCACGAATAAATCGTATTTAAATGAATAATTTCGCAAATAAATTTTTCTGAGCTAGTTTTACTGGTCTCGAACTAGAGAATCATCACTACTCCAGAGGTATAAAATAGATAGAACGATGATTAAATTGAATTGTAATTGACCGCCATTTCCTGGTTATTTGATGATATATTTCAGCGAAACATTTCAACCTCATCGCCATACAAAAAGCAAGTGTTCGGAATATGAGTCTGTTCGGAATTTGAGACAAAACGGTATATGAATAAAAATGAAATGGCGTTTGTATGTCACGAAATGGCTTAAGAAAGGGTAATCGGATTTGCATAATTCTTTCACAGTTGCATTCCCCAGGACTCCATTATGATCGTGCGTAGAAAAAGTTTAGAAAAGTCTACGAAATAGTCAAATTATATCAAACCGGTTTTGCTTATCATCAGTGCAAATTTGAAAATGAATCTCAAATTGCCATATCGCATGCTTGAGATTATTCACAGTTACATTCACAGTTTTTCTTGGCACATTTTCCACTGAATCTATGGTTATTTTGTCAGCTTCCTCGTCATATCATCGAATTTTATATTTCTGAAGAACTATTGGTAGGGTTTAAGAAACTCATAATTACCTTTTGTTTTCAATCAAACCATTGGTGAGATCTTGACGAATTTATCAGCAGGATTGATGAGATTTCCAACTTACGTCTGTAGTAATTCTTAGTAAAATTTCTGTGAAGATTCTTGATGAATATTTGTTGAGGCTTTTAAATAATTCCAGGTGAATTTTGTATTATTTTTTTCTACAGGACGATGATTGACTCCTTTTATTTATAAAATATTCGCATCAGCTTGCTAAATTATTCTGAACCTAGCTTTGGAAAATTTATTGACGAGAACTTAACGGATTCTAAAAGGAGTTCTACAGATACATGTGGAGATGACTGAAGAATAATCAGAGATAATACGAACTGGGACAATCGGCGAATACCACAGCGACGTAAAGGGACTAGCTCGGTACGTGGAATTGTAAATCTCTCAACTTCATCGGGAGCACACGCATACTAGCCGACGTGCTGGAGGACCGTGGATTCGGCATCGTAGCGTTGCAGGAAGCGTGTTGGAAGGGATCAATGGTGCGAACGTTTAGAGGTAACCATACCATCTACCAGAGCCGCGGCAACACAAATGAGCTGGGACCACCTTTACAGTGATTGGTGATATGCAGAGGCGCGTGATCGGGTACTGGCTGATCAATAAGAGAATGTGCAAATTGAGATTCAAAGGCCGGTTCTTTAACTTCAGCATAATAAACGTGCACAGCCTTCACTCTGGAAGCACTGATGATGATAAATACGCCTTTTACGCTCAGCTCGAACGCGAGTACGACAGCTGCCAAAACCATGACGACAAAATCATCATAGGAAATCTAAACGCTCAGGTTGGCCAGGAGGAGCAGTTCGAACGATTGGAAAGTTCAGCGCCCATCGGCTTACGACTAATTGATTTCGCCGCCTCCAAGAATATGGAAATTCGTAGCACCTCCTTCCAGCACAGCCTTCCATACCGATACACCATCAGATCACCACAGCAGACAGAATCACAAATCGACCACGATCTGATTGATGGACGGCACTTCTCCGACATTTCGACGTCAGGACTTATCGTGGCGCTAACATTGACTCTGACCACTAACTGGAGATGGTTAAACTGCGCCCAAAACTCTCCGTCGTTAACAACGTACGGTACCGACGGCCTAGAGCGGCTCAAGCAACCGGATATCGCAGCGGCATACGCGCAGCACCTCGATGCTGCATTACCGGAAGAGGGTGAGGACGGTATCGGAGCTGAAGTCATGAATATTGGCCCGGAGAAGCTGGCCATTAGTTTGCACCGGCCGATAGGCACAATCTGTAAAACAGAACAGCTACCGGAGAAGTGGAAGGAAGGGGTAATATGGCACAACTACTAAAATGGTACAAGTTAGATTGTGACAACTTCCGAGCGATCACCATTCTAAATGCGGCCTACAGAGAATTAATCCAGATCATTATCCGTCGTCTGCCACCTGTAGTAAACGAGTTCGTGGGAAGTTATCAAGCTGACTTCGTTGACGTATGATCGACAAACGGAAACGGACCAGATCTTTACTGTACGGCAAATCCTCCAAAAATGTCGTGAATACCAGGTCCCTACGCATCATCTTTTCATCGATTTCAAAGCGGCATACGATGATAATGATGGACAAGAACAGCTTTCCCGGGAAGCTCACGAGACTGATAAGAGCGACGATGGAAAGTGTGCAAAATTGTGTAACGGTTTAAGGCGAACACTCCTGTTCGTTAGGATCTCGCCGGGGACTACAACAAGGGGATGGACTTTCGTGCCTGCTGTTCAATATTTCGCTGGATTTCGTGTTATGCGGAGAGCCGGGCTTAACAGCCGGGGTTCTATTTTTACGAGATCCAGTCAATTTGTTTGCTTCGCGGATGATATGGACATTGTCGGCTGAACATTTGAAAAGGTAGGCAGACCTGTACACCCTCTTGAAATGCGAAGCAGCAAAGGTTGGACTGGTGGTGAATGCGGCCAAGACGAAGTGCATGTTAGCTAGTGGGGTCGAGCTCGTTAGAGCTCGCATAGGTAGCAGTGTTACGATAGACGGGGATACGTTCGAGGTGGTCGACGAGTTCGTCTACCTTGGATCCTTGCTGACGGCTGACAATAACGTTAGCCGTGAAATACGGAGGCGCATCATCAGTGGAAGTCGGGCCTACTATGGCCTCCAGAAGAAGCAGCGGTCAAAAAAAATTCACGCCCGCACCAAATGTACCATGTACAAAACGCTCATAAGGCCGGTAGTCCTCTACGGGCATGAAACGTGGACGATGCTCGAGGAGGACCTGCAAGCACTTGGAGTCTTCGAACGTCGGGTGCTTAGGACGCTCTTCGGCGGTGTGCAGGAGAACGGTATGTGGTGGCGAAGGATGAACCACAAGCTCGCCCAACTCTACGGCGAACCCAGTATCCAGAAGGTGGCCAAAGCTGGAAGGATACGATGAGCAGTACATGTTGCAAGAATGCCGAACAGCAACCCTACAAAGATCGCAGCGAGCTAGGTAGGCAGATGCGCACTTGCATCGATTTGGCGAGCGTGGGGCAGAACCGAGGATGGAGAGATGCGGCCACGAACCGAGTATTGTGGCATGAAACTGTTGATTCAGTGTTATCTGTTTAGATGTTAACTAAATAAATGAAAATGGCTGAAGAAACCTGTAAAATCGTATGAAAGTTCTATACAATAGTTCTCTAAAAAACTGCTGACTTTTCAACCACCTGATTTTTTGTAGATTCTTTTTGAAAGTTTATTTTTTATCGAACTCGTGGAAAGATGCTCAGTACACTTCGGACATGATTTTGAGTGAACGAGTTCAAATAATTTTCTGTTAGTATACTGGTACACATATCTAGTTTCTAGAAGTTGTCAGAGGACCTAAGGAATGTTCATGTGGCCGGAGTTATTCCGAATGGTCACTGAGTCAAGTCGTGTGAAAAGGGTGCTGTTTTTCTGTTCCCCCCTGGGACAGAGTTTTATTTTTTTTTATTCAGGCTTATACGAGTTAAGAATACTTCAAAATATTACCAGTTTCTCCTGTTTTCCGAGGAATCCCTTCATGATTTTTGTTCAGGAATTAATCTGGAAATCCCCGGAATATACAGCATAAATAACCCCAGAGATTCTTCTATAAATGCAATAATAATTTTTAATAAGATTTCACCCTGCGATTCCAAAAATTTTAATTCAATATTTAATGTTGAGGTTTCAAGCAGAAATTTATCTGTGTCGATGTCATCCAGAGATTCATTCGGCAATACTTTCAAAGATCTTTTATAATTTACCCGTGGAAGCTCTGAAGAAATTTATTCAGTGAATTTTCTCAAGAATAACTCTTGAAAAACTTAAACTGAGGAAGGATTAACTGAAAGAATACTTGAAATACTTCGGGTGGTATCCCTTGAAAAATTTAAAAGAATGATAAATTAATTTCATCCAGAGATTCCTAAGATGCTCTGCTACATGTGCTGCAAGAATTTCTTAGAGGATTGTGATTTTTTCAGCAATCAAATAAGGGACCCCCTTCAGAAATTTTCCAAATGATTTGTGTTTTTATCTCATACCAATTTCTTTGTACGAAAAGCAAGTTTTTTTTTTAATCGCATGATAGCATGAAAGCTGAAATGTTACAGTAATTTTACCAGAATTTCCTTCAGGATATTTTTATTCAAATTATCTTTAGGAATTCCTGAATTCCCCTGTGACTATGACATGACAGATTATTGTAAGGGCTGTCCAAGCAATTCATGAAGCATTACACATACAAAAATCATACACTTCCGTGTCACGTAATTTTAGCTTCAATCATGTAAAGCTATTTGTAATGTATTACTCATTGATATAACAAAATCCAGAACATTGAACGTAAAACTTCTTGACTCAAAGAATGCTGCAAGCAAAACCACTCGGTTTACATGATTTTACGCTGAAAAATCAATTATAAATAATGCACATGAAATGACCGAACCGTCGAACATTATTTTTGACAGACTATTCAGCGTGAAATTATGCAAACAAAGGATTCTCGTTTGCAATTAAACTTTCAAGATGCAAGTAATCATGCAATTTTAGCGTATGTTGGATGCAAGATCTTGAAAAGTTTCAGTTTAACTGAAGGCACGCATTCCTGAAAGTAATGAGACAGCTCACAACATTATTTATCGTTGAATATTTAGTTATAACTCGTTTTACGTGATAATCATTCAAGTTTACGGGTCATGTATCATCATAAAATATAACGAAGTATTCGTTTCTTGAAGTATGATCAATTTCACTAAAAACTTCTAGATTTTTCTCTAAAAATTTGATCAATTCACATATATACAGAATAAATATTAACAAAACTATATCTTCAATCACTAAGAGGACCACTCTACTATCCAAATCATACGCAACAATCTTCCCCCACCGACCGAATGGAGTGCTGCCAGAATAAGAGACGGCCGTTTTGCCTTCATCAACAACCGTTGTTGGGCATCGGCTTCATCATCGACGTTCTTCGACCGCCAAATCAACCCAATGCGCCTCCCCCAGACGGCGAACCGATAGCCGAGTGTGTTTGTGATATGCAAATTAATCCCATATTTGCACTCACTTGGTTATTGCAAATTGCCACCCACTTGACCGCAGTGCACTCACCAGAAAAGCAGGAGAGGGTGAGCGATCAACAACAACGACCTGCGTGCGTGTGGCCGACTCGCCACTCGTAACAGAGCTTCAGCGGGAGGTCTCTTCGTCAGCCGGAAACACCGACTCCGATTCAATTTGATAAATTTTCAAGATAAATCGGTTAAAGATTCAATAAATTACCTCTCCGCACGTGGTCCGCAGCAAAGAGGCTTGTTATAACAACTGTACGGGGGCCTATGTCGCGATGCATAGTGGGTTTCTCTACAGGTCATGAATTCAAAAATTTAACTTCATTATTATCGTTGACTATCTAGTGATAACTCGTTTGACGTGACAATCATGAAAGTTTACGTGTCATGTAATTTTAAGAATTTTTTGCTAACCTGAACTGTAAATCCGTCCTCAGTGCCGTGTTCAAGACCCGACTTGAATTTAGTGTTTATGACCACTCTTCCATGAAGCAAGACCACTGTGTGGCGGTGAAATCAGGTGGAGAATCGAGTCCAGAGCGTTTAAATGCAGGAAATTGCGTGTGTTTGCCATTGTCGAAACCGCAAAACAATTCGAACAACTGCGACTGCCATACAACACGTTATTTGCTTGCTCGCTTGCTCGCTTAGTAGAAACAGTACCAAGGCTTAGATTGCCGGAAAACCGATTCAAAGTTGCTTTAGTTAATAAGTTAGAACACGGATCGGAAATTTCAGATGTTGGGGAAAACCGTACATTAGGGCTGTAGGTGGGGGCTGAGTGGTGTAATTTTGTGTTTGTGACTTGCGATGATGCAGTATCGGATTACTTGGGATTTTCTGTAGAAAAGTCGTTGCTTTAATTATTATTACTACGGATGCAATACATCGGATTATAAAAAGAAGTTTGTGATCTTATCACTCGATTAAATAATTGTTGAAATCAGATCTTCGTTATTAATTTCATAAAACCAATCTTTCATGATAATCTAAGAAATGTCTGCTTGAGGATTTTTCGTGCGTTGCATACATTTGATGGGTAGTGCTAAGTTACGGCCCACGCTATTGTTAGTTTTTAGAGGTGCGATGGATTGCAGAGAAGTTTCAGAAAAATGAATTTGATGAGTTTGTTCTGATCAGCAGCGCATGATTAAATGCGTAAATATTAACCATTTGTCGGCCATAACGTCTACCGAACATATCCTATGGCACTATCCTTTCCATAAACATTCCACAACATCTCACAACACCTATGATAGGTCGTAGAGTTCTCTGCATCTTTCTTAAGTAGATGTTCAATCAATCATCATTTCCCATTCCCCAGCTTTCGCAAGGACGTGGCCAGGACAGCTCTCGATTATTAGAGGTTAGTCCCAAATTTCTGACTTTCGTAACGGACGGGAAGAAGGTCACCCTCATACAGTGGTCTAGAACTGTACCACCTACGAATTAGTGCGAAATGCTTAATGCTAATCTAAGGTATGTCTTCTTGAGCTCACGAACCATTTGGAGTATAGGTACGTGTCAATTTATATAGATAATCAATGATCATCGGGAACTTTGTCATACATACTTACGCAATATCAAACTAGACGGGGTTGGTGGTCTAATGGCTACCGCTTCTGCTTCATAAGCAGAAGGTAATGGGTTCAATCCCAGGCCCGTCCCTTTCCTCGTACTTTGCAGTTGTATCTTCACCACTCTTAAAATATCACAGTTGATGTATCTATCACAGTTCATTGCATTTGCTAGAACCCGAGACGGACAGAAATAAACCGCTTCCCTACGCTTCCATTCGTTCAGCATTATATCATGCCTTCCTTTACGCCTGATACATAGGCAGTCTGCTAACCAAACCAGCAAGCCACACTGCTATAAAATTACAAAACCCCTTCACCCATCCCGCATGAACTAACGTAGACGCAGTGGTATATACGGTCAACCGTGGGAGCCAGTTGAATGCATCATCAATTCCTTCCCCTCATTAGTCCGCATTCTGATGTGGCGGGCACCATTGTTGCCTATAAACAGAAGATCACCAGCACTTATACAATCATAAACATCTCGATTTTTCGAATGTTATGGTATGAGGTTCATACTCAATCAAACTCAAACAAACCTAATCTTACAAATTTTGGGTTAGATTTACAAGCGTAAAGCTTACAACCAAAAAGGACCGATTCAATATGTTGTGCCAATTATTGCATTACACGATTCTATCTGGTAATTTTCAAAACTTCTTTCAGTGCAGCCCATTTGAACTACAGGCGTAATTAAAGATCTCTAGGAAATTTAGGAATGTGGTTTATACGCATGCTGACTCGAATCAACATAATCTACCAAGTTTGAAGACCAACGACTGTCTAGGGTTATCAAAATTAAAGCTCCGTTGAATACTAGATTTCAAATCAACAAGATTTGGAATCGTTAGTTATAATCTTTTAAAGATTAATCAACAAGGATCATGCTTGTAATCATGAAGGCTCATACAATTATTTCTATCTAGTTTTGTTTTGAGAAATATGTTTTGGTTACTTAAGAATCCAACGAATGTTGCATTCAAATCTTGGTTACAATCACTCAGAGTTTTACTTAGTACAATGTTATTTTATGATCCTGATGCTAAACTTTATTCGATAATGTTAGTTGGTACCTTGAAAACCTGTTGTTATTAGAGTTCTTAAACAACTTTTAACAGTATAGCCAACGCTTCCTAACTCGATATTGAAGGCAGTTGTATAAAATGGCTGAACTATCTGCTGAACCGGATCAAGAACAAAACAATATGCTCGCGAGCATCATAGCATAGCATAGCATAGACTGACTGTACATGTCAATGGTTGCTACTCCGTGATTGATCGGAACTGGTAAGAATTGCACTACGACCCAAATGAATAAGGGATGGGAGTTTCCGCTTACTCTCGAAGTGCAATTTTAGCAGATCTTATATTATTGATCAATAACGGCGCCGGCCAAGTCCTTACAGTCAGTTGGGATGGGGAATGAATGTTAGGGTGTAATGATTGTTGCTTCTAGAGACCGAGAATACCTCTGCATCTCCACAATCACCACGGGAAGGGTGTTTATTAGTGAGGGAGGAAAAGATCTGGGGGTCACCTCTGGTCGATGATGCGATCCATGGACAAGGGGATAATATACGACTTATATTTAAAGCTAGTTTTGTATTGCTGTGTGCATTTGAAACGCAAATATCAAATGCGGGAACACCAAATGCGGTAACATTTTCTACAAGAAATGCGATGTCAAAGGTAGATTTTTCTTACTAGGTCGGCGGTGATTTTGGAAAACGTTGCTAGGTGTCCTTTGATTGTTTTGTTTTACCGCATTTGGAGGACGGTTAGTCAAAATTTGCATCTCAAATGCGAACAGCAATATATTTGTCTCGAGAAGGTTTTGGTACAAGCTTTAAAAAATACGTCAACATCTATAATGTCGAACAATTCAAAAGATGTTTTTATTAATGACGAAAACTGAAAATTACATGTATATATTTTAAATTATATGAAACAGGAATAATGCCGACACTTGTAGTGACGAACTATACATAGTTTGTTTGAAAATTACATATGAGTATTACTGTGCATTTTGTCTCGATATGGTAGAAGTTTTAAAAAATACGTCAACATTCACAATGTCGAACAATTCAAAAGATTATTA
The DNA here is from genome assembly GCF_002204515.2 of Aedes aegypti. Taxonomy (NCBI): domain Eukaryota; kingdom Metazoa; phylum Arthropoda; class Insecta; order Diptera; family Culicidae; genus Aedes; species Aedes aegypti. The sequence continues at coordinate 114,245,572 of NC_035108.1, read as the reverse complement.
TTAATAATATCAAAAAGAGAAAAATATATGTATATTGAAATTGTATAAGAAAAAAGCATAATGCCGACACTTATAGTAACGAACCATACAAAGTTTGTTTTAATATTACTTGAAAGTTACGCTTTCAAGAAAAAACGAACTCACCAGTTGGTAATCCATCCTCGACTGAACACAAAACTCACACTGACAGCAAAACTTCTTGGTGTCCCGAAAACAAACCGTCTTGCTTGTGCCTTCCCAAATACCTACCCAGCAAGACGCTTCAAAACAGAAAAAAAATCTTCAGCGACGAAAAAAACGCGCGAAACCTTGAGAAAAATCTATCGGACGACGCAAAACCAAACTGTCCTGCTTGGGCTTCACGAAGCACTATCAATATGCTCGCGAGCATCATAGTGCTGATTTACTAACATCTGTAGTGCTCGCGAATAAACAAAGCTATAGTGATTCGTGAGCGTGTTTAAAGATGTTCAGAGTCAATTGCACTTTTGAAAAAAATCCTTCTTCCTCCGAGATATCTGGTTTTCAAAGATTTTTTTTTTATTACAAACTGGTAATTTACTGTCGATTGGATAGATATTCAATTGATTTGTCTGTCAAAATAATAATGAATCACACCTTGTTCTATTACTCGCGAGATAATGATCGCGAACTTTTTGCAATTTCTTTTGGTATGTTCTCCCGAGCAGGCGGGCATGAACTTACTCACTCCAAGCCTGTTCGCGAGCCTGCCATGTTTGCTTTGCGTTGACTTACACTAGTCAGGTGCTTCGTGATGCGAGCATTTCCATCACTGATTGGTTCAAGTTACGAAGGTATCCAGATACAGAACACTTATCATCCAAGTTTTGAAATTTTCGTTTTTTCTTTAATTTTACTATAAGAATTAACAATTTCTCTAATTAATAACACTTGGAATATATTTTATACTTTTTATGAAAATATGGGAGTTACAGAGGTAAACTTGCATAGGAAGCTGAAATAGACCGCATCGCGTTAGGGAACATCGAGTTAGAGAGGTGTCGTCTTACAGAGTGGTCAAAGTATGTTAAATTGAAGGGTCCGCGCCGTCGGCAAGAACACCAAAGAGTGTGGAGTCTCTGCACAACATATCGCGAGAGGTTCATACCGATCAGCAAGAGGATTGGTACCGTCGAAGCCTTTTACTGGACAACGAAGCGTATAGTAGAAACATCCGGTGACCAGACTAGAAGCTCTCCGCTGATCAGACATCCTTGCTGCCGACGAGGTTACCAGAGAGTGTGGAATCTCTGTCATAACAGACCGTGTGAGATTCTTGCCGATCATCGAGAAGATCGATACCGTTGAAGTCTTCTACTGGTCAACAGGCGTACAGTAGAAGCAGCATCCGTTTCTGGTCAACAAGATGACCAGTCGATGAAATCCTGTCGATCATCGAGATGAAAGCGGTACCTACAGTCAAAGCCATTTACTAGTCAACGAGGAGCACAGTAGCAGTAGAAGCAGGTCCCGTTTACCCAGGTCATCGAGGTGATTATTCCAGGAATTCCCGCTTATTTGCAAGAGGATCGGTACGAAGCGTAACATTTTTGCTACCGCAAGAATACCAAGGTGTGAGAGGCATCTCCCGTTCTGCTAGGCGATCGGTAATAGTGAAGCCTAATGCTCATAAACGAGAGTGTCAGTAGAAGTAGACCACGTTTCCCCTGTACAACAAGGCATCTGTGGCTCGAAGTCGATATGGCTTCTGTGTCGCGTGGTCAACAAGACGACCATTCGAGAAAGTCCAGCTAGCGAACCGACTAGTTTGAGCAATTCCTGTCGATCTGCCTCGCGGGCTACTACTCACCGAGAACTATGACACCCCGCATGAATTACACACAGAATCTTATCCATCTACGTGACCAAGTCACCCGTAAGGTAACGTACATAATTCGTAACCTGGAAGAGGCAGAAGATGAACTATCCGAGGCGTGGCCATCCCTACAACGAACATTCGAGAAGAAGGTGGATATATCGTGAGTACAGCAACCTTCATCAGGAGATTCTGAAACGGTCCTACATTGAGACTCCAACGACGGAGTTCAAGAACCATGATGAGCTGCAAATACGGTTCGACCAGCTTCACACCGAAGCACTGCTGATGATTGAGCAGCTTTCCGCGAGCCTGGCTGGTAAGTTGGTAATGGGGGACGGTGAACGCCTAGCTTTGGGAAGCTTCCAAAATATGCAGCGGCCAGAGTACGGTCATGAGAAGCGCTCTGACACATCCAGCGTAGAAACGCCATATCAAACACTCTCATCCATAAAGCAGGAAACAACTGTACCGCACTTGAATCACTTGTAAGCTACCAGAGGAATCGCAAGATAGACCGTTGTCAGAGTCCGCTTAGAGAGAGTTCTCTGATTCACCAAACGAACAGACGCCGTATATCACTGCAAAACCCGACATCCAATCGGAGTATTATCCGCAGAAACGAGTCATCCAGCATAAGTACGCTCATTAAGTTCACCGCTAGCGATGATTCATTTTCGGAAAGGTTCCGGATCGGTACCAGATGGAGACTGCTCAAAGAGTGTACTCTTGCCCGCCACGCGTGGAAGTACCGAGTAACGCAGACACCTGGTCGAGCAGTCAGTTCTAAGGCAAGCGAAGCATCTCACGGTCAGGATGCGATCGGACTGACATCCAACCGAAGAACGCTCAAGAGGAGCAAGTATTGTCCCATTCGCCCAGTTTGGAGTCAGGGAACATTCCTGGGGATTTCCTGAAGCACCATCAGGGATTGACTCAGGAGGAGTCGTCGGAGCAGCCAGGTGTGAAGACGTTGATCCATAGAGTTACGTGTGCCTAAGTAGATCCTGCTATGAAAGAGCAGTCTACACGTTCTAGAGGAGAGCCGTCATGTAATTCATACGCTGAGACTGTGACGGCTGCGATCATGGTGAATAAAGAGTCCACTTTGATTGAGCTGTCTGGCCCATCCAGAGTAAACCAGTCCTTCTACACTGTAACTTCCGTCGATAAACAGGATTTCACCCCGAGAAGGTGCATCAGACCCCAGCAGTACGAAATGGTACCAATGTATCCCAATATGGTTACCAACGAGTCTCCGACTGCCAATGAGGTATCAGAGTATGTTCGGTAGGTACGTTCTGATCAATCATGTGCGACCCAACATCTTCACGAGGTGACATCTGTTGTACAACTGGAGTTTGACCGTGAAGAACGTTACCCAGCATCCAGTGGAAATCTGAGAGTTGGCACTGTGGTCAACCAAGTAGAGTCTATTACAGGGGAGCACAGCAGGCTATCGTTTTAAAGAAGTTCTCAAAAGAACACTAAGCTGAGAAGCAGGCTCTGTTCCAGTGGGGACGTAATGCCAGAAAGAAAAAGAAGATGTCGGATGACGCTCCAGGTCTACATCACTCGAAGACTTTTCGAAAAAGGCGCATCAAACTAGCAAAACCGCCACCAGCGTCCATTGCGAGTCATCCGAGATCTACAGTGCACACTGTGTTGCCTAACTGGCTTTTGAAGGAAACGAGAGGAAAGCTTCAGCTTGCATCTTCCTGAACCGATAAAGCAGAGAAATATTGTTACCTTCTTGATGAGACTGCCATAGGAATTAATCGTATCTCTTCGAGTCCAACTGATGAGATGAGCATTAACTTAGGAAGCCCAACACCGAGTACCAACAAATACTGATGATCTTTGGAGTAGAATCCTGATCCTGCACCCAGTCACTGTCCAGAGGACTGAACAGATCCTGCAGCGTGCTGCCAATGGACCAGTTGTGCTACGCTGTGCAGTCCCAGAGTGAGCGCTGGCAACTTCTGCATTATATTGAAGATGAACAAACCAGCAGTGCATTTGCAACCGTTCTGCGATTCTTCGTGGAGGAAAGTCAGGAGATCTCCAAGTGGTTAATAGGGAATCGTCCATCGTCGAAAACGAGTTACAGAACCAGATGTATTGCGACGGTCGTTGTAATCTGGACAACGCCTCCATTGCTGCGTACCATCTGTCTGTACTGTCTCGTAAACGACAAAGGGAAAAAAGACTCTGATGCTATCATCAACCGGAATCCTAAGAAGACAACTGACATCAGTATGCTAGTGCTTCAATACTAGTTCTTGCAAGCCCGGGGGAATCGACCGCTCCGCCTATGCAGTTTGGTCAGGAATTACTGGTTATTGAAAAAGAACCCACTGTGATTTGCTGCCGCGAAATAATCTATAGCAGACATAGGTTTTCACAAGCCTTGTCAAGCAAGCCTCATTTTTAGTCTGTTTGATATCAATGTACAAATAGCATACAAACTAAATTTCAAGAGCGGGAATTGAAGAATGTTGTTTACATTTTGTAATAATATATTTTAACACATTCGGTCCCTCTCTCAATACGCCAATGACATATATATTCTCCGCCAGATTCAACTCATCTGCAATAATTCCTTCCACGATTATGAAGAAACCGTATGGCGTGAGGTATGGTAGCAAACAACACCTGCACTTCCGCAATGTATGGTTTTTCCTCAGCAGCAGTGTAGCAGTGGCGATACCTATCGACAGCTCAATGCTGCAGCAGAGATTTTTCCTCATTGCAGGGCTGAAGTTAGACCCCGGTAAATTCCCATCAAAACCAAACCGCAAGGACGTGTATTCAAACTGCATACATTGAAACTGGATTCTAAACATAGAGGCAAACTTCCGTGAATGCGTTTTGGTTTGGGAGAATTCCGCCCGTGTGTGTGGGCTCTCTCGCGCCACTTCCGAACTAATAGCCAAGCCAAACCAAGCGAACCGCACGCCCACCCTGACCGTTTCGTTTCGCAGATAACCAACTGGATGTAGGCAATTGCATATTCATTCAAACCGTAAGAACTGCACCAACCAACAATGCCGACGACGACGACGCTCTGGTAAGCAGCTGAATGTTCTGCTAGGATGTGATGGCCGTGTTTGTAGGTTGGCTTTGGTGGCATACCTATAGGTTCGGATATAATGTCTACGAAACTATAGCTAGTATTGCTTCTTGTTGATTCCTTGGCGCGTATCACCGTGCAGTTGCTGCCCACGTCGAATGCAGTCGAAACCAGTGGAGTGCGTAGAGACGTAGAATAAGGGTGTTGAGAGTTTTCTTCTGATACTCGGCAGAAGTAGTTATTACGTCCGTGGTGGTATAATTATTTTGACATTTCGATGTCCTTATAGCAGCATGCAAATATTAAAGTGGGTATCACTTCTTGAGCTCAAGTTCCATTTATGTTATGTGCTTATATAATGCTTCCGAAACTTTTATTTGTGATTTCAGCAATTTTATATGAAATCCACTTATGATTGAATGAGCAATTCATAAAAGAGTCCACTAGGCCAACCCGACTAAGGGTACATAACAAAATTATATCAGCATATGTTATTATGTTATAAGTTTTTTTCGAACATAGGTTGTTACAAACTTGATGCAGGATGTTGTTAAAATAACTAAAATTATAACAAAAAGTGTATGAATAGTAACATAAACATAACAAAATGTGTTTTAATTCTATCAAAAACATATCAAACCAAGTTATAATGTTTGATACAAAGTATCAAAATTATAATACTGTTCGATATACGATAATATTGTATATTATTATAATGCATAACTATCTATTTATTTTGTTATAAAGTTGTTAAAAATGAACAAAAAAGTATCTTAAATGGAAATAAAACACATTATGTTATATTTCTGTTTTATTATGTTCTATGGATAACGGAGCCTAACAAAATTATATCATAATATGATATGCATATCATATTCTGATAAAATTTTATTATATTTTTGTTACAAGCCTCTAGTCGGGAAGAAATACACCTAGTAAGACATCCATGAAGTATTCTATAAATGTTTATGAAACACTTCATGGATGCGTCATATTATTCTTCTTCTTATTCTTCTTGGCATTAACGTCCACACTGGGACAGAGCCTGCTTCTCAGCTTAGTGTTCTTATGAGCACTTCCACAGTTATTAACTGAGAGCTTTCTTTGCCAAAGTTTCCATTTTCGCATTCGTATATCGTGTGGTAGGTACGATGATACTCTATGCCCAAGGAAGTCAAGGAAATTTCCTTCACGAAAAGTTCCTGGACCGACCGGGAATCAAACCCAGGCACCTTCAGCATGGCTTTGCTTTGTACCGCGGACTCTAACCACTCGGCTAAGGATGCGCCATATCTGCATGCGTATTTTCAGAAATGCATATTTTCCTCAATGTTTCCATCAATAATTTCCAGGGCATAGTTTCAGATAATTCTCCATTTTTTTTTTCTAGATCCACCCAAATAATTTTCTTATAATTACTTTAAATTTGTTCCCAATGTTCAGGGATTCTCCTAATATTCGTGAAAAGGAAAAAATCCAACTGAGTTTCCTTGTCAAACTATTTCATCAATGTCTCCAGGAATTCCCTTACAAACGCAATGATTCCTTTAATAATGTCTCCATGAATTGCTCTACAGCTCTTTTCAAAATTGAACATCCAATAAAGTTCATCGGAAAGCTCTTAATAAATGTCTTCCAATGATGTTTTTCATGATTTCTGCCTTAAAAGCATCCATGGATTTCTCTAGATATTCCTACAGGATTTGATCTTAAAATTTCCCACAGGAAGTTCTTAGGAAATTACACCAAAACCGCATACAAAACAAATGTTTCCATGTATTTTTCCAGGTTTCCAAAGGCTTCTACAATAAATTTATCCCAAAAATATCATGAATTTGAACGACATTTCTACTAAGAGAATTTTAAAGAATTTCTTCGGGTATAGAGACCAGATATTACTACTGTAATTTTTGCAGGTGTTCAACAATTAACTATGACAGTATCTCCCTGGATTTGTTGCAGGTATTAAGCGATTTCTGGGGAGAATATTCCAAATGCTATTGCACAGACTCCTCCAAAAATTGCTTTTAAAACCTCTTCAGGAAATCCACTTACGCTTTTTCCACAAAAAAAAATCTTCGGAATCCTTCATGATTTTCTGGGATTCCTTCAAAAATTCTTCTACAGATTCCTATTATTTCTTAAAGTATATCTCAAAGGTTCCTTCCATGATTTCTATAGAACATGGAAATTCTGGCTGAAAGTCTTTGGACCACACATTGGTTCAGATTTGAAAAATTCCGGCAAAAATTACGCATACTAAAAATTTGACAAGCTTTGTTAATGGAAAGTGTTGTGGAACATGTTCAAGGTTTGCAGACCCTGTCTTACCATATTCTTCTCTAATCGATTTCCTAGACTTAGAAGAGCATTTATATTTCCACGGGGAGTGGCTGGGAGCGATTTGTTTGGAATAAAGAAGCTATCCTTTTATTATTTTACGTACCTACAATAATAAGTGTTTTTAGTGGAATTTACGACAGATGAAAGTGAATTTGCATCTGGGAAATTTAAATCTAGGTAAAAATAAGTTACCGGTCATAAACTTATGAAGTAGGTAAGTTTCGAAGCAAAAATTTACCTTTCGGTTGTCGCGCGAATTTTTATAACGTGAGTAGCCGCGCGTTGTACCTTGTACAACACCCTTGCTTTTGCGAATATCCCAGGAGCCTGACTACTTAGAAAGATGGCGTCTTCGGCAAAGTTGTTCAGTTGCTCAAATGCTTTCTTTGTTTAATCCTTGAAATTCTAGATTAGCTAAAACAATGATAACCCTCGAGCTACGCATCAACTTAGTCGAAGATGCCATGTTTCTAGAAGGGCAAGATCCTAAAGTATCCACAAAGAAAGGGTTTCATGCTCACTAGCACTGCCTGGTGGAAAAAAATTGAATCAACTAGCTCGAACCATGGTAGTCCTTAACTTACTGAACAACTTTGCCGATGATGCCAACCTTCTAAATGGTCAGGATTAGAGTGTCCATTTCCCGGCCATTTTGCTCGTCCCGGGTTTCGGGACAAAAATCTATGCTTGTCCCGGGAAATCCCGGGATCCCGGGATTTATCATTATTTATGCAGTGATTCCCAAAGTGGGCGAATTCGCCCGCCTGGGGGTGATTTTCAGGCTCAAGGGGGCGAAAATTTGTAAAATAGGATTTGGGGGGCGAAAAATTCAGAAAGGGGGCGAAAAGGCTAACACGGGAGCATTTGAAAATAATTATTCATAATTATTTTAGGACACACATCTGAAGGTTGATCAATTCCAAACCTAACTAATTCCAGGAACATTTTACCTTGGATCGATATATCTTCAATCAGGGTCATTTTAAAATTACGATAGACTACACTTGACAATTGTCAAACAAATGCATTCAGGTTTTTTAATTTTATGTGAGCATTAAGAATGGTCGGTATTTCAGATTTTCACAAGGTCGGATGTTTAGTCACAGATAACAATTAAAACACAACATATTTTGGATGTACAAAACATGTATCTGAGAATTTTTAGAACTTTTTGCAAATGCCCAATATTTTATAGAAGGATTTTTTCATGTGGGAACTTTGAGGTTAGGAAGCTAATATTTCTTTCATTGGCATCCAGCTTTTTTACAGAAAAAAGAAGATTCGCTTACACTCTTTCTTATCATTTATTATGGTACAAATCATTTTAGAGACTTATTTTTCTTGATGTTAGAAAAAATACTCTTTTTATATATTACATTGAAATATGAGATGAAAAACATTCTCGATTTTCATATAATTGTTCAGTGTTTTTGGATTGAATGAAAAAAAAATCGTTCCCAGAAACGTCAAACATTTATTATTCACAATTTCTGAAAATTATTGCAGTAATTTTATAAATAAAAGATAAATCTGCATGAAATCACCATTTACGAATCATCTCCCAACTACGTCACAAGTAGGCGACTATGCATATATTAGATTCAAATAGTTTAAACTGGGCTGAACCTGTATCAAAAACTGATTCAGTAGCCTGTAATGCACGCAAAATATTGTTAAAATTGCTATTATAAATTGCAATCTAGTAAATCATTTCATACATTCACTACAAATTTTCTCAATTTTCGAAAACTATTGTAAAAGTTTTGTGAAAACTATTGATTCAAAAGCTACAGATAGATTGAGTTTTGACATAAAAAATGCACCAAGACACAAAGTGATGTAGCAGAAAAACTACGCGTCGTAGCATCTTGGTGTCTTCAGCGCATTTGTTCATTGCGTAATAAGGACCAAATTCGCTGAAGATACCGAATGGATACTTTTCCTCTTGGTGCATTTTTTATGTAAAAATTCAACCTATCTGTAACTTTGAACCAATAGTTTTCACACAACTTTTTCAATAGTTATTAAAAATTGAGGTAATTTGTAGTTCATTACAGAAAAAAAATGAGAAAAATCTATTGAGAAATGGTGGAGATGTAGCTCTCGGAAGTTGACCATTTTGTATGGGAAAACGGCTTTGGTGCATTTTATATGTCCGATAGTGCACATGTATCATGATTCTGTGGATATTTTTTTGACGTACAGCACTTAATTACATAAAATATTGAAATCACATATCAGGGGGGCGATTTCAGATAAATTTTGGCCTCAAGGGGGCGAAAGTTGAAAAAGTTTGGGAAGCACTGATTTATAGCTTGACTAATTACGGGTTTGCTATGGATTATTTCAAATTCTCAATAACACTGATGAATGGAAGTATGAAAAAGACTTAAGTCATAATTTTAAATCAATTTGCTCCAAACATTTGAAACGTTATAAAAACTTTAGAACAAAAGAAACGATTAAAGATCATTGAAGGTAATGTAGGGTAGCTGTACCAGTTATGGCCATAGTGGTTCCCTATTTCGCCATACGTGATATCTTGAATGTCTTCACATTTTGAAAAATCTTTTATGTTTTAGCAGTAAAATAAAGGATAAATCTTGATGTTAAAACATTCAAAAATATTAAAAATGTAAAAGTTATCCAAATTTTGCATATGACCAAATAGGGCACCACTATGGCCATAACTGGTACACTTTCCCTAGATCATGATAAAAGTTAATTACTGAAAATTATTGACTGTGAATTGCAAGTCAATTGCATTTTGGTCAAAATTAAGTTGATAACAGTTTTCATTATATCTTCTAATGGTGTTTCAGCTGTACTGATGAGAAATCACTTTTTGTTCAGTAAAATGAGAAAAAAACACCAATTCTAATTGTCCGATAAGGAAAAGTCAAAGCATTCAGTCTCACTGCAGATTTTCGCATCGTGTAACACAAAAATGAATCGTTATTTGGTCTTCTTTATATTTTTCTTGAAAAGGTAACGGAGTGAAAAGCAAATTATGAAAGTTTCATTGAGATCCAAACATATTCCAATCTCCTGGAATTTTTAGAATATTTGTATGGAAAACGAGTTTGAAAACTTCTCAGTCAATTTTCTCAATGCCTACTTTTTACTTGCGATTTGCGACAGTTAATGTGTACTTTCAAATTTGTTATCTCAGCATAGGCTTATAAAACGGCTTATGTTGAAAAGAGAAGCATTAAGACTTTGCAACTAGACAAATAAAAATATGTGTATCTTACTTGGTAAATTTATCTATTCATAAAAATAATTACTCGTTTGTTCGCTTTTTCATTATGCTTTTCTACTTCATCAAATAAGGTTGATAGCGAGAAAAAATGTCATTGCTTTTCAATGAAATTTAGTGGTTTCCATCAAATTCTACGTACATTTCGGGAATACCGGGATTCTCGGGATGTAAGAAATAAAATCCCGGGAAATGGGAAATCCCGAAATTTGTCCAATCCCGGGAATTTTTGTCCCGGGATGTCCCGGGATGGACCCTCTACTTCTCAGTCAATTTTCTCAATGCCTACTTTTTACTTGCGATTTGCGACAGTTAATGTGTACTTTCAAATTTGTTATCTCAGCATAGGCTTATAAAACGGCTTATGTTGAAAAGAGAAGCATTAAGACTTTGCAACTAGACAAATAAAAATATGTGTATCTTACTTGGTAAATTTATCTATTCATAAAAATAATTACTCGTTTGTTCGCTTTTTCATTATGCTTTTCTACTTCATCAAATAAGGTTGATAGCGAGAAAAAATGTCATTGCTTTTCAATGAAATTTAGTGGTTTCCATCAAATTCTACGTACATTTCGGGAATACCGGGATTCTCGGGATGTAAGAAATAAAATCCCGGGAAATGGGAAATCCCGAAATTTGTCCAATCCCGGGAATTTTTGTCCCGGGATGTCCCGGGATGGACCCTCTAGTCAGGATCCTGTAATTTCTGCAGAATAAAAGTAAAAGTAAATATACCAAAAGTGCCATCTAGCGGTTAAATTCTGAATTAAATGAAGCACCATCAGATAGCGCTCCACCTCCAGAACAACTATACTGAATATCCCATGTTTCAAAATTATCTGGATTTTGAGATATACCGATTTCAAATTGTGGTCTACTCGAACCGTACATAGTGCGTTCATTTTTATGCGATTTCTAAGTACCCTTGTTAATTTTACCGCATTATAAAGAGCCATACTGTGAACAAAAACTGTCGAGTATTATTCTTAAGCATGTTCTTGAGGAATACATTTTGGTTTAGTGTAGATAGATATCTTTGTTACAAAATGATAGCATATAAATCACAACTGTTGTACAAAGTACAACAGCGCGACAGCCTAAAGGTTAAGATTAATGGAAAACAATTTTCTTCTGAAATTTTTGGATGTGTTCTTAACTATTTGATATTTTAGATCAGTGATTCCCAAAGTGGGCCCCCTGGGGGTGATTTTTGGGGTCAAGGGGGCGAAAATTTGTAAAATAGAATTTGTGAGGCGAAAAATTCAGCAAGGGGCTAAGGGGCAAGGCTAACACGGGAGCATTTGGAAATAATAACACATATTTTTTTAGGACACACATCTGAAGGTTAATCAATTCTAAACTTAACTAATTCCAGGAATATTTTACCTTGGATCGATATACCTCCAATAAGGGTAATTTTAAAATTTTGATAGACTTGTTAATTGTCAAACACAAGCATTCAGGTTTTTTAATATCATATGAGTTTTAAGAAAGTTTGGATGAATAGTCACAGATTACATTTAAAACACAACATATTTTGGATGTACAAAACATGTTTCTGAGAATTTTTAAAACCTTTTGCAAATATCTAATAGTATATATATTTTTTTTATGTGAGAACTTTGAGGTTTGGAAGCTAATATTTCTTTCATTGGCATCCAGTTTTTTTTTACAGAAAAAAGAAGATTCTTTTGCACTCTTTCTTATCATTTCTCATTGTGTTTTCTTGATGTTAGAAAAAATACCCTTTTTATATGTCATTGAAATATGAGTTGAGAAACATTCTGGATTTTCATATTCAGTGTTTTTGGATTGAATGAAAAAATAATGGTTCCCAGAAACGTCAAAAATTTATTATTCACAATTTCTGAAAATTGTTGCAGTAATTTTAGGAATAAAAGATAAATCAGTATGTAATCACCATTAACGAATTATCCCCCAACTACGTCACAAGTTGGCGCCTATGCATATATTACATTCAAATAGTTTAAACTGGTCTGAACTTGTATCAAAAACTGATTCAGTAGCCTGTGATGCACGTAAAATATTGTTAAAATTGCTATTTCAAATTGCAATCTAGTAAATCATTCCAAATAATTTTGGAATATCGATATTTAAGAATATATTTTTAAATGTACATAATAGTTATTGTATCATGATTTTGTGGATATGCGAGTCAAAGACATTTTTTGACATATAGCACGTAGTCACATAAGATATTGAAATCACATATCAGGGAGGCGATTCCAGATTAATGTTGGCCTCAAGGGGGCGAAAGTAGAAAAAGTTTGGGAAGCACTGTTGTAGATGGATGTTCGGCTTTGTTTGAATATAAGGGTTTTGCCCGGTTTTTAGAAAACTGGACCTCTGTGGCCAGAGATTTCCCCGTGGGGTTCATACAACATTGCCTCCATTAATCCTTCAACATAGCATTCTGAAAATTCCATTGGACATTTCCCTAGAAAACCTTCTTCTTCTTCCCAACTAGGACAGAGCCGGCTACTCAGCAATGATACATTGCACTATCATGCCGCAAAAATCTTTCACAATCAACTGATTTTTCGAAGGCTCATGTGCTATTTGACACTACAGAGCCAATTTCTCATCACGTGTTGGCTTGAGAAGCGTTAATTGATTTATACTTTTTTTCACTTTTCAATGTATCTATGACTTAATATTATAATAATAAAACAAAAATTCCGTAATGCCTTACAGCGCTTGAACCTTTAAAAAAAATATTAACTGTGAAATACTTAGGCGGCATGTTAGTGCAATGTCCCGAGTAACACATAGAGTAAAGTGGGGCAAAAGTTCGAGTGGGGTAAGAGTTTCTTTTTAAGATTTCTAGTTCAATTCAAAACAAATCTTATAAATGTCATAGTGGTTCGAATGTTATTCAAGTAAGAGACTTTCAATCCAAATATCATATAAATCGATTGAGATTTGGAAAAGTTATGGCTATTTGTTGTTTTTCGACGTGAATATTGTAATTTTTGGTCGAACTTTCGTAGCATGGAACCAATTGAAGATAAAATCTTTTTCAATATTTTATGTAAGGGCGTTTTTAGGCCTATCATAAGGATGCTTTGAGGTGTATTAGTTTTTGCATAAATACTTGTAAACAATTTTTGGCCCATAGTGAGCAAAAGTTTGGATCAGCGGGGCAAAAGTTCGACCCATGTATAAAATCACGGAAAAATTTGCAAATTGCCTAAAATCCCCATATTATCTTCAAATTTAGTTAAATTTGTCTGATCGTGTAAAACCTGTCATCAAAATTTTACATTTCCACTTAGTTTTGCGAAAAACTGCGATTTTTGAGTATATTACAATTAACCCGGATTTGGGCAATTTTTTGATGAAAATTTAGTGAGTATTTTTCGCCAAACTTAAGTTTACGGCTGGTGTAAAGTATGCCTGTCATAAAAGGATCGATATTTTGTGTTTGTGTCAGCGAACTTTTGCCCCACACTAGATTCGAACTCTTGTCCCACCGGTGGGGTAAAAGTTCGTTTTAGACAATCAATTTTGAAACTGTTATAACTAAAAATGGGTAAATATTTTGACCAAGTTTGTTCAGCAAAATTATAGCCAATATGTTGAAGGTTCACTGTGGGGTATTTGTTTTGTTTTAACTGCTATTGTTTTTCTGGAAACTTTGATTATACCACTCAGGTCGAACTTTTGCCCCACCTTACTCTTTGTTATAATTTAGTTGTATCAACTCTTATATGACCAAATCTGGTTATATAATAGTTATTCTGCATCAATTATAACATGTGTGCTACTTGGGGTGTTATTGAAAACATTTGAACATGCTTATTGTGTAAGAATACCAAATTAATCTATTTAAATGAGTGTTTTAATGGTTACACCTCAAAAAGGCCATAACTAAAAATTTCGTCTTACTTCTTATTCAAACCTCCACTCAAAAAATACAAAGAATTAAAAAAATAAACAACTTTGAATTCAACTTTGAAGGTATATTTCTTCTGATAATCACGGATTTGGGAATGAGAACACGTTGGAATATCTCAGTTTTCCTTTGGAGTGTAGAACTAGCCCTCGTGCGTTAAAATACACTCTAATAAAGTTTAAAAAAAAAAAAGTTTTCCTTTGAATATTGGTTTGGGATCTCCATTGAATCTGTGCTCACCAATCCTTTTCTATAGCTAAGGTGCATGTCTGGAAAAAAATCGTAAGACCTATTTGGAGGTTCGCCTTTTTGAGTGTATAAGGGCGTACCTCCAAATGTGCCTTACGATTTTTTTTCCAGACATGCACCTTAGCTATAGGAAAGGACTGGTGAGCACAGATTCAATGGAGATTTTTAATAATTACGATCAGGGGAGAACCGTGCTTTTTGTTCTTTTACGCAAGGAATTTCTTAACTAATCTTTCCAAGACATTCCAAAGGGATTCCCCTCAATCTTTTCAGATATTTTTTGAAGAAATTTCTTCATGAATGCTTCTTATGAGCTTGCAAAACTTTTAACTCTTCGAGGAATATTTACAAAGATTCGTCAGTGAATATCCTGCAGTATTTTCTTTGGAGATGTGAACGGGAATTTCCTTAGAGGATTTTCCATAAATAATTTCCTCACTTAAAATTACTATTTCATAGTTTAAATGGTAAATCTTCTAAGAATCTTCAAATTTTCCAGGAATGTCTCCTAGAATTTCACTACGAATTTGACATCAATTTCTCCATGTATTTCATCACGATTATAATTCCTCGTAAACCCATGGGTATTCTGCAAGAAATTTTCTCAAATATTTATTCAGGGGTGGGCTTCTTAGTTATGCGGTTAGCGACGTCAGTCGTTTAGGCGTATTGTGCTAAGGAGTGTGGGTCCGATTCCCGCTCCAGTCAGAGGAAGCTTTTCGTCAAACCAAAAAATTCTTCACTGGTTGTTCCGTGTGTCCATTGTCTAATGTAAGTTGTGTTCAATCTGTACCGCCTTTGGTAGAAAACGATGTGAATTGTCTTAAAACCCTTAAGAAATTTATCGATGAATTTTTAGGTAATAACACAAATATCTTCACATTGTGGAAATTCTCCAAGGATTTCCTCAGCAACTTCTCATTTCGTTTCGAAAAATTTCAGCATGAAGTTCGTTCAAATGTTCTTTTAGAAAATGTTAAGGGGACACGGGAGACCGTGTTATTTTCCCTATCTTTCGTCTCACTCTAGCAATAATCATCAAAACTTTGTGGAAGCAAATCTTGAGTTTTAGTGAACCGATGAAGCTGAAAATTTATCGGGTTGTGCACTACATATATAGAATTATAGTGATACATTTTCGCATCGATATATGGAATGGTTCTTGAGATTTGCTTCTTGAAATGGATAGGGTGATTATGATGACGTCCCGTGCGGCCTTAAGTCATGTTATCAGCGGATCTTCTTAATGATTTGTCAATGCATGAATTAAGTATATTTTTCAATGTTCTATAAAAATTGATACAGAAATTTCATTAGGACCTAAGGAAATTCCGACATTATAAAATATATTAATACTATTAAATATGTCACTGGAAGTTCTCCCTGAAACCTCCAGTGATTTGTCACGTCCAAAGGAATACCCTGGAGTTCATCCAAAATTTCTCTAGTGATTGGTATTGACCCAAGATTGCTTCCAGTTAATCATCTAAAACTTTGTAAAAAAAATCTAGAATTTCAACATACAAACGTCCACAAACTTTTCCATTAATTCAACAATTTTTCCCAAGATTTGATTTGGAATTCCTCTGCGCAATTTCTTGAACCAAGCCTCAGGATTTGTATTAAAGAAATATGGTCAGACATAACGTCAGGAGTTCCTTCTACTGCAGGTATTCCTTTTAAGTTTCAGAAATGTATCCTGACCAGTGGATTATAGCTAAAATTATTATTATAGAATATTGTACTTAGATATGTTTCTTGTAACAGAATATGGTATAATTTTGGCTTATAAGTAGTTAAAATAACAAAATTCTTCTACATCCAATAACATATTTTGTGTACCAAATTTATTTAAAAGTGTAGTAATTCAAATCAGCTTAAGCTTGAGCTTGAGCTTGAGCTTGATTGGCCGCCTGTGGTTGCTACTCCAGTATCGCCAGATCAGCTGCACTTACACAAGGAACCAACCAGATGACTGCTTGGGATTAACAGGCACCCTCAGTGTATAAGTGCTGGTGATCTTCTATTTTTAGGCAACAATGGTGCCTGCCACGTCAGAATGCAGGCCAATGAGGGGAAGGTGGAAGGAATTGATGATGCATTCAACTGGCTCCCACGTTTGACCGTATATACCACTGCGTCAACGCCAGTTCATGCGGGAAGGGTGAAAGGGTGGGGTAACAGATTAACAGATGTATATGAGGAATTCTGAACCGCTTATTGCTTCATTTGTTTAAGGGTTCCTCTAGAGGAGTCTTCAGATGTTCCTTCAGATTCTATAAATTCCATATTTCTCCTAAGATTTCTATAGGAAATTGCCTAAAGATTTTTGTAGACAAACATTTACGCACTCGCAAGAAGTTTCTCCCAGCATCAAAACTGAAGTTTTTGAGATCTTATGTTAGTTATTCTTCCAGAAATTTGCTAGAAATTTTATTTTGATTCCTCCAAACATTTTTCATCTGATTCTTCACAAAATTTTCAGGATTTTTTCTAGGAATTCCTGAGTCTACGACAATTTTCCCAAGAAATCGTCAGAAAACAGGATTTTTAACAAAAAGTCTGACAGAGATTTTGCCATGATTTCAGCAGGTAGTTTTCCGAAAAATATCTTTATTCAGGAATTTCATCAAAAAATGCGTAAAGGAAAGGCAAGACAATGCAAGCGTTGTCGATATTCCTTTTTTACTGGGATTATGTAGGGAATTTTGCTAGGATCAAGAGTTTTCTCTAGATCTCCTTTCAATGGTTCCTTCACGAGTACTTTAAAAAATACCATCTCAAAATCCTTCAGGAAACTCATCAACCATTTCTGCGAATGTGTGGTTTTCCCCAGAAATTTCAACATACACTCCTTCTGCAATTCCTCTTGCATTTTCAATTGAGCAATCTCACAAAGCATTTTTCTAGTACTTATGTATTAAAAGGCGCCTTCCCTAACCGAGTGGTTAGAGTCCGCGGCTATAAGGCACACTCATGCTGAAGGTGTCTGGGTGCGAACCCCAGTTGGTCCAGGATCTTTTTGTAATGGAAATTTCCTTGACTTCCCCGGGCATAGAGTATCATTGTACCTGCCACACGATATACGAATGCAAAAATGGCAAATAAAGCTCTCAGTTAATAACTGTGGATGTTCTCATAAGAACACTAAACTGAGAAGCAGGCTCTATACCAGCAAGGACATATTGCCAAGAACAAAAAGAGGAAAATGTATTAAAAATTCCTCATGTTTATGTACTTTATGGATACCTGTAGAGATATCTTATTCCAATAAAATTTAGAAGTTTTCTTCCGAAAGTCCTCTCAAAATAGTCCTCGAAAAAACAACTATTTTAACCTTACTTTCACGACATATCTAAGAACATTTCAAGGAACATACAGGACCAATTACGCCCCTGGATCTACTACGGAGGTGGCAGCGACGCCGCAGCGACTCCGACATGGTTTTGGGAGAATCCCAATATTGCTGCAGACGCAATTCAACATGTAGGCCTCCATACGTAGCGATGCAACAATGCACACGAACGTAACTTCGTCCAAACAAGACCGGAACTCGGATATATGGGAGGACTGCCTATAACTGCTGCTGCAGCAATATCCTCCCCGCGTCTTTTCCAGCGTCTTCACCCTTCACCGGTAGATTGTTCCATTTAAGTGCGCACATATGTGTGCCTGCGAGAGGGAGATTAAATTGTTCTTCTATGCGATATGTCTGCAGTTTTATTGTGATTGGTGGTTGCGGTATGAAATTTTAATTGAAGGAATGTGCCGTGGCTCGGGCTCTACGGGAAAGGGAAGGAAATTTGATGCAGCAATCGGCTAGCAGCAAATTTGCGGATGAAGCTTGATTTATGGGCTCTGGTCGGGGTGAAGGTATTGATCCGATGGTGGTCGGTGAGTTTAGTACTCGAATTGTTTTAAAGCTCCCAAGACGCTTACTGTTTGATGTAGTTTTAAACCTCTGATTAAAACAATTAGAACGACTCGCCTACGCGAAGGGCAATCCCAAAAGTTAGACTCATGGTTTCCCCCGCAATTTGCGCATACAGACTTTTTGGTAGTTCCTTCACAGGACATGAAAATAACCGCCGCAAATTATGCATTCAGCACACATGCAGCAATGCTTTGTGCCATGAACCCTTTTTGACACCAACGGCACTGAGTGGGGTTCCAAAAATTTCCTCCAGGTTTCTTGAGTTGTTCTCATGTCACACGGACATCAAACATAAGTCTTGCTTTATCCAAAGATTCAATATTATTTATACCACTTTCCGAAAAATGCCACATTGAGTTCTCTTTTTTATAATGGTTACTTAAGCTGGGAAAAATCCAAGTAAATTATTTATTCAATTTTTTAATTCTTCAGGTGACTTATGCAGCCCACAGACGCTCAGACGGTTTGACCAACATTGACTCCGCCCCATGCTGATACTCATGTTGGTGCTTTGTTTGACTGTATGTGACGAACCAGTTTGACAGTTTGTAAAACCGATGTAACGATTGACTAATCGGTCGGCCAAAATCAAACGAGTTTTTCCCGGAATCCATGGGTTTAACAAAGGATCCCATTCAAAATTCCTCCTGAGATTCTACCAGAAATTTTTATCAATAATTCCTCTAGAAATTTATCCACAGATTTAACCAGAAATTCTTCCGGGGAAAATCCTACAAGTGGAATACTTCCAGAGATTCCTTTAAAGATGAAACAGAAAACCCGAGTAGTAATTTCTTTAGTAATTCTTCAGGGATGTCTACAAGAATTTTTTCAGAGATTTCTATAAAAGTTACTTCAAAGATTCTTCAGAAATTTCTCTAGCAGTTAGTTCCAAGGATTCCACCAGCAAGCTTTCAGGGGTTCCACGAGAAATACCGCTAAAGAGTTCATCAAAACTTCCTACACGGGATATCTGCAAGAATTCCTTTAGAGATTCCGTTTACATTTTTTTGAAAGTTATCATCCGGTATTCCTCTAGGGAACTAATGCTTTTTTAATAAATAGTGTTTCGTTCAAAGATTCTTCCTTGTATCTCTAAAGGGATCCTAAGAGAAATCTGTCCCTGTAATTCTGCAGGAATTTTTTCAATAATCCTCTAGAAATTTCTGCGAGAATCAATAAAAATTTTTTTCCATAAGTTAGTTCCTGTATTTTTTAAAGATTTTTTTACAAGAATTCTACCAAAAAATTTACTCAGAGAATTCTTTAGGAACTCCATCAGGGATTGCTTTTAAACTTCATCCAGAAATATATTAAGGAATATCTCCAGGTAATTCTTTGGGAATTTCTCCATTGATTTCGTTGATGATTCCTACAAGAATTCCTCAAGAAATTGCTCTACTGATTTTTTCAGAAATTTTCAAAAGAAATTCTTCCAGGTGTTTCCTAAGGGATTCAACCTTAAGGCATTCATAGGAATGTTTCGTTTAATCCTCTGAGTAATTATCAGTTGATTCCTTGGGAGAATTTCTGATAACCCTGAAGTGAAATCCACGTAAAACTTTTCAAGTATTCCATGGTAGAACTTCTGACGAAACACTGGTGGATTTTTCTGATGGAAATGCTAGCGAAACTCGGTTGACATTAACAGTGTTAACTCTAGAAGAACTTCTTGTGAAATTCCTTAAAAAACTTCTTTCGTGAAAAATTACAGGTGAAATAATTAGAGAAAATACTGGCGAAGTCTCTGAAGAAATTACTGGTGGTATCTTTATAGGAAATTGTGGTTGAATCCTATAGGAAATTCGTCATGGAATCATTGGAGTTCATCTTGGCGGAATCCACGGAGGAACCTCTGGTGGAATTCTCAGAGAAATCTCTGAAAGAATTCCTGTTTTGAAAACCAGATGGAACTCCTGATAGTCATGGGATAATATACTTGGGAATCCCAAAATTTCATGTGAAATTCCTATAAGATATTTCTGGTGAAATCATTAAAACTAATTTCTGGTAAAATCGCTGGAGGAATCCTGAAAACTCTCAAAAATCCCTGGAGATTTTTCCGCGAAATTTTCTTTGGAAAAATCCGGGGAATCCCTTGATAAATTCCGCGAGGAATCCTTTGAGAATATCAGAAAGGAATATCTTGAGTTATTCCGGTGAGGAAATCATTATGAGATAAATCTAATGAAACCCCTGGAGGGATTCCAGACAACCCTCGAGAATCCTTGGAAGTATTACTTAAAGATTAATTCCTTGAGGAATTTCGGGAGGCATCCCTTGATCAATTCCTAGAGAAATCCCTTTAGGAATTCCGGGAGGGATCCCTTAAGGAATATAGGAA
Organism: Aedes aegypti; assembly: GCF_002204515.2. Classification (NCBI taxonomy): domain Eukaryota; kingdom Metazoa; phylum Arthropoda; class Insecta; order Diptera; family Culicidae; genus Aedes; species Aedes aegypti. The sequence continues at coordinate 114,224,614 of NC_035108.1, read as the reverse complement.
GGAACTCCTGATAGAATCCCAACAACAACTTCTGTTGTGATACCTGTAGGAATTCCTAATTTTAATCCCTTGGGAACTCCTGATGAAATCCTAACAAAAACTCCCGTTGAAAGACTCAAGGGAACTCCTGATGGCATACCTACAGAAACTTTTGATAGAAACCCTGGAGGAATTCCAGGTGGAATATCTGAAGAAAATGCTAATGAAATATCTGAAGAAACTCTTCATGAAATCCTAAGAGAAATTTCTGAAGCAATTCGGAGGAACTCCTGATGAAATCCTTGCAGGAATATTCCTAATGAATCCTTGAAGGAACTCCAGATGAAATCATTGGAGGAGGCACTCTTGATGAAATCCCTTGAGAGCTCCTGATTGAATCCCTATGGGAACTCTTGGAGGCATTGCTGTTAACATTCCTAATGGAACTCCTGATAGAATCCCTAGAGTAATTCCTTATATCACTAGAAGGAATCCTATTAGAATTCCTGGAAGAATTTCTGATAGAATCTCATAAATAACTCCTGATAAAATCCTAGGAGGAATGCCAGGTGGAATCTCTGAAGGAATTTTTAATGAAATCTTCCGAGTTATCCAGCCTCGGGCCACAAATCTCGTTAATAAAGATAATGATAATAATAATTTGATGGAATCTCTGGAGGAACTCGTGATGGACTTCTTGGAGGAATTTCTAATGATATTCTTGAAGGAACTCCTGATGGAATCATTGGAGGGATTCCTGATGAAATCCCTAGATGAGTTCAGAGTGCAATCCCAGAAGGAACTTTTGATGGAATCTCTGGAAAAATTCCATATGGAACATCTGATGAAATCTCAAGAAGAACTCTGATGGAATCCCTAGAGGTACTACCGATGGAATTTATAGAGGAACCTCCGATGTAATCCTTCGAGGGACTCCTGATAAAAACCCTGAAGAAACTGCTGAATGAATTCTTCGAGGAATTCATGATTGAATCTTTAGAACTACTTATAATGGAATGCATAGATGTACTCGTGTTTAATGCCCCAGAATAACTCCTGATCCCTAGAGGAACTACTAATGGAATCCTTGGAGGAAATTTTGATAGAGTTTTTGGTGGCATCTCTGAGGGAATTCCTGGTGGAATCGTCACAATAACTTCTGATGGAAACTTTTAAAGTTCTGATGGAAACTTTTAAAGTTCTCCTTGAAAGAATTTTTTAAGGGATTCCTAGAGAAACTCCTGATGGAATCCCTTCATCGCGCTGTTGTGTTTTGTACAACACTGCTGAAAAAACCTCGCTTTTCGTTCACAATAGCAGCGCGGTGGTTCTGATGGTGGCAAACCTCACGACGACTGGAGGGTTAAGGCACTCCTGGTGGAATCTCATGGGTAATTCCAGGAGAACTTTCGGAAGGAATTTTCAAAGGAATTCTTACAGGAATTCCTTGTTAAATCACTTAACAACATCCTGATTATTTTTTTTAGGAGGAACGCCTAATGGAGTAATAAAGAAATTACCGATGAAATCCATGAAGGAATTTTGGAAGAATTCCATAAGGTATTCCAAGGTATTCTGATGCAGGTATGAAATTCCTGGTACAATCTCAGGATGTGTTTTTTGTTGAACTTTTGATGGAATCACAGGTAAAAATTCTGATCGATTCTCTGTAGATAATTCTGGAAAATTGCTTGAAGAATATTTAAAGAATCCCTGGTGAATTTGCTAAAGAAAACGGTTGAAGATTGTTGGATACTCTAGCAAAATATTTAGAAACAACTCCAGAGCGCACATTAGCTGGATCACTATGGCATCGACGCTGCGTAAATTCATGCATATTGACTTGCCACCCATCTGCATCGGCAGTTTATGGGACGTTGAAGTTTCAAATTGACATGCTGACGTCGATATTCGTGCAACATCCCTTCACACACGATCATTTCATCGAACATTTGGCTCCGCCCATCGGTGATTTGAGCAAAATCAAACTCGTTTGATTTTGGCCGACCGATTCGCCAACCGTCAAATTGGTTTCACAAACTTTCAAATTGGTTCGTCAAGCAGCATCACACACAAACATAGCACCAACATGAGCATCAACCTAGGGGCGGAGTCAATGTTGGTCAAACCGTTTGAGCGTCTGTGGGCTGCAGACCTTTCAATACGACTTTTACCAAACGTTCAGTTTTGTCGTCATAAGTAAAAAAATATGCTTCTTCTCTTTTAAATGTGTGAGAAGAAGTTCGCAATCTTTAATGCACCCCACAGACGCTCAGACGGTTTGACCAACATTGACTCCGCCCCCCAGGTTGATGCTCATGTTGGTGCTATGTTTGACCGTGTGTGATGCTGCTTGACGAACCAATTTGACAGTTTGTGAAACCGATTTGACGGTTGACTAATCGGTCGGCCAAAATCAAACGAGTTTGAATTTGCTCAAACCACCGGTGGGCGGAGCCAAATGTTTGACGAACTGATCATATCGTCTGTAGGAATGTTGCACGAACACCAACGTCATCATGTCAAATTGAAGCTTCGACATCCCATGGAATGCCGATGCAGATGGGTGGAAAGTCAAAACGCGTGAATTTACGCAGCGTCGGTGCCATAGTGATCTATCAAATGCACGCTCTTGAGTTGTTTCTATATATTTCACTATCGTTTTCTACTATCTCTAACCGTGTTCTTTAGCAAATTCACCAAGGATTCTTTAATTATTCCTCAACCAACTGCTCCAGAAATATCTTCAGAGAATCTATCAGCAGTTTCACCTGTGATTCAAAAAATCCATCCATGTATTGTACCTGGATTTGTACTACAGGTATTCCATCAGGAATTTTACCAGGAATTTCTCCAGGTAATCCTATCTTTAGGAATTCTTCCAAATCTGCTTCATGATTCCACCTTCTAGAGGTTCTATCAGGGGTTTCTCTAGAGATTCCATCACTAGTTATTCAATGAATTTCATCAGAGATTCCTCTATTGATTCCATCAGGAACTCCTTCAACAATATATATAGGATTTCCTACAAGCATATCATCAGGAGTTCCTCCAGGGATGCCATAAAGAGTTTCTTCTAGAATTCACCAGTAATTCCTCAAGAGATTCTATCAGGAGTTCCTCTATATATCCTCCGACAATATCTTTATATTCCTCCAAGGATTCCATTAGGAGTTCCTCCAGGGATTCTATCAGGAATTCCAATATGGATTTTATTAGAAGTACGTTTAGGGCTACCATTAGAGTTCTTCTGAGGATTTCATCAGGAGTTTCTCCAGAAATTCCACCAAGAGTTTCTTCAGATATTCCAGCTAGCATTTCTTCCGAGATTCTATTAGGACTTCCTCCAGAGTTTATATCGGTCTCCTAAGAATTCCATCAGGATCTTCTATGAATATGATAAGGAATTTCTCTAGGAATTCTATCAGGAGTCCCATTAGGAATTTTATCAGGAATTCCTCCAGGGATTTCATCAGGAGTTCCTATTGTGATTCCATAGGGAATTCTTCAAGGGATTTTATCAGGAGTTCCTCCAATGATTTCATCTGGAGTTCCTGCAAGAATATCTTTAGGAATTCGTTCAAGGATTCCATCAGGAATTCCTCCGGATTCCGTCAGGAATTCCCTCAGGAATTATCATTAAATTCTTCAGAAATTTTAACAGGAGTTCCCTTAGAGATTCCATCAGGAGTTCCTCTAGAGATTGTATCAGAAGTTTCTTCAGAGATTTCACCTGGATCCTCGAGGGATTACATCAGAAGTTTCTTCTAGGGATAACATCAGGATCTCTTCTGGGAGTTACATCAGGAGTTCTTCTGGGAATTTCAAGAAGAGTTCCTTCAGGGGTTTCATAAGCATTTTCTTTTAACATTCCACCTATAATTCCTTCTGGGATTCTATCAAGAGTTTCTATAGGGATTCCATCAAGAGTTCCCCTGAGTCTTTCAATAGGAGTTCCCAAGGATTTCCATCAGGAGTTCTTCTAAGGATTTTATCAGGAGTTCCAATAGGGATTCAATCAGGAATTCCTACAGGGCAAAACAACATAAGCCGTTTTTGGCATTTCATCACGAATTCCCAAGGGATTCCATAAGGAGTTCTTCTAAGGATTTATCAGGAGTTCCTCTAGGGTTTTCATTAGGAGTTCCTTCAGAAATTCCACCTGGAATTTTTACAGGAATTCTATCAAGAGTTTCTCTAATGATTCTATCAGGAATTACTCCAAGGATTACATCACAAGTTTTTCCAAGGATTCCATCTGAAGGAGTTCTTCAATAGATTTTATTGGCAATTTCTGCAGGGATTCCATCGGAAGTTCTTTCATAGATTCTATAAGAAAAACTTCTAAGATTTTTTTTATAAATCCTCCTGGGATTCCATCAGAAGTTCTGTCAGGGATTCTATCAGGAATTTTTCTAAAGGTTCCTTCAGGAATCCCTCTAGGGTTATTGTGGGTTAATTTATTATGAATTCTTTTCGAATTTTTTTAGGAGATACCACCCGAACTTCCAGAGAATACTTCAAGACATTCATCCAAGAACTCTTCAAGGTAGTCCTCCTGGAGTTCCCTAAGGGATTTCTCCAGGAATTAGTCAAGGGATACTTCCTGAAATTCCACAAGGAATCAATCCTCAAGGAATTCCTTCAGCAAAATCTCCAACGATTCTCGAAGATTATCAGGATTTCCTCCAGGGATTTTATCAGAAATTTCTTATAAGTATTCCCTTACCAGCATTACTCAAGAGATTTCTTCCGGAATTTCTCAAATTTCTCCTCCCGGATTTCCTTAAGTAATCAATCCCGGAAATCCTCAAGGGATTTCTCCGGATTTTTCAAGGAATTTCTCGTGGAATAACTCCAGGGATTCTTGGGGGTTGTCAGGAACCCTCCAGTGATATTACCAGAAATTTATTATAATAGTTTTACCTGTAATTTGGGAATCTACCAGTATACCATCCAGTGACTCCATTAGGAATTCCTCCTGGGATTCAAAACAGGAATTCCTTCAGGGATTCCTCTGGAAAGTTCCTTCGTGGATGCCACTAAGACTATGCGATTTGACCACAATTTCCTATAAAGATTCCTCTAGTAATTCCTCTAGATACTCTAACAGTATTTCCCTAATTATATCACCTGTAATTTTTCGTGAGAGAAGTTTTTTAAGGCATTTCACAAGGAGTTCTTCTAGCGTTAACACTGGGAATATCACCAGAGTTTCGCTAGAATTACCACCAGAAAAATCTACCAGAGTTTCGCCAGAAGTTCAAGCATAAAATACATCAAAGGTGTTACTAGAATTGTGCCACAGGATTATCATAAATTCCTCCAGGAAGTTAACTGATATTTACTCAGAGTTTCAAACAACACATTTCTGGCATTTAGAGAATCCCTAAACTAGACCTAAAAGATTTTTTTTTTCATTTCTGAAAAAAAAATCCATGGAGATATATGTTTAGAAATTCTTGGAGGTATCACCAAAGAAATCAATAGATTACTTCCTAGAAAGTTTCCTGGAGAGATTCCTTACTATATTTCTGGAAGAACTTTTAAAGCAATCCCTGAAGAAGTTTCTGAAAGATTCCCTACGGTAATTCCTGGTAGATTCCTTGGAAAAATCCTTCAAGAAATACTGGATGGAGTTGATGGAGAAATTCCTTTAGGAATCCTCGGAGAAATTTCTAATAAATTATAGAAGTAATTCCTGCAGAAATCCCAGGACGAATGTCTCGTAGGGTCCCTTCAGAGATACAAGGAAGAATCTTTGGAGGAAGCACTGGTGGAGTTTATAAAAGAATTAATTGGCGATCTCTAGAGGAATACCGAAGGATAACCTGAGGGATCCTCTCAAAAAATTACAAGTGAAATCTCTAAAGGAATTCCTGCTGATCAAGTTTTAATGAATTTTTTTGCAGTATTTCTCTTGAAATCTGTTAAGGATTTCTGATGGAATTCTTGGTGGACTCCCAGGAGGAACTTGATGAATCCTTGGATAAATTGTGGGTAGTATCTGTATAGAAATGCTTGAAGTTTCGCTGGAGGACTTCTTAAATGAATATTTGGAGAATTTTTTGGTGGAATCCCTTAGGAAGTATTTGTATAGATCCCTGGAGAAATCTGTTGAAAATTGCTAGAAAGAATCGTCGAATAAATTCCTGATGGATTTTCTGATATAACTTCTTAAGGAATTTGAGGAGGAGTCCTAGGAGCAAGCCCTTAAAAAAGTCCTGGTGAAATCTTTCGGGGAATTTCTGGTGATTTTTTTTTTTTTTTTTGAGAAATCTCTTGAGAAGTATCTGAAAAAATTCCTGACGCGATTCTTGGGTAAAGCTAAGTATGCTGTTTCGCTCAAGAAAAGTAAAGAAATTCCTTGACTTAATGGGTCAAGAAATTTCCTGCAGAGGGTCCCATTTGAAATTACATTTCTTTTAAACTGCTTACTGCGATCAGAAAAATTTGATTTTCTGGACCATTTCTGGGAAGAAATTTTTCACGCATCGAGATAGACGATTATTTTTCTTGTCAGTAGCAAACCGACCTTAACGCGTGATGGAATCCTTGGAACTAACTTCTAGAGAAATTTCTGAATAAATCTATAAAAAAAAATTGTTATAACAATCTAGAGGAATTCTAGGAGACAGCCTTGGACTTAGCCCTGAAGAAATTCCTTGGAATTTTTTTGGAAAGGTCTTTGAAGGAATCAGTGGTTGAAATCCTCAATAATTTGTAGGGGAACCTCTAAAGGAATCCTTGGAAAAATTCCACCAGAAAATATGCCTGAAGAATGTCTCCCGGAGAAATTTCTGGTTGAATCGGTGGATAAATTTCTAAAGGAATTATTAATAAAATTCGTGGTAGAATCCCAGGAAGAGCTTTTGATGGAATCTTTAGTACAGCTTATGGATTCCTGGAAAAAAAATTAAAGCAGAATAACTAGAGGAAACGCTTAAAGATTCTGGATAGAATGTTTGAAAAAAAAATCCCTTGGCCATTCCCATATCAATGACTGCTCAGAAAATTTCCCGAAAGAGACCCGTAATGATTCCTGAGTTTTGCTGGAATATTTCGTACGAATTATAACTGGATTTCCTCTTAAAAAATTGTTTCTTCCGGTACTTAAATGTTGAAAGTTCTTCTCTTCCTTACTGCGATTATTGCCAGAAAATCGCGAAAAGATTCTCCTTCACAGCCACAGCATTCGAAAAAATAACAATCGTATATACACTAGACTCTCGGCAAGTCTAAAAACATGCGAAGGAATATCGTGTTGCTGCAACCAACCTTGACAGTCGGTCAAACGGTTGTATCAACATATGTCCGTTTGACTAACTTGGGGGCGGAGTCAATGTTGGTCAAACCGTCTGAGCGTCTGTGGGCTGCATAAGAGTTTCAGGCAAAACGCGACAGTCTCCTTTCTTTGCGATTTGTAAGGAAACCTTGATTCCTCTAATAGAGTTCAAGATCTCTTACCTAAATCCTTTAAATTGGTGGCATCCTTTGTTTCCTCACATAAATCAAAGAACATTGTTTAGATTCTGCTTCAAGTTGTTGCTCAGAAATTGTGTCTAAAACATCGAACTATCTGTTTAAAGACATTAAAATTCTAACTTAAAATCTATCTATAATCCTTCTAGAAGTGCACCCTGTTCATTCAAGTTGTCTTACCTCTGATAGATCACTTCACCGGTTAGGTCTTGAATCGAGTGTCACCAAATGAACCGGTAATTTCCCTGAATTATTGATGGCACAAACATTTATCTAACAACCTGATATTTCACTCCCAGTCTTCGTTCGTTCTCGAACTAGGTCCTAGTCAACCGAAGACGAACAAGCGCCCAAGACCCGGTCGTAAAATTCGTTTAATCATTAATCCATCTTCAGTGGATCAGTTCAAGAAGACACAGCCATACATCAGCCCCGGGAACCTGTTGTCGCTCCTTGTATTCGGAAACACACATCCCATACTCAGTTTACCCATTTGAGCTGAGCTTCTCTTGCAAAGTGATTACCCCGACCGGTAATTAATTTAGAGCTCTATTAGACACATTCCAGCGTAACGCGACACCACGAGGAACCGACTTTCATTATCAAATTAGGCATGTTCTCAGAAATATGCCTTGTGACCATGTGATAAAACAGGTTTTATATCATGCATATTAAATGTACTTGATGTTGTGACATTCATTTTGAAACATAACACTGCATATATGGTAATTGAAAGCAGTTGCATTTCGTAACGCGACACCATCGCTGAAATGCACTTTTTTAAACATCACTCTATTATCGCCTATATATGCTCTGCTATAGTTTTTACAATTCGGGTTTGTTCTAGGCAATCCTTCTATGTATTGATGAGAATCAGAGTGTGACTTCAAACTGGATGGAAATATTGAATAATTGCAGAAATCATTGATTTCATTTTATGAGCGCCGCGTTACGTTTATCTTCCTACAGGGTTCTGCAAATGGTGTCGCGTTACGCAAAAAGCATTTTTTATTTTTATTGATAAAATCGGTAATGTTGCTTTCGGGTTTCAGAAAAAATGTATATCTAGTATTGTTATTTGTTTAATACATTCGACATTCTGCCTCACAGTGGGGTAATTTGATCCGACACTGGTTAAAATTAATTTAATGTTTCTCTGAAACCTTTTGAGAATGTCGTGCTTTGTAAAAGCGTAGATGGCGCTTGTGGTCACCATATAAATTTGACTTAATTCTTTGCAACAATGTTAAGATATTTCTGTGATTTTTAAGAATGTTTCCGGTATAGTGCTTTCGGATGGCGGCGCGAATAATCTTGAGCTTTGATACATGTTAGAATGATTGAATTTAATTGTAAAATAAAATTATGTAAACCTTTCAACGATGTACTTTTAAAACTATGCTTTCGGCAAAGTCGACAAGCAGACATTTATGGTTGTCGGAACTATCCGAAATTTAATAACACAGTGGAGTTAATGGATCTGATAAATGGGTAAAATTATTAAAAAGATTCAATGAATTATTTTGAGAATATTGTTTCAGAAATTTGTATACGACCATAAAAGCTTCCCAATGATGGGATGAAAAATATGTAGAGCTGCTGTACAGTGGGGTAATTGCACTTTTTTTGGGTTAAATTTTTCAACCGTTCCTTTGATCTGTTTTTGAAGATGATGAGAATATCCGATGTACATTCGATTTTTATAATCTGCTGGTTCAGACATAGCGTATGCAAGTGTTTATGATTTACTAATGGTGGTATAAAGGATACAGAATTTTGTGGCACAGGGGTGTAATTGAACCAGATATTGGGCCAATAAAATTTCAACGTAGCCATGTAGTATTTTGAGGATCATGTTTTAGCAAAATTGTTAAGGACGTTTATTGTCTCAAAATAGTGATCTGAATATCATGGAATTCTACCGCACAGAAGAGTTATTGAATCAGGTTATTAGGCGAAACTGTGAATACATTTTAACTCATAAAATTCAGTTTCTCAATTATTCAACCGATTGTTTGAGCTTTCATTGAAAGGAAATAGTTGTACCAGATTTAAGCGTTGGCGCAATTCTTCTGAAACCTTCCACGTTTTAGTGAGAGGTAGATAGGGTAGGTGTACCAGGTACGGACATAGTGAGTCCCTATTTCGCCATACGTGATTACTTTAATGTCTTCAAATTTTGAAAATGTTTGTGTGTTGTAGTAGTTAGATTTAACATATATCTTGATGTAAAAACATTCAAAAAGATTTAAAATGGGATAGTTATTAAAATTTTACATATGGCCAAATATGGAACTACTATAGCCATAACTGGTACACTTCCCCTATGTTTCTTTTTTTTTGCTCAATGCTCTGGTTTTAGGTCTGGTTTTAAGAATGGTTGGTTAATATTCATAAAAAATATCAATTTATAAAATCATCCAATCAGGGCTGCCATGGGCCACTACAACTCCCTTTGTAAAATCCACAAAACTGGTCGTCAAAATCATCCTAGACCACTGCGCGTTTGTTTAAACACGTAAAAAATCATAATTATAGAACAAATAAAATTTGTAATACACGTATAATTGGGGGCATTTCTTAGCCGAGTGGTTAGAGTCCGCGGGTACGAAGCAAAGCCATGTCTGTGTTCGATTCCCGGTCAGTCCAGGATCTTTTCGTAAAGGAAATTTACTTGACTTCCCTGTGCATAGAGTGTAACCGTACCTTCCACACGATATACGAATGTGAAAATTACAACTTTAGCAAAGAAAGCTCTCAGTTAACAACTGTGGAAGTATCATAAGAACACTAAACTGAGAAGCAGACTCTGTCCCAGTGAGGACGTAACGCCAGGAAGAAGAAGAAGTATAATTTGTATTGAAATTAAACACCACCTTGATCACCGAAGTTTATTGCAAAATTAATCAAATTAATTATCATACAACGTAAAGGATGAATGTCAACATAGATAACTGTCATGACAAGACATCCAGAAGATTTGAAAAAAAAAAACTACGTGTCTAAGTTCATTTTTAAGAGATGACCATTTTTTACGGTTGCTGCAGATCCTCTCAAGAGCTTTATAATGGCCACCTATATCCAAGAACAATCTCAATCATCCGTTATGTTTAGTAATTGATTTCTGATATGTTTTGAAAAACAGCGCAGTGATCCAGGATGATTTTCACGAAATGACCATGTTTACGGATGTTCCGGATCTTCCGGAGGTCATTATTGTGACCACCTAGGTCCATGAACAATTCAAATAATCTATTGCGTTTTATAATAAGGAGTTCTGGTGAGTTTGCAAAAAAAGAAAAACTGTCTTGGATTATTTTCATGAATTGCCCATTTTTACGGATATTCCGGATTATCCGCTGGAGAACCACGTTGTTTACAATCGAAGCCAAGTATTCCACAACATGTAAGAGACTATTCCTGCACTAAACGGCACCTGTCTGATAAGATTTGGGTCACTAGCCATTAAAAACCTGAGCTACTTGATCAGATTTAAGTGAAAAACAAGAGAACCCACATTTTACAAAAACGGGGAGGGTTTTAGTGGGGTGGCACCAACGCTAAAAGCTAGTAAACATATTTCCATCTACTAAAAATCAAAAATTTCGAAAATCGGTTCAAGCATTGCTGAGAACGAGCATTTTGAAATTTGTAGTTTCATCCTGAAAATTTACGGAGAAAATTAACGTAACGCGACACCAAAACTTTGCACCTAGTGTAACTTTTCGAAGAATGGTCCGATTTTAATTTTTTTTTTCATGGAAACACGTATCTTGACGAGTAGGAAGAGAATCCAAAATATAAGAGTTCTATAAGAAGTATTTATTTTACAATGTCAAAAATAAGGCTATTTTCGTAACGCGACACCATAATAATGTGACTATTTGAAAAAATACGTTTTCAAAGAACCAATAATTCGTTTGAAAAAATTAAACCCGCACATAACAATGTCATCTAATATCCTTCTACACAGTTCGAATGAAACGTGTAAATTTCTGGGATATATAATGCACATAATTGGAGCGTGGAATATCATGGATATTTACATGATACGTCATGTAAACTTCAATTATATATCATGTAATTCAGCAGGATCCTGAGTGGTTACATGACATATAACACATTTTTACATGATTTCAGACTTAAATTTACATGATGTCAAGTTTACATCGCATTAACGAAGTTTACATGACGTGTAATCTTCATTATTTTTAACTGTGTAGTTAACGGATAAGTCAATCATATTACACTTGATAAACTATGATACAGGGCTATTATGAAAAAGTTGTTTAATGTCTCAATTTCTCACCAATAAATTATATAAACTTTATATAACTTTTCAGATATGTTTTTCACTATATTTTTAATCAAATTTATGTTTTTTATACAATTTAACATATTATCTTTCATGTTCTGCATAGCTTTGGAAATATTTCAGAGTTTGAATTTTTGATATCCTGGCGTAGATGTGCGTGGAATGTGTCATTAGCGCAGAAAAGGCTTTGGCGTCGTCTCGCTCTTTCGGCATAGATAAACGCCCTCAGCAGTCGAATCGACTCCGGGTACCAAGCGGCTCCATAAATGTCAATTAGCGCTAGATGGGACAAACGCTCGCAGATTCGGTCGGTCGGTGTTCCAAGAAGCCGCCGGAGGCCGAAAATCCGGTTAGATTTCAAAGGAACCAGCAAATAGATTTTTGCGTCCCGAAGTGCGAGAGAGTCATATCCACCGTAGGGGTATGCGATATTTCTGGTCCTAAGTATATCTTTTATGATCAGAAATATCTAAATATTGTCGTTTAAATAGCAGAGCATAGACTACTTCGTGAGTGGTCGGAACTTATAGAAACTGTATATGGAAAATATACAAAAAAAAGTTTTTATACCGGTACTAAAAGTGACGATCCATCTATAATTTAATTGAAAATCACATAAACGGAGCGCTGCTGCGTTCAAAATGTGTTATCATAAACATGAAACGAGCTCACCCATCTATAATCTTTAATCGACTGAACACGAATCTCTTTTGGTACTCGAACAATGGATTATCACCACCCAAAAAAAAACACGCGAAATGGATAAATATGTTTTTGTTGAGCCAAAAGCTTACCAAGAAATCCAAACGAATAATGTTTCAAACTATATTCCGCGAACAGAATCGACATTTAGTTTCGTTGCAACAAATTCCGTGTCTTTTCGAGTTTTGTATCGAGTTCCTTGGAACTTCCCATTTTCTGTTTCGTTTCGACATAAAAAATTGCATATCACATACCCTTAATCCAGAAGCGACGGACAAACGAACGAACGAGCATAGATTTGATTTGGACCAAAATTGGACAATGCCTTAAGTGGTTATGTGTGTGTGGGAGGTGGAGGGACGTGGCAGAAAAGATTCATGTTTCGGGGGTTGGGAATACAAGATCCCATACGACGAGATCGTTGGGAGATAAAAGTTTTCTTGCTCCTACACGCATTCCGGTTGTTATGTTATGGCTGGAAGAAGTGGTGCAGAGGAGAAACGCTGGAACACGACAATAATCAGATAATTCTATTTCATTTTGATTAGGATATACGTTTTGACAGATAAAAGTGGTTCAATTTGCTGTGTCAAGCGATTGCGGTCGTCGTCGTCGTCTTCGGACATTGCTATTTGTGGCTTATTTCATGGGCCATGCAACATGATGTTTGACTTTTTTATGGGTATGCAGGACAGCAATTGGTAACCGAGTGGGAATGGTAATTCTAGAGCCAAGGGGTGGACAAATTTGAGCAATTCAGGATTTGCCACAATTTTGAGATGATTCGTTGTGTCATTTTGTTTAAGAATTTTCACCACATTTGAAAGACAAAACTTGAGGAAGTCAAGGACAAATTATAATGAAAACATTACACCCTCCATAAATAATCTTAAAAATTCTCCTGGAGATTTCTCCAGATAAACACTACTCGCCTAAACTATGACATTACATAACCGAGTGTTGCAACACTTGCTTTGAATATTTGCAACACTGTCGCGAAATTGAGTATTACTATAACAGTACCGTTTTGTCTCAAATTCACAACTTTTCAATGTAGAGGACACGAATTGAAGAATTATTGATCATCCTGCGAAGAAATTTGAGTGGTTTTCATGTGAAAAAAAATCTAGTGTTCCGAATATTAGTCATGTACTCGATGAAGCGATTCCATACTAGACGGGTAGTGTAGGAAGTCGGATTCCATTATTGTGGCTGTTGGCGCATCAGAAGGCATTTTCTATTAAGCTCATATTGGCCTCAAGATGCCACGTATTGACGTATTCCTTATTGCAAAGTTTCACACGATTGGGCCGAAAAAAAACCTCCGTTGTCAAACTGGTCATGGAAGCGCTCAAGTAGTTGTTCCCTAACCTCAAATATTTTGCCTTACAGTCTTCCAGAATTTCTTCCAAGGATTCTAGCAGAAGTTGTTACAGAATGTAGTTTGATTTTCTTCAAAGATTCTCTAGATATTTCTTATGGAACTTTTTCAAAAATCCTTCTAAGGATTTTTCGAGAAATTCATTCATGAACTCATCTGAGAACCTTCATAAAGTTCATCAAAACAAATCCTACGGAATTTCTTCTTTAACGGTCTTATGGATTTTAATCAGAATTCCCCAAACAACATTGTGAAAATTCTACCAATAATTCGATTTTACCATTCTACATAAAATTTATGAAGTTCCACAATGGAAACCGTCCTGTTAATACTTTTGCTTCAATTTCCCGACGTTTCGACGTATATTTCACCTTCTTCGAGGATTTAGAGACTGTGTTTTGTTGGCTGTATTTGTGCGGGATCTCATTTGAGATTGTCTGCTATATTCAATGGTGTCTCACTAGGGTTATGCCAAATCGACGAAAGCAAAAGCCGTTTAGCTGCTTAAAAACTGATAAAGAGACGATAAAACCCAGAAAGAAATAAGTCATCACAGTCGATAGAATTTGTGGTTTCTAGAAGCTTGGATTAACTTCAAGAAAATTTCCTTCAGATTTTACTTTCATTCATTTTTTTTTGTTGAGATATAATTGATTATCTTCATGAATTTTGCATTTTTGGAAATTTCTACTGATATGTTTAATAATATGCAATCTGGGACACATAAAACAAATTGGCAAGCTATACCTCTATAAGCGATGCTCCAGAATTTTTGAAGTGGCTCCACTTTCAGAAATGTCTCTAACTTACGTTCTGCAATTTTGCCAGGGCTTTTAATTGTTCAAATAGTTGATGGCATAGTTTCCATTAGAAATGTAATAACAGATATGGAATAAGAAGAATGAGTTACGATTGGAAGAGAATACGATACCGAAAACCCATGCGGCACATATGTTTTAATGAGGCCATAATAACTATGACAAGATGTCAAATAACTGTAACATACGTGTTGATAAGGAAGCTTATTAGGATAATTAGGAGATCGGTATGAAAAAATGAGTCAGTGCCTGATGCCGGTTTCGATTAACCTTTTCGTTACCGGCCTCCGACAAGGCATTTTCAAACAGCTGCCATTTCGTCAATTTCCATTCGATTTTTTTTTAAACTACCCTTAGTTTACTTTAGAAAGGTTTCAGTTATTTGTCATAAATGGAAAATTCTGAATTCAGAACCTTGCCGGAGATATTCCGGGTTGTACTGGGGTCACAACCCGAGGAGGAAAGAATAACTCGCCAATAACTTTTGCATACCATATTTTGGTATCATACCAGAATTAGGTATTGTTCAGTTATCAATACCTCATTTTGGTATTATAATGGTGTTTGAAAAAAATGTTTAAAACAATTAAAAATACTTTATTTTGGTATTGTTCAACTATTCAGGACTGCTGGAGGTATTAAACTAGTATTGAAAAATTTCACTTTTATATGAAAATTCATCAAGTATTATTTAGGTATTACAATACCTGATCTAAGTATCAGCTTGGTATTTGTAGAATATGCAGAAGGTATTATTTGAGGTATTTTACCTCTAATGCAGGGCTCATTCATACTTCATTCAGGTTGTAAGTATTGGAAATTATCTGGTATGGAATACCTCAATTTGGTATTCAGTAGTTATTTTCTTCTGCTCGGGAAGGGTGCCAAATTCGGGAAATGTGATTATTTTTTTATTTATTTCAGCTACAACACTAAAGTTTTTATGTAAAACGTGAAATAATGGTCGATTGTCATCATTTCAACATAATTTGAATAAGTGGACCGTTCCGGATCATCGTAGCTGGTTCCGCCAGGGCCAGTTTGGGGACATTTCCGTTTCATGTCCAAAAACATACCGTGTGATGTCTCAATGTTTATGGATTCCGGAGAACATGTCAATATAGGAAGAATAAAACTAAATTTCAATAGATTTGGCCACTCCAGAGCACCTGACACAGGTTCCACCAGGGCCTCTTTGAGGACATTTCCGTTTTTTGTCGGAAACATACCGTGCGACGTATCAATATTTCGTGATTTCGAGAGAACATGTCTATAAAAGAAGAAAAACTCCAGTACAAACGGATGTGGCCACTCCAGATCCTGGCACAGGTTCCACGAGGGCCTCTTTAAGGACATTTCCGTTTTTTGTCCAAAACATACCGTGCGACGTCTCAATCTTCTTGAATTCGAGAGAACATGTCAATAAAGGAAGAATAAACTAAATATCCATAGATGTGGCCACTCCACAGCACCTGACACAGGTTCCGCCAGGGCCTCTTTGAGGACATATCCGTTTTTTTTTTATCGGAAACATACCATGCGACGTCTTAATCTTCGTGAATTCGGGAGAACATGTCAATAAAAGAAGAAAAACCTCGGTATAAACAGATGTGGCCACTCCAGATGCCCAAGTAGGCACTGGTAACAAATACAATATTTTAGAAAAATAAAACAAATTACATTGCAGTTGCATTTCAGATTATTTGCAGGCATATCTTATTGACGATTTTCAATTTCGGTTACTAAGCAATTACACTGTAACTTACGCTTTGTTTACATTACATAGGTGTTGCATTTTTACTTGCATGTAACTTAACCTAGAGCTGTCAAAATGAATAAGTTACATTGAAATTGAATCTGTGGTTAACAAAGAAACAAATAACACGCTAGTTACATACAGATTGCTAAGTCACATGTGGTAACAGCATTGAAGTTTGTTTACCATTTGTCATTAGGGAAGGGGAGAAAAAAATGAACAGGATGGTAAAATGAACACCAAACTTGTACGAATGAACAAAAAATCAATAATTTTTTGTTACGCACGGATGTTTTAGAGATAAATAGAGTGTTTTTGTTGATACGGAGATAATTGAAGTCAGAACCACGTAAGTTTTAGACACGGAAGTGTGATGATAATCTCTATTGTTGATGTTGTGCGATAGAACTACCGTAATTTCGGGTGAAATTGATCACTTTTCACTGTTTTCCCATGTCTGTTTTTATTATTTGCCCAATTTCCAAACAACTAAATGCAGAAAACAGTACGACGGTGAGCTTCATTGGTTTATATACTCAAATTTTCATACAGTTGTTGATTTTAGTGCTGAAAATCGTCTCCAAAATAAAAAATCAAGGAATTCCATTTCGGGGTGAAATTGATCATCCTGTTAAAACAATTATTGTTGGTTTTGGAAACAACTTACTTAGTTAATTTGAGCCCCTGAATCCAAATATGCTTGCCAAATTCTTAACAATGCCAAAATTTATGTAATAATTAACAATTAAATTTTCAGCAATACCGCAGAAAACGCCTAAATGTAGGTAATTTCGAAGCAATCCTTCTGATATCTAGAAAAAAAAATCAATTATTAACAAACAAATGAACAAATTGGTACGAATTTTGGAATACAATTCGTTTTGGGATATATTCCAAGCATCCTTTACAAATTTTCAGGTTGACACCATGCTCAAATCCTTGTTTAAAACTATAAGTTTATTGATGTCTGCCAAATACCACACAGAACACGATGATGGAATTTCATATTATTTCAATAGAAATAAACATTCCTTAACATAAAAAGCTTCACAACATGCAATTTGACAATAGTTAAGACAAACAACGTTCATTTACATAGGTTGCAATGGTTTCTGTGCTCTATTAGAGGGAAATAAAATCGTGTGACACAGTGATCAATTTCACCCTACTGATCATTTCACCCGAATTTACCGGTAGTTATATTAATAAACAAAATTATAAATGAAGGACCAATTCTTCGAGTAGACGTATCACAGAACATCGAGTTACATATGTAATGTTCTCCTTACTACTTTTTGTGGGGAACGCCAATCTTTGAGCCGATGACACGGAATGACGAGAATTCGTTTATGGGGGGCAGGATCCGTCATCAACTCGATAATTTTTAAAAGCTGTTTTTTCGTTCAAAATCATGATATATTCATGCGTTCACTGTATTTTATTCTCCATCCGAAACACAGTGAACACATTTTCGACGAGTAAATTTTCAGTTTTTGAACAAGAAAATGGCTGTTGAAGTTTCGATGATTACGATGACGGAATCCTTGAACGTTAAAGTATTTGGGTCCTCTAGACAATTCGTAATCAAACGTCTACATTCCACCGCAAAATCGCTAGTGTTTGTAGGTGATGTTTACTTCAAAATTTCGAAATCAGTATCTTCAACGTAGTTCTAATTCGTCCACGAATTATTGCGGCGCGTCGATCGTCGCAAGTTTCTCGTTAAACAGTCATCCGTAAATGATTGTGTTTTGTTAAGCTTAATTACTTTTAGACGACAGCAGTCAGTGGCTGTCTTCTTTGTTGAAATTTGTTCTGGAATTCCAACTCCCCACAGGGTCCACTTATGCACTGTCACGTGCAATAAATATGTTAAATTTGTCCTTGAAAAACTTATCGAAGGACCTAAACTTTAATTCAACTCGTGGGAGCAAAACTCCCACCTCCCTATCTCATAACACCAAAACAGCTGTTGAATTCAAATTCTACCAAACGCCTGTAAGCATGCATTATATTATGCAGAATCGATGAAAGAAATCACTCATGTAGTTAGACCCTATTGAAGTGACAGCACATAAATGCACAAGGGCTACCATTAAACAACGCTATTATTTTTTCCCAAATTTTAGACCCACCTTCCCTAGTAGTTCATTTGTCTATACACAAAATTTACAATTTGTATGGACCGTGGTCATTGGGTAGAATCTCTCCCCTCCCCCAATTAACTGACTACGTGGTTTATGGATGACCCATAAGCACACATTTTTTAATTGATTTATTAACCCTAGAAATACTCAAATGAAGTGGATGTTGTTTCTACTATTTGATAGAGAACATATTTGTATATCCGTAATATTTGTAAGCATGTTTTTCACATCTAAATCGCTATTTTCCCTTATCATGGGCATATTACCCTCAGTCCCTAATATTGCACAAATTGATCAATTTCTGAATTCTATTCGTTGTTTCACCTCAGGACGTCAAGATTGCATTACTTCCTAGCGTCTTGTAGTGAAAAATGTTAACAAACCCGCAACTTGTCACCCCTTTATTCACAGAAGAGAGCATCGATGAAAAGAAATTGATCATGCGACTTGCGCCCTTATTATTTAGCACACGCTTGAATTTGCCCTTCTTTCGAGCTAATTTGAGCCCTTTGAGCACGGTCACAAACCCATGTGCTTTCTTGGACGGAGCATTTAATTTCATTACTTTTGTAAGGTTCCAGTCAATTGGCTTTAGGGGATTTTTGCACATTATTGAGATTTATCGCAAATTCATCGTTTTTCCAATTAAAAGCAAGACATCTCGTATAGGTGTTTCATTTGATTTCAACCCCATTACCCCGAATGCCATTTCCCCAGAAATGCCACCGAACCCCGAATTCCATTTACCCCAATGTACCATTACCCGAATTCCCATCAGCCCGAATGCTTTTTCCCCGAATTTACAATTATCTTCACATGATGATATTGATGACATTTCCCCATGATATTGGAATTAGGGGTAATTGTCATTCGGGGTGATGGATCATTCGGGGTTTTGGAATTCGGGTAATGGCGTTCGGTTAATGGCATTCGGGGTAATGGGATTCGGGGGTAATGGGGTAGAATCGTTCATTTTAATACCCCTTCCCCTATTGACCAGCAGTGTAATTTATAGGCAGTTTCAATAGAGTTTACACAGCAGTTTCAAAATAACATAAGATTTCTGGGTAACTAGGGTGCCGGTGCCATTAGTGGACTACCTAAGCTATAAAAAATCATAACAAAATAACGAAAAGCCTTAGCAGAGATCTTTTTGGCGTCAACAGAAAGATTTCAACCTCTACTATATGGGAAAAATATAAAAAGAGTGATAAAACTATTTTTTTAACATAAAATCGCTTGAGCCACTATTGGTACACTTGTTCCAGTAGTTGCGCTAGTGCTCCAGTAGTAGACGTTTGGGAATTATACAAGGAATTTTAAACAAAAAGGCAAATTTTTACACAGGTTTAACATTTTTCCCTTCAAACAGCAACTAATATCTTTCGAATGAAGCATTAAGAACATCTCTGGGACTGTTCTTCATTTTATACATCCATTTTAAAAACTGCTTCCATCCGTTGATCCACTACTGGAACACGACGGCAACTATTGGTGCAAGGGGGCAAATTTTTTGCGTAAACTTAATTATTTATATGACTTTTTGATGAAATAAAAAAGCTGAAATTTGGCAAATCGACTAAACTAGAGGCGATCTATCCACCAAAATAGCACATGTCGTTTTTATCAAAAAATGTACGTTTTATTACATAATCCAATCTACTGTACATTACAACCATTGGTACCGGCACCCTAATGTGTAACAAACGAGTAACTTGTTGACAGTAGCCAACACTACATGTCAAAAATTTTCATACGTATTGTGAATTTTGATATAAGAACTTTACTATTTTATGACTAGTTATTGTATTCATAGATATTTTTCCAGTGATTAATTAAAATTGTTGAATTTACAATTTGCAGCCTCTCGAACAGCTTTTTAATAGTTTTCATCATTTTGGGTTGGCTGTCCTCAAACAGTTAGTCGGAAGTATTTCTGCAGCAAGGTGAAATTAAATGGCGATTTATGATAGGCAACTCAGAAAATCCAACTGCGGGGAACAAAACAACGTGATTTTGGGATCACAATCTTCACAAACAATTAAATTAAAATCAAAAACACTGCTGATTTGAATAACAGTGGTCAATTTCCATTTTTTTGTGTCAGTTCTAATGGAATAATATCTCAACAATCCAGGTATCATGTGTTATTCAATATAAAATTATTATCTATTTTATGAGCGCGTTAATGTTGAGCAAGTAAATGATTGATTTCAACACAAATTCAAATCGGCATGTTAAATCTATTATGTACTAGTGAATAATTACGCGTTCGAAAATCATACGTATTACTTTTATTGACATTCAATTCTAAAAATGGTTGTTCGGTTCCAAAACTGTCAGAAAGTAACAACAACTTCAAACGCCGTTTCATTTATTTTGTCACAGAAACCCATGCGTAATCAACAAATCAATAAATTTGTAACGAACAAACAAGTTACATAAGGCTCGACTTTTTGCGCTTTTTCGGTTACATAGCAGTATTTTTCCCTGTTGCAAATGTAATCATATTGTAACTATTGAATATGTTAAGTAGCCGTTGCTGTAAGCTACTTGTAACAATATGTGCTGCTTGGGTGTTGTGCCAAGGATGCCCTTGCGAAACTTGTGTTTGGAGCTATAGAATGGCCACATCAGTGGATAAAAAGTTGATTCTTTTTCTATTGACAAGTACTTTCCAATTCACAAAGATTTAGACGTCGCACCGCTATGTTTTGGACAAAAAGCAGAATTGTCCTCGAAGAGGTCCTCGTGGGACCAGTGCTATAAGCTCTTAAGTGGCCGAATCTTCCATTATTTTTTTTTTCCATTATATTTTTTTATGTATTGACAAGTTCTTCAGAATTCAATGAAGATTGAGATGTCGCACGGTATGTTTTTGGACATAAAACGGAAATGTGCTCCAAGAAGCCCCCGTGGAACCTGTGCCAGGACATCTGGAGTGGCCACATCTGTTTATACCAAGGTTTTTCTTCTTTCATTGACATGTTCTCTCAATTCACGAAGATTGAGACGTCGCACGATATGTTCCGATAAAAAGCGGAAATGTCCTAAAAGAGGCCCTGGTGGAACCTATGTCAAGTGATCTGGAGTGGCCAAATCTATTGAAATTCTAGTTTATTCTTCCTTTATTGACATGTTCTCCCCGAATTCATGAAGATTGAGACGTCGCACGGTTTGTTTTGGACATGAAACGGAAATGTCCCCAAACTGGCCCTGGCGGAACGGCTAACGATGTTCCGGAACGGTCCACTTATTCAAATTATGTTGAAATGATGACAATCGTCCATTATTTCCGTTTAACATTAAAACTTTAGTGTTGTAGCTGAAATAAATAAAAAAATAAACACATTTCCCCGAGTTTGGCACCCTCGTGACCCCAGTACAACCCGGAATATTCACCGGCATGGTTCCGAATACAGAATTGTCTATTTATGACAAATAACTGAAACCTTTTTAAAGTAAACTGAGGGTAGTTTCAAAAAAATCGAATGGAAATTAACGAAATGGCAGCTGTTTGAAAATTCCTTGTCGGAGGCCGATAACGTAAATTATCCAAAACAAAATCTTCCGAAGTACGTTGGACCGAAGTCCGTTAGACTGGAGTTTGTCAGGCCGAAGTTTATTAGACCGAATGGGTCAATAGACGGTAAATTTATAAACGTTACTTAAACCTAAAATGTTTCTTTTTTTTAATATGGGCAATTCTTTTGAGTTTCACTACAATAGTGTTTTTCTACAATCAAGTCCTACAAGATATTTCCTACGCACTGGGGGATTTTTTCGGCAATGCATATTTCCTACGTTTGAACCATTGGCTCTTGTTTAGAGCTTTATATTTATAATGATTGCTGGAGTTTCAAGAGATCATGTTGACATATTTTTACATTAACATTGCACTATGGTCTGAATCAAAACAAAAACAAAAAAATAGGCTTAAAAACTGATTTTAGGGGCCACCCTAAGTTAAAACTTTCAAATTCAATTTACTTAGTTAAATGAATAGTTAGATCAAAAGTGTCTTCGGACAAGTTGTGCATAAAAATGTTTCCTAAAATATCACAGAAGAGCGTACGACAAATATCCTCAAACGAAAATGTTTGAGTTAAAATTACCCTTACGTACTTAGGCCTAATAACTCAGCACTCCTGGGATTTCCTATATTTTGGACCGAACTGTCATAGAAAATTCTAAATGAAAAAGTAAGATCGCAAACTCTATTCAACTTATTTCTTAGAAGATGCAAAACTCAACTACGAACAACTGCTCTGAAGACATCATAGGTCTAAAATAAACGAAAACAGTTAAAAAACTTGTTTCGAGCCAAATTGTCGATTCGCATCATTGTGCATTGGCTATTCATTCTACAGTAGTTTCTCAATTTTTACACTGCTCGTTGTAATATCGCATCATTTCATCACTCTCGATTTAAGGCAAGGTTTACTGTTCAATTTATCATACCGGAATAATTGTATGAATTGCACACACTTTACATTGAAAAATAACCCTAACAACCATCATATATCTATTTGCAACATGAACATCTGTTATGTAATCTAGAAATTACAATGCACAGTGGGACGGATTGGAGTGTTAGGAGGAAAGATGGAACTCACCGCCTTCAATTGTAATTTTTACGTATAAATGATGTTCTACAAAGTTGTTCCTATTATGAAACAATTTTTTTGGTCGGACCGAAAATTAGGGTGGCCTTTTGTAAAAAAAGATAATCATCAAAACTTTTTTATTTTAAAGAATATTGGTAAAGTTTGTTCTACAAAGATGAAGATCAGAAAATTTTAAGTTGATTTGACAAAAAAAGTTTTTTTTCTAGCTCAAAAATTGACCTTTTTAGAGCATTTTTCGCTATTGATTTAGGGTGGCCCTTCAAAAATAGGTTTTTGTGTTCTATTATTTTTATTTGAGTTTCTCAGCTAAGTTGCCTTCCCATCACCTATAGAGCCGCTTGAAACGCATATTTTGAAGCCTGTACAATTTTTCCTATGAAGAGCTATTAACATTTTTCATGAAAAACAAACGTTTTTCCACATGTAGATGTATTTGAGGCAAACAAAAAGTTTTTTTTTGCATGACAATAATTTCCTTTTGGCTTAAATATGAATAACAAAATGTTTTGTTTCATTTTTATATTAAAATACTTGTGAATACATTCAAAAGAGTTAAGCAATAAAAAAAAGGGAAATAGGCTTTTGAAAATTTCTTTCACGGTTGAATTTCATTTTATGCCATCCTTCTAAACTTACAAATACTTTTGTTTTGGGATTCATCAGCCTCATCGGGAAACACTCTGATTGGAAGTAACAAATGTTTAATTACCGGAAATCCGTTTACAAGTAATTTGTGCACCGTAGGATATAAAGCGTACATGAAACGGTTGATTATTAAAGTATGATTTCTGATTATGATGCTGACTTTTCAGTCTCTTTTGAGAGCTTTCCTTGCCATATTTGTCATTTTGCATACGTGTATCGTATGTATGATACGTATCGATATCGTGTATCGTATGTATGATATCGTATCGATGATACTTCATGTCCATAAAAGTAATTGAAATTTTCATCACGAAAAAATTCTTGTATCTTTTGTTTCAACTTGCTATATATTGTATGTTTGCGTTTCAATAAGCTCTCAAAGTGATGGGAAGGCAACTTTTCCGACAAAACTTGAAATTATAAAAATAAAACTCTAAAACCTGTTTTTGAAGGGTCACCCTACATCAATAGCGAAAAATTCTCTAAAACGGTCAATTTTTGAGCTAGAAAAAAACTTTTTTGGTCAAATCAGCTTAAAACTTTCTGATCCTCAACTTTGTAGAACAAACTATAGCAATATTCCTTAAAATAAAAAAGTTTTGATGATTATCTTTTTTTACAAAAGGGCCACCCTAATTTTCGGTCCGACCAAAAAAATTGTTTTTATAATAGGAACAACTTTGTAGAACATCATTTTTACGTAAAATCTCAGTTGACGGCGTGAGTTCCAACTTTCCTCCTAAAACCCCAATCCGTCCCACTGTGCAATGTTGCTTTCATGAAAAATGTTGAGTGCCAAATTTGCTTATATTTCATATGATTTTTTTCATTATTCTATCAATTTGTGTTACTTTTGAATGGCTGTCTCAGTTTGGTAGTCGAAAAACAATGTTTTTAACGTTCCCGACGTTTCGGCCGATGAGTTTTGGCCCTTTTTAAGGGGCGCTAAAACATATATTAACATACATCCTACCTCATGAAAACATAATACATAATAAAAATGAGCATGATTGACCAGAATAATTGAAATTGCACAAGGATTTAACAGAAGAAGCTTGAGAGTAGCTTACCATCTGCAGTGTATAATAACGAGAATTCCATATATTATTAAGTCAAAAACGGCGCCGGAAGGAAAGGAATGTTAGTGTGACATCCATTGTCACTAAAGACCAAGTATACCTCTGCATCTTCATGGTTGTCACGGGAAGGAGTTTTTGTTAGTGAGAAGGGTTCAGAAGCTACACAAACTGGATTCACCTTGGTAAGTGATGCGATTTACAAAGTCTTCAAAGTTTGTTGCGTTTGATAAGTGATTCGATAGTTGGGGCCTTCCATAGCCGAGTGATAAGAGTCCGTGGCTACAAAGCAAAGCAATACGAATTCCGGTCGATCCAGGATCTCTTTGTAAGGGAAATTTCCTTGACTTCCCTGGGCATGGAGTATCATCGTATCTGCCACACGATATACGAATCGTGCAGAACGATATACGATATTCGATAAACGGAATATATCGTGCAGAACATATGCCAGCATGAAAGCACCTGGAATGCGGTGAACAGGGGAATAACGGCACAGGGGAATCAAGGCACACACCGTGCCAACACACAACAGGCCATGAATCGAAATAATCTTTAACAGTCTATGAGAAAATTTCGATACTTCTTGTGTCGAACTATTCAAAGATTTTTTTGTAAGTACAATAGAATAAATGTAATGTCAAATATGTCATAAATATACCGTCACTTGGAGTGTCGAATCAATCATTGTTTTTTTTTTTAATAAAACATAAATGCAAATTCAAACCATTTTCACGATAAAGATGTGTCTAAACATATTTTTCTAATGGGAAATAGAAGCATGAAACTAGCTCACCAAAAGATGATCCATTGTTGACAAAGTAGCTCCAAATAATTTCAATTGGGTCCTAAAATGCTTAATGGATATTTATTTAATGATACGAAAGCGCATGTTTTTGCAACTACTTTAGCAATTTGTCCAGCTCAAATAACGGCTATAACTTATTTAAACTTTAATTTTAAAAATGGTTTCAAATATTAACCTTGACACTTTTGATCATATTTGACGCTCACTTTATCGACAAAAATGCCACAGAGCTTTTAGTTTTAACACTCGGGTTGTTCCTATCTGACATTTTGGAAGGGACACGGAAAACAAAATATACCCAACTTTTGTGTTTAAACCAAGGGGTGTGACAGATGCTCAAAACCGTAAAAAAATGTTTTTTTTTTGGGTTTAAATCAACGAAAATCATTTAAAAACTTAGTAAACTTGTGTCTTTAAACTTAAGTTTGGTACTAAAATTGGGATAGGGCTTTAGGACCCTATCGCGTGCTAATTGAATAACGAAAAATTACTTCTGCTGTGACGATAACACGAACCGTCCTGCTTAGGCTTTTGGAAGCACTCAGCATGACCACTTCTTCTTCTTTCTGGCATTACGTCCCCACTGGGATAGAGCCTGCTCCTCAGCTTAGTGTTCTTATGAGCACTTCCACAGTTATTAACTGAGAGCTTACTATGCCAATGACCCTTTTTGCATGTGTATTCACACTTAAAAAAAAATCGCGGTATCCTGTGAAATAAATCACCGAATTTGAACTGTAAACAATAAAAATACAGATTTTCCTGTGAAATCTACTATTTTACCGACAAAATCTGTGAAATCAACTATTTTACCGGAAGAAAATCGGTGAAATCTACTATTTTACCGGAAAAAATCCGTGAAACAAACAATTTTACTGTAACCCCTGTGAAATACTAACGAACAGTTCGGTAAAAGCATTTTTATCATCGAACTTCTGTGAAATCGTGTGACAGCCGCTCTGGCAGGCGTAAGCTTCCTTTTGTTTCAGTTTTGGCACACCACTAACAAGCAGTGATAGCTGGCTTAGTGGTAGCAAGCCTGCTTTCTGATCGATAAGTCGGGAGTTCGATTCCTGGTCGACCCATTTTCTTGTTTTTCTTATGATTTTGTTCGACGATTTTACAGAGTGTTCGGTGATTTCTCACCGAACCTTCAGCTGTTGAGATTACGGTGAAATTTCACCGTAATCCGTAATTTTTTTTAAGTGTTTATCGTGTGGCAGGTACGAAGATACTCTATGCCCTGGGAAGTCGAGAAAATTTCCAACCCGAAAAGATCCTTGACCGGTAGAATTCGAACCCACGACCCTCAGCTTGGTCTGAGCTACGCATTTACCGCTACGGCTATCTGGGCCCCTCAGCATGAACACATAAAACATAATACAGCAAAACTCACTAAGGCCTATCGTCTCCCGTTATAAAAAATATCGTTATAATTCAGCTATTTTGTGTGTAGGGTGTTCAAATAAATCCTTACACTTACGTGTTAGCTTTTAGGTTAAACAACGGATTTTCTTTATACCACACAACACTGCCATGTCTTTTTCATTGTTACAGTGATTGTTGGCCAAGAAATCTACTTCTCACATTCTGAAACTAAGGTCAGTTTCAAAGTTGAGCAAATCCTAAGCTAATTTCGCCAATGGCTTGATTTGCGATGGATAATTTCTATCTCTGTTTTTGGTAAACGAACTTCTGCCTAATGACCCAGCACTCTAAATGGTTGTATTTTTTTTTATTTTTGAACCGAACGTCTCGTAGAATATTATAAATCAAAAAGTAAGTTCGTGAGATTTCATAACTCTTTGAATATTATATTGAGAGCCCCTACATGAAATCTTATCCGTGCCCCAGGAGGCCAAATCCAACGAAAAGATCGTTGGAATTAGTCAGTAGAAACAAACATTTGCAAAACAGCAAATCCACAACATTTTTCAGAATTTGGGTTAGTTTCCAGCCACGCGAAATATGCAATTTCAGCTTATAATGTAAGAAACCCGAATCTATACCAAAAGGTCAAAAGCTCAAAGAAAAAAATTCCACCGATCAAATTATTTTCGCCCTTTCTTCGCGACTATTGTCCTTTCCACGTTGTGTCTTGCAACATTTTTTCTACAAACCAGGAAAAAACTGCTGATTTTTGCTGAAATTCAGCCATTTACACACTTAAAATAAATCGCAGTATCCTGTGAAATAAATCACCGAAATTGAACTGTAAACAGCAAAAATACAGATTTTCTAGTGAAATCTACTATTTTACCGACAAAATCCGTGAAATCAACTATTTTACCGGAGAAAATCCGTGAAATCTATAATTTTACCGGAAAAAATCCGTTAAACAAACAATTTTACTGTAACCCTGTGAAATACTAACGAACAGTTCGGTAACAGCATTATTTTCACCGAACTTCTGTGGAATCGTGTGACAGTCGCTCTGGCAGGCATGAGCTTCCTTTTATTTCAGTTTTTGCACACCACTAACAAGCAGTGAAAGCTGGCTTAGCGGTAGCAAGCCTGCTTCCTGATCGGTAGGTCGGGAGTTCGATACCCGGTCTGAACCATTTTCTTCTTTTTCTTTATGATTTCGTTCAAAGATTTTACAGATTGTTCGATAATTTTTCACCGAAGCTTCAGCTGTTGAGATTACGGTGAAATTTCACCGTAATCCGTAATTTTTTCAAGTGTGTAGTATCCCGAGCAGAAGAAAATAACTTCTGAATACCAAACTAAGGTATTCCATACCAGATAATTTCCAATACTTACAACCTGAATGAGGTATGAATGAGCTATGCAGGGCTAAAATACCTCAAGTAAAATCTCATGCATATTCTACGAACACCAAACTGATAATTAGATCAGGTATTGTAATACCTCAACAATACTTGATGGATTTTCATATAAAAGTGAAATTTTTCAATAGCAGTTCAATACCTCCAGCAGACCTCAATAGCTATCGAATACCTCAATGAAGTATTTTTAATTGTTTTAAAGATTTTTTTCAATACCATTATAATACCAAATTGAGGTATTGACAACTGAACAATACCTAATTTTGGTATGATACCAAAATATTTGTTCCTCCTCGGGATGTTACACAAAGCAATTCTTCAAAATTTTGCAAAACATCGCTTAGTTCAAGACTTGTGAAAACAGTTTAGTTTCTAGAATACTGGCTTGAGAGATGAAAAAATGACAAACCGTTCCGCGGTTCGTGTTTTTATTTTTGAAAGAACTCAAAAAGCAAATGACTTGTAAAATTCATATTCGGCTTCAGGGGCCATGATTTAAGTAAGTAAAGACATTTTCAATATAACCGAACGTTGTTTACAAGGATGATCAATGTTACCCCATATCAGCTTAATCAAATAATCACTGTAAACATGTATTTGAACATACTTAAATCTTTTGAAAACAAAAATAGGTGGAGATCCCCCAGTACCGGACAGCACCCAATACCGGACAAAGTCGAAAAATTGAGAAATCATGTTCCAATCAAGATGGGGTATTAGAAGAAAAGAAAGCTATAATAGAGACGAATGTTTGCGTAGAATAACATATCCTTGAAATATGTATGCCTTTTTAGAAAAGTAGAAAAGTTTGAAAATCTTAAAAAAAAATTACGTATCGCCTAAATGTTGAGCCTATTTAGTAATTATTTTAAATATGAAAAAATACTTTGGATCACGCAAGCATGATCGAACATAATCCTAATTTGATAGTATGAATGTATATTGTACCATAATTGATCAAAATATGGACAAATTAAAATTTTTGTTAAGCGCCTCCTGTCCCCCAGTGTCGGACAGCTTGATTTGTTATATTATATCTTTGTAATTATTGCACCAGTGTCTCTAAATACATTCATTTCTCATTGATTTCGTCGATCATGGCATCAAACATGCAATAAAATTAAGAAGAATAAACAATCAGAACAACATCGTAAAATGTGCTATTTTTCATCATATATGAAAGAATTTTTTGATGGACATCTTGCAAATTAAGATAAACTCAAATTGTTCTTGTAAATGTTGCAAATGCATTGAATTGGCAATTAGATAATATTCCTATAGTAAGAACATTCAATGATGCTCAAATTTACAGAATTCGAGGCATTTCCAGATCGTGTCCGGTATTGGGTGCACCCTTTCAAGATCGATCAATTTAGTACTAAAATACATCAACAAAATCCAATGTCAAAATTCATATTTATGTTTTCGAATTTATTTTTGTACACTACAAAAATGATAATATTTATCATAAATGGGTAACACGAGCACATAAAACCAATATTTTTCGACTTATGAATTTAGTGACTTAAGTGTCCGGTACTGGGGGATCTCCCCCTACAGTATTTAGACACGAGCGGTAGGTACCATTATTCGTTTTAAAAATACAAAACTAGCGTCATTTGGATTGTAAGATGAAAAATATATGAAATATCTCAAAAACTGATCAATGTTACTCCGGATTACGGTACAAGAATTCTGTGCCAATTTTCGGATTTTCATACAAAGTAGGCTGAAATCGTAATGGGTCGAGAATTGGTGCTCTTCCCCTATGCAACGCGATACTGTTTCCATTGGAAGCCCTTTTTCTATCATTATTTATAAAATTTTTAGCCCCAGGCTAGTTCAACTCGGGACCAATGGCTTCACTTTTCTACCGAAGGAAGTCGTCACAATGAGATCTGTGTCATAAGGGACAAGCTCGGGAATGGGATTCAATCCAAGGTTCACGGCGCAAGAGGCGTGAGTTCTAACCACTACATCACGCTATTCCCCACACGTTACCACCATTTACAAAATGCTGAATGATAATTGTAATGCAATAAATTCTATACAAACTGTACATTATTTATCATTATTCCTCAATATAAGAGATGTTCAAATACATGCACTAAATAGAACACACGCGTATTATAAAAAATAGCTTTCATAGATTCATCCCGTGCAAAGTTCGTTATGTAAAAAAGAAATAAAAAAATAATTATTAAAACAATCAAAATCTATGCATCCGTAAATTAAGAAAGTCACCCAACTTCAAAGACCAAATGAACGCTACAATAAACTTAACTTGACACATATTGATAACAGCGTGTCCATGGTAATATTTATCAATTAGATTTTTTGCAGTCAGATTTTCGGGTGTATGTACATTACGTGCATAATTAAAAGCTGTCAGAAAATCTCATGCATTTAGAAAAATTAATATTCATGAAACAAAAAAGGGCTAGTCTGTGTAAAACCATGATGAGTTGTGTCATGTAAGTGTGTAATATGTTGTAACACTAGATACTGTATTATAAATTCTATTTATCTGAATATTGATCTTTGTTATGATGATAACTTATGACGTATATATCGTATTTTATTTATCTAAAGTGGACTTTGTCCAAAGGATGTCCATTAGGAACCTTCTACCGGTTGAAGACTATTCATTTCAGCTTAAAACTTAAATATCCACAAGTAAATAAACAAAACCATAGAAGCATAACGAATGGTATAGGAAAAAAAAACAAAAACAAAACAATAATAGTATGAGAAATTCAACTCGTTCTAGCTTGTCTAACTTTTGTTTATCACACTCGGAAAAGCCATCAATATCTACGCAAAAGCAGTCAATAATTTGGAACAGATTCAACCGAAAAATCTTGAAAACTCGCACACATTTCAAATTGGTACTTACCCACCACGAATCTCTCTCTCTCTCGTGAAACGAGGCTCAAACGAGGTGAATTTCTTCGTAAACCGAGGCGAAGTGAAAGAAGAATCAGGAATGGCGGAGAAGAAGAGAGACAGAGAGAAAGTGGAACAGTTCACAACATAACCGTCAGGAAGGTGAAATCAAATAAATGAAAACAAACGGGCGTTTTGCTTTATAAACTTTTCAAATGTTTTTTTTTCTGCTGCTGCTCTATATTTTCATTCGTTTATCAGTTTTTCTCATCTTAATCAATAATAATATAATAATAGTTTTTTTTTCTTCTTCCTCCTCCTCTGTTCACTTCCGTTTCGGTTACAATTCTTCGCAAAGTTCAATTTTGTTTTGTTTGTTATTGGATGTGGCGACTCTGCTCCAACGCCGGGAGCGAAACATTTCACGCAACGTCAAACTGAAACATTTCAAACTCACCACGTCGCCCACGATTGGGGGCGAGGGCGGTGTGGACTTATAAAAATACTTTTTTATTTTCGTTTGTCGTCACTTTATGCACTGTTTGGTTTTCTATTTGCTTTAAATATATTGCTCACTACTGACTGTTTTTTAATATCGCTTTCTTTTTTTCTGGCGGCTACTTTTGTTTGAGTAGTTGGGTGTTTTAAAACTAGTTCTTAAAACTTGCTTCAATACAGTGTTGTGAAAAACTCAATTTCTCACAACTCACGCTTGGGATTTTTCATGCGTGAGTTGTCAATCATGCAACTCAGCAGTCAAAAAATCATGGATGAGTTGGCTCACCTTTTTAACTCATTGTCTCATATTTCCACAAATTACTTACACACGGCAATAATTTCTTGTTAATCTGGTAAAATTATGTTAATCCTTTCTAACGTAAACAACAACATTCGGGTTTCACGAGTTTTTGCCGGGTTTTGCGACTGAATCATTTTTTACGGTTTGAGTTGATTGAGTTGATTTTGCATCAAAATCTCAAGCGTGAGATTTGCAAAGCAGATCTCTAATGAGTTTGCTCTCACGGGAGAGCGTATTGATTGAGATTTTGAGTGTGAGTCTATCAACACTGCTTCAATATATTGCTTTCGTATGTACAATTGCTTTTTATTCAATTTTTTGTCAGTTGTTTGCCGTTTGGTTTATAATTGCTACGTTTGCTTCCTTGTGAGGATGAGTATATTTTTCAGTACTGGCTAGAGATGGTTGCTTGGGATTACTTAGCGTAAGAATAAGTTAAATAAATAAATAAATATTAACTGTCAAACGAACCTACCGTGATTGAAGGGATCGAAGCGATTGGGAACCAGCCGCAAGCATGACACTTTTGAAGTAGTTTTGCCGCTGATTGAACTTCGTTTTTAATATAATTTGCTATGCCTTTTGAAGTCGTAAACTATTCACATGGTTTTGAGTGACTAAGTAAAATTTCATTTATTAGAAGCGAAATAAATAATGGTTTCTATCAACAAGAGCGTGGATTACATAAGTCGTCTTGTTCTTGTAACTGGCTTCAGTTTCGGTTAATCCTAGTTTTGGGTTAATTTTTGGTTTCATTCTACTGTATGGGACTGTATGCCTCAGTTTGAGATATTTACAACGTTTTAGTTTTGGTTTTGTAGTTTTGATTTGAACCCTAGCGATCCTGAGAATAAGAGGGTCATCTTAAAACGTAATGAGATCATTTGAAAGCCTCTCGCACTGTCTCTTCTCGGTTATACTTTGACTAGATTACACTCCATTTTTTACAACTGTATGTAAATTGCTTACTGAAGTTGAATAAGTTTGAAAAGGGGTTTACTCCCAGAGTGGGATCTCCGAGGAGGAGATACTCTTTTCGGGAGATTTTTGATAGTTAACTCTACTGCTGAGAAGGGGTAATAATTAACAAGGGGGGTTTACCGAAATATATAGTTGAGTAAATATGTTTGTGTGTAGGTGATTTCGATTAAAAGTTATCTAGATAAGTTACTAATTGCTCGATTATTTGGACTAAAGCTCTCGGTTTCCGTTTTCTGGATGGAAAACTAATTGTGTATGCCACGTGAGAGTACAAATCAGAATTGACAATCGCTGTCCCCTTCCGGAAAGCCCGGAAGGCGAACGTCGGTAGGGATTTCCCGTATCCGAAGAAACGAACTTTAAATTGACTATACAATATACATATGCAAGTAAGTTTTCATCTCAGTGTCAAAGCCCTAACCTAACTCCTAAAACTCACACACATTCTCCACTCTGGTTTTTGGACCGAACGGGAGCTGACCGGCAAAGCGACGATACTCCCGTCCAATCCGTTCAAATCCTATTGCACGTGTTACCCACATCCGTCCACATCAGCACGTTCCGGTCCGATTGTTTCCAGGAGAAAGGAATTTCACAAAAGAAGGCAAACAAACGGAAAATCCTAACCTCTAAACAACTCGTTTTCACAGTTTCTCTTTTCTTCACGCGCCCATCGTGCACTTGGCAGATAGGGTTACCATCCGTCCTGATTTCTAGCATTTTCGGCCAAAATTGTTCAACTAATCCGTTTATTTATGCAGACATGAAGGGAATCTCCTGATTTTCTTTACTGACCGGATGGTATCCCTATTGGCAGAGCGAGATTTGCACCGGAGAAGGGTTCCCATCCCGCACCAAACCCTTCATCCCTTTTTCGGGGAGTCCCATTGTTAGTGCCATAAACCCTTAACGGCCAGTGGTAAGTACTTTGACACCTGTCAACCAGGACCGATGCGGAAGATAATTCATTGCTCGTTTTTTTTCCTTTGCACCCGAAACTCTTTTTCAGGGTAATCAGTTTTCTTCGGTGGCGAAGGGCGTCCCTTCGGATCCGTCGCTAATCTCTTGCCGCAGAGACCGGAGACCCGATCCCTCGGGATTTCGGGACACTAAATGAAGATGATTGATTTGACAAATTAATTTCCCGTTGTAAAAGTTGAGTGACAGCTATTTACAATCTTTTCTTCGCTCGGATAAAAAGCTTCTCATATAAAATCTAAGGCTACGAGATCTAGCATCTCCCTTTCTAAGTGCTTTATGTGTGCAAGTGTATCTGTGGTTAAAAGTGTCTCTCTGTTCAATAACTGCGGCTCGTTGTTTTTGCGTTACAATGCATGTTTCTTTTTCTCATAATCAATCAACATCTAAAGAAGCGCTTGTCAAAATTTGCAGCTTGGCATCTTCCTTCGCACCGCACGCACGCCACCAAAAGATGGCGCTGGTGGCGCTCGGAAGAAGCCCTATATTTTCAGCAATAAAAACTCAACTGTCATTCACATCTGCATATTGCGGTTTACCTTACCGTATAGACCTCTACCTCTGCTACCAGAACCTGCCTTCAGAGAACTATTTACAGAAAGTAAAATCCGGCTGCCCCGGAAGACTCTCAAAAGTCGAGTGTCAACAAAAACAATTGCTTTACTTACGTCCTAATTCGTTGTTTGAGAAACGTTGCTTTTCGTTCAGAACTTTCGTTGCATTTATGAACAGGGATTTATATGCTTACTTCGTGTAGGTAATTGCTTATTTACTAGCGTTTTGCTTTCATTTGGGCGAGAAATTCGCGTCGCCTTCGAGGGAAGATTGAAATAAGAAACTAACTTCTGATGGATGGCAAAAATTCTGCACTAAAAGTCGCAAAAAATTCGTTGATTCGCTCGTTGTGGGTCACAAAATGCATTTGTTTCGAAGTTTTAGTCTGTTTACTGCACAAAAGGGAGAACTTTCCTAAAGAAAGTGAAATAAGAGTCGATGAAATACAGCCAAATGCTTTCCTTGGTCATACTTGGATTGATTGTCCCAGAAGAAATCTCGCAAAACTTTTCAAGAGGACCTATTCAACATTGAAAGACTCTCTTTGTTAGCATTCTCTGTAATCAATAACTC
This sequence comes from Aedes aegypti, assembly GCF_002204515.2. Classification (NCBI taxonomy): domain Eukaryota; kingdom Metazoa; phylum Arthropoda; class Insecta; order Diptera; family Culicidae; genus Aedes; species Aedes aegypti. The sequence goes on along the minus strand of NC_035108.1, from coordinate 114,189,316 downwards.
TGCCACATTAACCTCTATTGTTTCATTTTTCGTATAAAACATTAGTCAAAGACATTGTCTTTGGATCTATAGTGAAAAACTTCCCAAAAGCTTAAGTATTGCATTGTAAGAAATGAAAGAGAGTGTGAGAGGAGAGAATCTCTGTTTGTGACATAGGCCCTTTAGTTAAGTTCAGCGAATTGGCGTACAACAAGACTTGGTAGGAGTAGCATCGTTTTAATAACAGTTCAAGCACAGACGTAGCATTCTATGCTCTTTCCATAAATTGTCTCTAATTGGTTTTAACACACTTTCGCTATCTGGTGATCGCTTGGCGAAACACAGTGTTTTAAGCATTGGGCGTTACGTCTGTTTGTCTACGATTTACTGCTGCGAAGGTGAAAAAATCTGATTTGCATATGAAGCTACAAACCTTTCCTGTTAAAGACTAGGCGAAGACTAGATTTTTGTATGAATTATCCAGTAGATAAACTTTAAGCGTCATCTCACGTTCTAATCACTTACACATCTAGCGGTTATTATCTCTTTCACTTTCACTCTTGCACACTTCTTCTCAACTGGCACCAACTGATTTAACAATTTTGTTTCGACCTTACTCTAGCTTATTCACTACGTTCGTTGCCATGTTATTTTCATGTAGTTCTACGTTTCTAAAGAATATCTTCATTCATCATTTCATTCGACTTCACTCGATACTAAATTAACTCAAACTGAACGGGATTGTAACTTTGAAGTAATAGTAGCCTCACTGAGTTTTGGTTGTCTCTCAAACCATCCCGTTCATATCGATGTGTGAACCAGCCAAGGGGTGTGCAAATTTCATTTGCTTCACGTCGATTTATTACACTTTTATTCGGTTTCTTACTTAATGGACGAATTTACAATGTTTTTTTTTTTTGTTTTTGAATCAATTGGCAAGTCGTAGAAGTCAAGCTACGCGAAAAGGATTAAATTCACATGGGATGAATTTTGAGAGAGTACTCTGAACGGTAACTCATTTCATATCTCGCGTTCAGCATGATAAGGGCGTATCAGCAATGATCGATTTCTCTTCATCGATTTTCTCTTTGGGTTCATTAACAAATTTCATAACGCCGAGACTGGCCATTTTTGACACCCACCCACCCCCTCCTAACGCTTTTTGTAAGAATATTTTTCTAATTTCGTATAAACTGTTACATCTTGAGGACACCAACCCACTTCCTTCAGCGTTATGAAATTTGTGAATGGGCCTTTTTGCTTATTACTTGGCCAAGCGATTAACTGCTATTTTCAACTCAGTAGAAAGTACTCATCGTCTTTCGTCACGCTGCATTAAAAAAGTCACAATAATCGATTGAATTCTGTGTACTAATCGAAAGAGAAAATTTACGAAGAGAAATCGATCATTGCAGATACGCCTGTATGATACTGAACGCGAGATATGTCAGATGACAGATGGGAAGAAGAGTACACAGATTTGTTTTTCATCACGATTCCATCAGAATCGAACTCTAAACAATTGTACATGGAATTTTGGAGAACAATTCTCGAAAACTTATTCAAACAGCATCAAGCCTGAAAAGTCAACTAACTTACTTTATTGATCATACATGTTTCGCAGGAAAAAATCTACACGTTCCGCTCTAAATCAACTCGATTTTTTACGTTTTTAAAACGACGTAAGTAAGATTTTCAACTTTCGCAATCTTACCACTTCTTTCGCCCCTATGTTGTATGGAGAAACAAAGTGACTTAACCGCGAATCAGAACAAAACACTAGTAACAACTTTACTGCAATCACGCAATTCTAAGCGGGCTTGAATGAAGGTCATACACTTGACTCGGAAATGTGACCAAGATTCTGGATCCCATTCTTTTGAAATACCAAGTCTTTCTATCGGAAACTAAATATAGTTTTGTCTAAAATTTAGACAACAATCGTCAAAAATTTAGTGCAAGATTTTTGTATAAGATTTGCTGAAAAGAATTCTGTAGGAAATTTTAGTAGCTATGCTGGGTGGAATTCTGTCGGAGTCTAAAGCATTTTTTTTAATTCGGAATGAAATTCGACAAAAAAATCTTTTAGAATATATCAGAATCTTATGTGGATCAAGATGAAAGTACTGCCGAAATCGTGAGCTAAATCTGTCAGTATCGCGAGTAGGTTTTTTCTTGCAAATTCTTCCTATGTCAGAATCTATTGAAATACTGTGACAGATTCATTTTGAAATATCGGACAAGATTTTTTCAAGAAGACTGAATAATGTTTCGTCGAAAATGTAAACAAAATTCAACCATAATCAATTTAAGTAGCTATACTGGGTACGTCTAAAGCAAGATTTTTTGGAATTCTGAGTAAGATTCGATAAAAAAAATCTACACAGGACTTTTAGATAAGAGTAACAATCCAAATACACAGCAGGTATCAGCAACAATGCTGGGTAGAAATCTGCCTGAAATTCTGTCAGATTTCTGAGCAAACTTCTGTGTCGGAATCAAATGGACTCTAATGGTAAGTAGGATTTACTAGGAGTATCTTTAAGGCAAAATTTCTATGGAATTCTAAGCGAGCTTCAATCGAAGCCATGCGCTTGACTCGGAAATGGTAGTAATATTCTGGATCTCATTATTTAGAAACACTGAGAATTTTACTATACAGCCATTCCATGGAAAACCAATCTAGTGGGTCATCGAATTCCGAGAAAATTTGCTATTTTGTTTCTTATCCGACAAAGGGATACACGTGTTTTTGGAGTTTTTGATTAGGGTGACCATTTCCAAACCCAATTTTCAATTTTCTTGGACGAAATGAAAGCTAAAGATTTTGACTTTGCAAGAAAAATATAAAATTACACAAAAATTGTTTGTTTTTTACACGAAAAAAAATCAAAAATTTCCGCTTTTTCGTGTTTTTACAGCCTCGGGACAAAAGGGGCTATTGCTGTTCTCATTTTTTCTTGAAAGTTTACTGTCAAATTATCAGCGATGAATGTTTTTAGGTTTTGAGATATATTTTTTTGGATATAAAAAATCAGCTTTCTTTCATCGGCACGCACTGTAGGTCTCAGCGCATAAAGATTTTTTAATTTAAAAATAAAATCATAACTTTTGAACTGTTCAACCGATTTCCAAGCTTAAGATTTCAACTTTTCAAAAAAAAATATCGAACTCTGAAAAAAAAATTTACCTGAAAATATATAAAATTTTTAAAAAAAGTTGAAAATTTTTATTTTTTTTCACGTAACATATTTTTTTTAGATTTATTATTATTTTTCTGGAAAGTTTAAATAAGCTTCTATTTCATTAAAAAAATAAAATCGGTTGAGCTGTTCGACAGTTATGATTTAAAAAAAAATCTGGTGCGCAGAGATCTACAGTGTATGCCGATGAAAAATGACTGATTTTTTATTTTCAAAAAAATATATTTCAAAAAGTAAAAAACCTACATCGCTGAAAATTTGACAGTAAACGTTAAATTTTCTGAAAATTCAAGCAAAAATTAAAACAACATTAGACCCTTTCTTCCCAAGGCCTTCAAAACACAAAAAACGGAAATTTTTTATATATTTTTTCATGTTAAAACATTTTGTGTGAAATTTTATATTTTTCTTGAAAAGTCAAAATTCTTAGCTTTCATTTCCAAGAAAATTGAAAATCGGCTTAGCGGTTCAAAAGTTATGATTTTTTTTAAATAAACAATTTGCAAAATCGCGATTCCTCTTGTCACCATATTTCGGCAATGGTCACCCTAATCAAAAAACCCAAACACACAGAATTTTTTATAGGATTTGTTGAGAAGAATGTTGATGGATTTTTTTAGCAGCTATATTGAGTAGAACTCTGTCGGAGTCTAAAGCAAGATTGTTTTCAATTCTTAGTAGGATTAGATACAAACTCTGAACATGATATAGATATCAGAGTAACAAACCCAATTCTTAATAGTAATCAACAACAATGCTGGGTAAAAATCTATCTGAGCTAAAAGCAAGAAATTTTCAAAATTTATAGTTATTTTTTTTTAAGAATCAAGCACTTGATTTTATAATCTTAGTAAAAATTCTTCTGAATCCTTTGATAGATTCTGCTGAAAAGTTCTGTAGATCACTAAACAAAGTTCTGTAGGGATTCTGAGCTGACAATAAGCTGAGAAGCAGGTTCTGTCCCAGTAGGGACGTAACGCCAGAAAGAAGAAGAAGGGATTCTGAGCAGAATTTGATCGAAATCCCTAGCAAGTATTTTTCCTAGACATTTTGAAGAAACATTGAGAGATTTGTGGATAAAAATTTCTGTCGGAAACCTGAACAGAATGTTGCGAGGATTCTGTCGGAGTTCCAATCAATATGATGTCTAAATGCAGCGCAAGCTTTCCTGCACATGATTCAAGCTGAATTCGATTTGGTCTGAATCCTGTGGCAAAAACTTTTGGAGTCAAAATTTTTTGACTTGGATTTTGTGAGAAAAAAAATATTGTAGGAATTCTGAGCCGAAATCTGACAAAATCTTAAGCAGAAATTTCTGATAATGTAGGGTTATGTTGGAGTATGAACTAAGTTTTATGTTTCGAAATTCTACAAAACCTTCGAGACATAAGTCCTGCGCATGATTTGGAAAAGTATGTTAAACTCTGTCTCAAACCTGTGTCAAGTTCATATGGAAAACTAGCCAAGATTTGATAAAAATACAGGACAAGGTTTTGTCGGAGTGCTTAGAAAGAATCCCTCGCATGCATTGTAAAAAGAAAAACGGAATTCTAAGCAGAATCCTGTTCCAATTTAGTGCAAGAGCCTATCTTAACCCTAGTTAGAATGCTGTCCGAGTTCAAATCAAGATATTTCCAAATTCTAAGAAAAATACAATATTATGTTAGATTTTTTTAACATACTAGGATAGATGTTGTAGAATACTAGACGAAGTGCTGCAGGATATATGAGAAGAATTCGATCAAAACTATTAGCAAGGATGCTTTGCTAATGTGAAATATTGTGAGATATCTGAACAAAATGGTGTCATAAACTTTGGCATGATCTATCAGAATGCTGTTTGGAGTTCAAAGCAAGATGTTCTCGAAATTAAAGTAAACTGTAATGTAAACCATTTGAATTTTAAAAGAAAAATTCGAACATCTGAATAAAATTCGGTTTGAATACTTTGGTAGATTCTTATGAAATGCCTTACCAGATTTCGTTCATAATGATGAGCTATAAATTTTGTCAAAAATATGAGCCAAGTTCCGTCGGAATCTTGAAAAGCAATTGTATGAAGCTTAGTTAGAAGTCCCACGTATGGCTTGATAACGTGACTTTAATTCACTCTTCAACTTGTGTCAGATTGAAAATATATACTAATCAAGACTGTTTAGTATACAGCACAAAGTTTTGTCGGAATTATAAGCAGAATTCTGTCGGAATCCTTAGAAAGAATCCTTCGCATGTTTTTAAATTGGAAAACGGAATTCTGAGCAGTATTCTGTTCCAATTTAGAGCAAGAGCCTATCCAAACACTAGGTAGGATTCTGTCGGAGTTCAAGCCAAGATGTTTTTGAAATACTGAGTAAAATACAATTAAATACAATTTGATGTCAAATTCTTTTTACATACTAGGAAAGATGTACGTGAATACTAAACGATGTTCTGTAGGAACTATGAGCAGAATTCGGTTTTAACTCTCAGCAAGGATCCTTTGCAGCCATGCTTAAGAAATATTGCGAGATTTCTGAGGAAGAAGTTGTCAGAAACCTTGGCAGGAATCTATCAAAATGTAGAAACCCCGCATATGGTTCGATCATCTGAATGAGATTCGGTTTGAATACTTTGGCAGATTCTGAAAAAAAAAAAACGGATTTTGTTAATTAATCTATATAAATAAAAATAGAGTGGTGTTTGTATGTCACGAAATGGCTTCCGAACGGGGCAACTGATTTGAATGATTATTTTTCCGTTTTGTTCGTCAGGGGTTCCGACGTGTTTGTGTGTATAAAAATCCCAGGGTATTTACCGGGAAAGTCGGTAAAACGAGCGTGAACGTAACTGTCATTTTGTATGGGAAGATCCAGAGCGTTTTTCAAAAGCCTACTTGATGGCAAGGCGAAGTTTGCCGGGACCACTAGTATGATATAAATTTTGTCGGAATTATGAGTCGAAGCCCGTCGTAATTTTGAAAAGGAGTTCTAGGAACTTCAAGTTAGAAGTCCTGCGCATGATTTTGAATCGTGACTTTTATTCACTCTATAACTTGTCGAAATCCTTAGCAAGAATCATTCGCATGAATTGTGAAAAGACAAAACGGAATTCTGAGCGGAATTCTATTCCAATTTAGAGAAGAGCCTATCCAAACACTAAGCAGAGTTCTGTCGGAGTTTTTTTTAATTCTAATTAGACAAGACAAGGTTTTTTGTTTGTTTTAGCAAAATTTCGAACCAATCCTTCACATGATTTGAAAATGTGAGTAGAATTCTATCTGAATCATGTTAACATTCTTTAGTAATGCCAAGCATTTTTTATTGTACACTTGGTATTGTTCTGACGGAATTTTAAACAGAATTTGGTCGAACTTTCAAACAAAAACTGTTTTTTTATAAATTTGGAGTAAAGATTTAATGATTCTTATATAAAAATTCTGCCAATCTTTAGCAGGAATCTACAAGAATGCTCAATAAGATTCTTTCGGAGCATACTGAATATTTCCAGAGAAATTCTGAGCAATATTCAGTATTGCTACTCCTGTACACGATTCAAAAGTCTGAGTCAGGTGATGTGTTAATCAACCTAATGTCTAATTCTGGTTTGGATTCTGTCGGATTCCAACATACCATTGAAATCCTGCGCATGATATAGAAATGTGAATATGATCCTATCTGAATGTCAGCAAAACCGTTTTGTCAGAATGCTGAGCAGAGTTCAAACGAAATCTTTAGTAAACATTCTTTACAGGAATGATGAAAATGTGTCGGAATGCTAAGTAGAATTCTGTCGGAATATTGAACATATAACTGCCAGACCGATGGGTATGATTCCATCTAAGTGCAGGACAAGAATTTTTGAAATTCTGAGCAAGATTCCATACCAATCCCTCACATGGTTTTGAAATCTAAGTAACATTATATCTGAATCATGTTTAGATTTTTTTGAAAATACCAGGAGACTTCCTGAAGTACACTTGGCAATTTTTTGTCAGAATTTTAAGAAGAGTTCGATCGAAATTTTTAACAAGAGTCTGTTTCAGAAATTTGGATGATATATGGCCAGATTATTGTGTAAAATTCTGTCTCAATTCTTAACAGTAATCTACCAGAATGTTAAATAAGATTATGTCGAAGTATACAGGAAGATTTCAGAGAAATTCTAGGCAAGATTCAGTATAATTCCTGTACATGATTCTAAAATTTTAATCAGATCCTGTCTAAATCAATGTAATGTCTAATGCTGGTTAGGATTCTGTCGGAGTTCAAATAATTTTTGGGATATGATACGGAAATGTGAATAAGATTCCGCCTGAATTTCAGAGAGACCATTTTGTCAGAATTCTGAGCAGAATTCAAACGAAACCTTAAGTAGCAGGAATAATACAAATGTGTCGGAATTGCAAGTAGAATTCTGTCGAACCGTTTTATACGCATCTACCACATCGCTTGGTATGATTCCATTGAAGTGCAAGACAAAATTTTTTTTTTCAAAATTTCAATTCATCCTTTGAAAATCTGTGTAAGATTATATTTTAAGTATGTTTAGGATTCTTTGAAAATGCCAGGCAATTTCCTGTTGTACACTGGGCAATGTTCTGTCGGAAATTTGAACAGAGATTGATCAACATGTTTTAACATTATTTTTTTAAAGAAATTCTTGATTCTTGTGTAAAATTCTGTCATAATCCTCATCAGGAATCTACCAGAATGCTCAATAAGATTCTGTCGGAGTATACAGGAAAATTTTAGAGTAATTCTGAGCACGTTTTTTTTTTTGTTTATTTATTAAGGTGAATTTTAGCTCACTGACATATGGCTAGTTCTTCACCTGACTGAAAATGCCAGAGGGGCGTCCCACGAAACATGAGTAAAGAAGGATGGTCAGAGGGGCCAGCCTTTGAGCCCAACCATGGGGTCTCACCATTGCGGGTTTCTAACGTAGGACTATAGACACAACATTTCAAAAAGGAGTTACGTGCACCTTTGCTGGGCCGACGATTTCTGCAGCCGAGAAAAAGAGAAAGGATCGTTGGCGTGGTTGCGATTGATGACTTTGTTGTTGGATGGGTTTTACCCCCGAAATCGAAACTCAGAAGCACGTTTCAGAATAACTCCTATATATGATTAAAAAGCCTGAGTCAGATTCTGTCTGAATCATGTCTAAAGGTTTTTTGGTAACACCAGGCAAATTTTTTGTCAATTTAATTTCAACCTTAAAAGAATTTGATCGAAACCCTTATCCAGAACCCTCTGCAGGAAATTGGAGGAAAGTTCGACATATTTCTGAGCAAAATTCCATCGTAATGTCTAATACTTAGTAGGAGTACAAAGGTTTCTTCAGGAGTACAAAAATAAACTGTGTATGATTCTGCAATGCGACTTTCATTCTGTTCAAAATTAGATTGTAGAAAACTAAACAAGGTTATGTGGGATTTTTTTTAACAATCTGTCCAAAAGAACAAATTTTCTTAAATAAATATGGGAATCTGCGATTCCCAATGCTAGTTTTCTGACACGAGTCACTCAGGTGGTCCCACGAAAGCAAATGAACCTGAACTATTTATTTCAAACTAATGAGTTGAAGATCAAGTAGGAAAACCAGCTGATGACAGTTTCATGTTTTGTCATGGTTTTATAGCTGACTTAAATCTCAAAATTAGCCTTTAAAGCCTAATAAAGCCAAATAATGCCAAAATATTTACTTTGATACTTTCTCAAATCATTGGAATCTCTTTTCCCATTTCTTATATCATATTATAGTTCCAGAGCGTCATCTGAATTCTTCTTCCACCCATCTGTTATCAAATGAGTTACCTTTCGACGCACTCGAGCTTCCCAGTTACCCACCGTCGAAGCACCGGCGATCGTGACAACGATAACGACGGCTAACTAGCTGTGGCTAGTTAGTAACCTGTATAAGGATTGTAAACGAGACCACTAAGAGAAAAAAAAACCCAAGCTTTCCCCACGGGAGCAGCAACGTAACATGTAACACGGACGATGAATAAATAATTGAATAAAATCTAATAAATAGTGCCCGGGATGGGAGGAGGAACTCCTGTTGGTTGGCGTTGGTTACGTAGTTGCAGTTTTTGACGACCAGGTTGCGCTGGAGAATGAGGTGGAATGGTAGTGATGATGATGATGATGATGAGAGGAAGGAGGGGGCGATGAAGACGACTGCCAGTAGGTAAACCAGTAGAAGGATCGACTGGGAATGATTAATGAGAAAATTGCTTGCAGGGAAGTTTTTTCTGTGTTTTCCCTGGGTCGTATCGTGGCCTGAAGCATTAGACGATTGGTGAGAACAACGGTTGATCAAATCGCAAAAACGATTAATATTGCGTGTCTGTCAGTTTTTTTTTGTGAGCTGGATTCAACTTCAAACAGATGAACTCAAATCCATTCGTCTAACGGCTGCATATGAGCCACTTTTGCGATCCAGTCACGGCTCCGCTTACCGGCAAAAATGAAGACCCTGTCACTCCTTTTGCACCTTCAACTCCTACTACCATAACGTTGCTTATTCACTCCTCCTAGCCTCACTGTTTGTCACAGAGTTACACTCCGCTTTGACTGACTTATCAGTTTCCTCATTCCGGGTGCGCCACTGAGTTGCTCCGAACGCAACCTCAAGTTCAACATTTATTTCTTCATCTATGTTCGTGTTCTGTGGTTCTTATCTTCCCTCTAGATGTGTCACCCCTGCAACCCCAGAAATCTACTGTTCCGTCACAATTTGCGATCTGTACTGCATGGGCGTAGTCTAAATCCGTTGCTGAGAGGATAATTTAAAATCATCGCTTTTTGGACACCGTTTTTCCGATTGTAATAGAAGAGTGTTTACGTCCTTTGAAGTTGTACTAATTGTCATTTTGTCGGCCGCCTCCCCTTAATCCTGGCTACGCCCATGAAGCACTGTGACGCCGGACGGAGAAAGTGACGCCTGCGATAACGGAGTCCAACAAGCCTACCTTCATCATTTGACATTATACCCTCCCCCTTGGTTCGCTGATAACCTCAAAATTCTTGAGTTTTCCTTCTCCCCATTCCTACCTTTTTTTTCTGCTGTAGGCTTGAGTTTTCACTCTCAGATTTCGGGAGCGGCAGCGATAAGAACACTGTGCTTCCGTGACGTCGACGGTTTTTCTTGTGCTCCTCCGGCTTCGTGTCAACTGGTGAACCCTTCAAGAATGAATGGGGGGAGCGCACTTCCCCTAACAAAACGGGTGTCAAACGAGCGAGCGATACCTTTGCTTCAACGAGAGTTTTAAAATGCTGTAATTAACTTGTTTCTTGCTTGTTTTTTTTTGCTTCCTTCAACCTAACCTCTGCTCACGTTTTGTACAGTTTCACTTGCATTCAATGCGCCTCAGCCCAGGGTTGTTGCGATAAATATAGTTAAGAGGGTTGTAAAGCAGTTTCCTACAGGTAAAAGTCAACGCATAATTGAAATTGGTAGTCCTACCACTAGGTTAATTGAATCGGTTAATTGCTCTTTGGGATTGCTTCTGGAATAATGCTTCTTTTTTTCTGTCTAGAGGATTTTATCCGTAAATACTTGTTCACTTGACGTTTCGTTTCGCTTCTTGTTTGGATGTTGCAAAGTGTGTTTGTTTGTTGTGTATACAAGTGTTTGTTTTCTAGGTATGTTTGTCTATGTTCTAGAATTATAAGGTTTAATCAAAACGGAAAGAAATGGTAAAACTTGCACGTTTTTAAAAGTGGAAAACGCTACTTACAAACTGCTTCCGTACATTCCCGCTAAAATCAAACCCCTTCCTATTGAAAACTAGCTTTTTACACTCCACAAAGCGATTGCACTGACTGCATAAATGGTGGCACTACGATCTAGCCGCCGTCCATCTAGTTTAAAATAATACGATAAGCCTTGGTGGCGGCCAGGGCGGCCGCATCCACTATCGGTTACCCGCTGAAGTTGACGTTTATGTGAACCGCCGCCGTCGGATGGCTGCCGGTAGTCAGGATGGTCGTTGTTCCGTTGACGGCTCCCAGAACAGCTGCAGCCGTCGGATTCGTTGTTAGGATGGTGGCGGTCCGTGCCGGCGATGGACCGCTGTTGCTAAGACTATTGCTACTTGCCAGCAAACTGCCGGCCACATTCTTCATCACAAGTATATTGCTGGTGGCGACTCCACTGCTGGCCGCTGCTGCCGCCGCCAGGGTGGCAAAGTTTTGATTTAAAGCTTCGTCGTTGTTGTTCTCCTTCTTCACCTGCACCCGCGCTCCGAGTTTCTCCACCAGGGACACTCCGGCCATCACATTGTGGCTTTCGTGGATATCCATATCGTCGAGGCTATGAGTTGGGCTCAGCAACGGAGGCGGACCCAAACTGGGATCTTCCTTGAAACACGCCGATTCCAGATGTTTGTTGAGGTACGACTTGAGTGCGAACGTCTTGTGACATCGTTGGCACTGGTAGTTCTTATCTATGGAGTGTGTCTGCATGTGCGCCCTCAGATTGGACCGATCGGCGAAGGCCTTTCCGCAGTGTGCGCAGCCATAAGGTTTCTCACCGGTGTGCGACCGCAGATGACCCTGCAATAACCAAGGTCTCGAGAACAGTTTTCCACAGACTCCGCAACTGTGCGATAATTTGTGCGTTAGGACGTGCATCGCTAGAGCAGGCATAGACACATAAGCCTTACCGCAGGTCATACACTTCTTCGCCGACTGCGAATCCAGACTTCGGTGCGTCTGCTTATGCCGTGAGAGATTGCTCGAGGTAGCGTACTGCTTTCCACACTCGGTGCAAGTGTATTTGGCCTTAGTCTCCAGAACTACTTTCGGGTCACTAATCTTCTTCTTCGATCGACCGTCGCTCACAAAAAACGCTTCGTACGTATAGGCTACCGTCTTACATGGTTTGCTATCGTCCAGGGTGTTTGTGCTATTCTTGTTCTCGTTCTGTTCCGGCGATCCCAACGAACTAGGCACGGTCTGAAGTCGTTCCTCCTGTTGCATCAGCTGCTGGCTGTGGTGCTGCAGAAGTTGGTGTGGCGCAGGAGGTGGAAGAAATGCTGTCGACGCACTCAGATCCAAAATAGCGTGCGCCGCATGAAGGTCCTCTTCGGCTGGGATTCGGATTTCGTAGTTTCGGGGCCTGTCGTCCAGCGAGTACGGTCGGTAGATGTCCTTCTTCTTCGGGGGTAGCGACAGGGCCGTACCGGAGCTGCTGAAGAGGTGCTTTTTCACCGACGAGGGACTGCCGTGAGAGGGACTTCGGTGTGGGTCTTCCGGTGACCGAGGCGGAGACGTCGGAGTTGGCGGCAGGATGTAGTGCGTTGTTTGCTGCTGCTGATAGCTTCCTCCGTCATGTTCCAGCTTGGGAAGGTAGGCGGTGAAGTGGTGTGTGATGTCCTGGCTATAACCTGAAACGGGGAGAAAAAAGGGGAAACATCTGTTGAAAAGAGGTCATTGGTCGGTGAGTTGAACATGGTGATGGGTTTATTCTGTTGTTCTAGCTAGACGCAAAGCACGACATGGATTTTCGTCCGCATAAATTGCTTACAAGTGGGTAATTTGAGACGATTTCTTTCGGTGTGAGCGAAAGCGGTTGGGTTTGGTGATAGTAGATGTACGTATGGGGGGTTTCCTTTTCTTCACGAAATGTGCTTTCATAGTGTTGCTGGCGCGGTTACATGGGAGGTAACAAAACAGCTATTACTATTCTGACACAATCATCGGCCATAGTTATGCTGTGCTGTTGCCAGGAGGAATAAATTAATGTTAATATGAGGTATCGGATATATTGATGAAAAGAAAAAAAAGTAATTGAGATAATTCAACATACCTTATCGATTATCAAATACGCAAACACTGGGAAATTAAGCATGAGATTCGTTTATATCCAGGAGTTCCACAAAAAATTTGCCAAGAAATCCGATAAGAGATAATTTCATACATTCGACAAGAATTCTTTTTGGGATTTCTTTTTATTTACCACCGTAAGCTTTTCTTTAGATTGTTCAAGGAATTTATTTAATATCCATTCCAATCGTTCTAGGGAGTAACTCAAATTTCTTCATCGATATTTAATAGAAATTCTCGGATGAAATCAAAGAAATTTCTTGTAAATATCTTGAGGTATTACTGAAGATATCTGAAGATATTTTCAAGAAGATTCTTTGATTTCATCCGAGAATTGCCATATAATCTCTACTAATATTTTACATTGAATTTCTCTTAAGACACTTCCAAGAATTCGTATTTAGAATCATGATAAAACTAGATCAAGATAGAAACAAATCAAAGAACATACTGGGAAGCTTGTAGGGACTCCTCTAAATTTCTTAATTCATTCCTACTCCAGCTAATTCCAAAACGATGCCCATAGTTATGTTTTAGGAATTATTTTTTTAAGAATCATTTGATTTTTTTTTTTGAACAATTTTTTGTTTTTTTCTCCTCTTCAGATATCCTTAGCAATCCCTTAATATATTCCTTTTAAATTGATCCTGATAACTCTCTTAGGATTTCATAAAGTACATTGACAAAAACATTGATATAATGCACTCTACGATGAATCAAAATGATTTTTTGGAGTAATCTATGAGAATCCTTTTTGAAATCATTCAAGAAATTCAATTCCAGGAATTCCACTGAGAGCATATTCAAGCATTGTCTAAAGCTAGGGTTCTTATGTAAATACTCCAAAGATTTTTCCAATAATTTGCCTTGAACAGTTTTTAGATATCCTAGCTATTTTACAGGAATGCTGATTGTGCTCCTTAACGAAGTTTGCCTAATTCCTTAGATAGTATGAAATTTTAAGATTTTTTTCCTGTATATTTTTTCAAGCATTCTTTCACGGATTATTCTGGGTAGCGCTTCAGGTATTAAATATAGAGATCTTATTACGATTCATGCAAGAGTTTTTCCATGCATTTCTCTGGGGTTCTGTTAGAGATTTTGCTAAGAATTTTAAATGGAAGTTCTCCTGGGGTTAAATGACGTTTTTTTTAAACTACATCAAAAGAACATTTAGATGTATATATTTTTTTCTCGGTATTCCTCCAAATATTGACACAGAAATTTGTAAGGGACTTATTGAAAAAAAAAATCAATAACGAACAATCATTTCAAACAATCTGAAGAAACTTCTGGATAGATTACTCAAGAACTCTACGGAAAAAGATTTTGTCAGGACTTCATTCGAAATTCGGGTTGAATATCAATAGTTTTAATTTCTTCATCTTCTTTCTGGCGTTACATCCCAACTGGGACAAAGCCTGCTTCTCAGCTTAGTGTTCTTATGAGCACTTCCACAGTTATTAACTGAGAGCTTTCTTTGCCAATTGACCATTATTGCATTTGTATATCGTGTGGCAGGTACGATGATACTCTATTCCCTGTGAGTCGAGAAAATTTCCAACCCGAAAAGATCCTCGACCGGTGGGATTCGAACCCACGACCCTCAGCTTGGTCTTGCTGAATAGCTGCGCGTTTACCGCTACGGCTATCTGGGCCCCTAATAGTTTTAATTTATTAGAGTCTTCTGGGTTAGCCTCTCTAAATAAAACTATATAATTTATATGAATAGCTCTAAGAAAACCACCAAACAATTAATCTACAGATTCCAAAGAAAATTTCTCAAGATTGTATTCCATAAAATTCCAATATGGCAAATCTCTAGAAAAAAAAATCTTCAGACTTACAGAAATTCTGAAGAAGTCTTCAAATCTGGAAATTCTGGAAGGGTTTTTCAGAATTTCTTGAGGGAATAGAATTTCCTTAGGACGTCGGGATTTTTTTTTTAATTATAACCTAACTATGAATATATCCAAGAACACTACCGAAAATAAATCTGCAAAATCCAAAGGAAATTTCTAGAGTATGTTGAGAGAAATTCCTAAAGAAACATCTGTATACAGCTCTCAGGAATTCTTGGGAGAAATTATGTAGCAATCTACGGATAAAATCTGGAGGATTCTGTTAAATTTTGCTCGAAGAAATGTTAAGAAGAGTTCATGAGAAAAAAAAAACTGTTAAGATTTCCTAAAGAAGTCCACAAAGTAGTTCTTTTTGAATCAGAGAGATTCTGAGAGAATTTTAGTGATCTTGTAATAATTCATGATTTTTGAAATACTCGTTAGTGTTAATCCTGAAGGAGTTCTTTTTCGTGTTTCAAAAAAATTAAATGTTGTTTTACAGTTTTTCTCGAAGATATCACCCGAAAAAAATGTTTGAAGAAATCATTTGCTGTTTTTCATTATAAATGTCTGTAGAAATTTCTACAAAGTATTCGATAGAATAATGTTTGAAAGAATTGTGGAACATATATGGCAGAGTCTCACTGCAAAATATTGATGTTGTCCCATGAAACAAAAGGTGATAAAATCTAGAACTTCAGCAATTCTAGAGTTAGTTTAGGTAGAAATGTTGGTGGAATCTTTCTTAGAAAATTTTCCAATATCGAATTTTACAAACGGTTAATGTAACCCAGAAATAATTATGTAATTTTGAATTCATTTTCCGTGCTGTGAATGGATGGAAAATGAGGATTGGTGTCCTTAATTTAATGTTTAATGCAAAACGGTTTAAAAGGTTCGGCATCATGATCGTTTATGCTTGAAATTTGAGAATGAACTTTCAATGTCGTTTGCTCTCCTCTGGCCGAAATCCTGACAACGCCCATGCTTGCCCATGTTTAAAAAGTACTCAAATGTGAAGTACTTTAATCTTTGGATTAAAAATGAAAAAAATCTTAAAATCAAGCTGAACAAGCCTGTCAAGAAAAAACATTTATATATCATATATTAGGTAAGTAATTTAAAAATATTAAGTAATTTATACATTTTTTGTGTTTGGTAAAAAATCTTAGTAGAAAAATTATAGATGTACAAATAGTGGCGATCCATGTTTACACTGAGATGAATAAAGTTTATTCATCGTTCACTTTTCAAGGCTATCGCTCACTATTTTGCCTATAAGATTTTTTCAATTATACAAAAAAAAAATTGCCGATACAGATCCGCTAACGTTTTCTACCTTTTATCATTTTTCTCCTTTCCAATTTCTCTTTCATTTAAATTTGATTTTTTCTAACTTAGTTTTTTTTAATCGAATCACTTCCATCTCTATCACTTTCTTATTTTTTTCAACATCTTTTTTTATTTATTTACCTTTTTTTGTTTCCAATCTAATTTTGTTGAATCTGTTCTTTCTACTACTTCAAGTCACTACATAGGTCGAATATTTCAACTTCTCCGGGCTTTTATTCTATCTATTCTATTCTTCTTGCTCCTCTTTTCATCTTTTTTTTTTCTTTCTTTTTTTCATATTTTTACTTTGTTTCTTTCTTCTATTTTCTCCTTTATTTTCTTTGTCTCATAAATCACTGTTTGATGATTATGTTACTTGCTCCTGTGGAACGACCTAATTATCGAAATTAAAAATTTTGAGATCTTACTTGGCAACTCACAAAGTGCATTAGCGACGTCTTCACAGGATCAAACACAACTAACAAGATTTGAAATACTTTTCATCACCGTATTGCGTGAATGCGCGATCATACACTATTGATTCTGAAACTTAGGAGCGAGCAACACAAGCAGTGCAACAAACAGAACGAAAGGAGAAAATAAAAAAGTAAATCTCATTTTTTCTAATAGAGGTTAGAAAATAGAAATAGAAAGAAATAAGAATAAAAGAGCAAGAAAAAGGAATAACAGAAGCAACAGAGAAGGAAGAATAAAAGTACCTACGTGGAGGTTGAAGTTCATAAGTCGAAGTGAATCAAAAAAAAACGAGATTGAACAAAAAAGAAAGAAAATAAAAGAAAAAAGGTTGTATAAAAGCTTACTAGTGAAGAAATAAGAAAGGAATAGAAAGGGGGATAAGAGGAAATAATGAAAAAAAAAAAACAAAATGAGAACAGAACAACTAAAGCGAAATAAAAAAAAATTAAGGGAAGAAAAATTTAAGGAGGTAGAAAATGTAAAACTATACCAATCTTAAAGGCAAAGTGAGAGATAGCCTCAAAAAAAAGTGATGATGAAACGTTGATCGTTGATGTGCGGTTGGGTGTAAAAATTGTATTTCATCAACATGGAAAATTAGAAACATGCAACTGGAAGTAATATTATAGCCCATGTCTCCATTTTCAAACCCTGTTTTTTTTTTCATAATCTATCAATGACGAACAAATTTTCAGCGAAAGAAAATATGTTGAAAAAAAAAATCTAATAAAGAAGTAAGCTTATTTAGGGAAGTCAAGCTCAAAATAAAAAAAAAAACTGGCGAAAAAGTTCAAAAAAAAAGTTGAACATGAAAAAAGTACAAGCAAAATGTTTATTTAAAGTAAGTTTGAATAGCAAAAAAGGAAAAAAAAGTAGAGGTGTTTTCGAGATACGACCCCAAGTTGACGTGGATAAAGCTTCTTAATTTAATTGAGACCGTTGAACTATAAAAAGATTCTAACTTTTAAAATTCAATCAATTTGTCAACTGTTGTTGCATGTCATTGCATTATGACGTTGTTATTATTTGGTTGGTCGGTTACCACTTCACACCGATAGAATGTTTGGAAGAAGGACATGAGCGTAACACTTGCTCCTTAAACAAAGATTCCGGTTGAACGTTAGTCAGCATATCATAGTTGGTTACTTTAGTGAGTTTCAAAGCCAGTTTGAGGTTGAGGTACTTCTCCATGAACCGCGAACTCTAAGTTCCTCTCTTTGCTCAAATCGATGTTAAAGTTGCGTGTACCATAAAACGGGGTAGCTTTGATAGTTTTTTTTTTAATAAAACTTGAATATTTATGCATGCTGATTCAAAGAATTTTAATTTATAAGTACTGGCATCCTAGCTCTCGATTGCAGTCGATAGATTACCGAAGGATTTATTTTGAATGGATGTATAATTTTTCATATAATCGAAAGTTGGTTTTCTGTTTTGGGGTAACTTTGATAATGGAGCATAATTCAAACAAAATTGAATGAATAATGAACATTTGTAGGGCATTGCATACCTCTAGGCGTTTAACGTTATATGGAGATTTCTGACTTATATTACAAAAATGGTCCCAGTTTGTGAAAATGCTTTTCGCTAATCGATTTGAGACCGTATTCCAGTTCTATGATAACTAGGCTGTCAAAGATAAGTAGCCAACTATTCAAAACTACATCAAATAGTGAGCGTAGAACAGATTGTTTGTAAGCGTTTCGAAAATGCTAAAATTGTGTCAATTTTTAATATTCGTATAAAAAGCCTCAAATGTTCTTGATTCACATGAAAGCCGCTCTTACATGAAGTGTCATACTAATATTCTTTAGTTTTGCATTCGTTTTGCTTAACTGATTAACAGAAATTTTGATATTTCGGTTAGTTTGTGGTGGGTTACGCACTATCAAAGTTACCCGCATTATCTAAGATACCCCGTTTTACGGTACATGAAACTACAAAACGTCAAAACCTTATAACAGCAAGAAAAATGTGCTTTTGTATGAAAAATAAGACATACCTCGATATTTCCTAATTTTTCAACAGTTTAGTCATGAAAATCAATAGTTTTCATTGTTGGAGTAGATTCGTAGAAAAATTTCCAATCGATTGGTACAAGAATCTTGAAAATCTATCCGGGTGTTAGTAAGTTATTAACAGTCAAAATCTAACCACTTTTCGTGACGCGAGCGATTTTTCGTTTTTCGAAATTGTACCCCAGTATGTTGCCGTAAGACGTTATCCAACGTCAAAAAAATCTATGAGAAAAGAGTTTTTAATGGAAAATATCGTGCACAAACAAAAAGAGAAAATATTTCCAAATCTTCAATACAACAATAGGGGAGATAAGACTGGTGAAATGAATAAACGAAAGAAAGCGAAATTACAAAAAATATTGTTGAAACAAAGCGAAGTAAGAAAGCGATGAAAACTGAAGACAAAATGTAGATGCAGGAATAACGTTTAACGAATGGTGAATTTGGAAGAAAGCAATTCTTAGAGCTAGATGGTTAAATTGGGAACTAATCAAAGATATTGAAGATCGATGAGTGAAATGTTTTAGGCTTGAGCTTGATTGGCCGCCCGTGGTTCCTACTCCAGTACCGCCAGATCAGCTGCACTTACACAAGGAACCAACCGAATGACTGCTTGGGAAAAAAACGGTTTATTGTCGTCTCTGGTTCTAGCGTTTGCTATGAACGATTAGAGTGTGAGTGTGATAGATTGAGAGTGGAAGATGGAAGCAAGTGAAAAACAAATACAACTACAAAGTACGACGAAAGAGACGGACCTGGACTGAACCGATGACCTTCTGGAAATCCAGTGGTAGCCATTAAACCATAAACCCCGGCCATTTTTTTGAATGCATCACAAAAAATACAAAAAAATCGTTGAATGTCGATTGAACTTTCCCTAAAGTCTAGCATAACCCGATTGCAAATTTATAGGGTGTCTTAGAAAGTATTGGCACGACTGTTTTCGAACAAATACATCATATATATAAAAT
This sequence comes from Aedes aegypti, assembly GCF_002204515.2. NCBI lineage: Eukaryota > Metazoa > Arthropoda > Insecta > Diptera > Culicidae > Aedes > Aedes aegypti. The sequence continues at coordinate 114,169,683 of NC_035108.1, read as the reverse complement.
CCCAGAGTTATCTGTCTGTCAGTAACGCTTTGAAATGTTTTGCCGAAATATTTCAATTGAGCGCTACAAGAGCAATTTAAGAGCACTACAATCGTCATTTTATTAATAGAATATTACTATTGCAAATTGTGGAACACTGCAACAGCTTTTTGACAGAATATTCTGGAGTTTTCAGGAATATTGTTCATTCCAATTCGTAAAATATTCTCGAACCCGTGAGTTTAGAAAATTGGTTGGTGACTGTAATGTAATGTAAATCAACTTCAAGCAAATTGTAGTTTGGTCAAACTTGAATCGGGTTGGTGTTAGAAATTATGAAACGGGTTTCTCCAGTTCCAACTCAGGTTAAAAATCGAACTCGACATATGCAAAAGCAAGATAAACATGAATGAGATGAATGTGCGCCAATTATTATAGTTTTATTAATTCACAGTACAACCTCCATGAGACGATGTTCCATGACTCCGTATCGACACATGGATGCATACTAAAAAAAATTGAATGCTTACTTTGATGTAAGGGACAGCTTTCCAAAACATTCCTGTTGCATCTGCACCACAGCGAATATATATTCCCATGAGTCGATGGTCATTTCATCACAACTGTGATTTTAAAAAATGACAACGAATCATACCACATTGCAACAGTTATTCAGGAGAATATTCTATAATTTTTGGTGAGATTATACTCCCTAATTCATAAAGTCCTCTGGAACTTTTGAAATATTTCCCATCAGACATAATATTATAAGGCTGTAATTATTTGTGATTAGAACATTACAACAGTATTGAGGCTCCTACGGAGTATGGTAAGAGCATAAATTTAGGCAATTTTGCGGTACCATGCGATTTGAAAGATTAAACATTGCCGTTCGCTTTGAAATATCGTTGGAACGGGCTAGCCACTGCGGGTAAGCTAGTGTTTTTATATTTCTGTATTTTTCTTTGAGACATGCTGCCTTAGAATTGTTTTTTGATAAAGTAATCTTTCACATTGAATTTTTTGATTTTAGAAAATCTATCCTTATTTTGTCAATACAGACCCTACTTTGGTGTATTGTTGGAACTTAACTAGTAATGAATGTTTTTATCAAAACCCTTCAATGTGATGAGTTCAAGTACCTTGTATCCAACATAATTCTTAAATTTGTTTCAATATTTTTTTTTTTTTGGCTTTACTAGTAAACATATGACAAAATGATTAAATTTTCAAAATTGCTTGTTATTTTGTCCACATAAGATAACTTCACGAAATCATAGCTTTTTAGGTATAGTCAATCTAAATAAAAATAATTAATTTCAAATTTACTTATGTCATACATGTATATTTTTGAATGACCAACACAAATTTTGGATTTTTACAGCTTTTAACGGATTTACAGTTACTTGATTAAAAATCGACCACAGCTGAAATCTGATTTAAATTTTCTATTAAAATTTCATCACTAAAGATATAATTTCCATAAAATAAGTAATAGTCTGATGATTGATTGCACCGACAATAATTCATATATTTTTTTCAGTTTTTTATTGTACGTACTTTAATACCTATCTCAAAAATTTCGTACAACAAAGTCCGCGAAAATTTGGAGAGGAAAATTTGTGAGAGGAGCTTCCAGAAATGTAACATCATCAACAAACAGGTTTCGTTAAACATTGCTCAAAATTCATACTTTCTGGGACACCCACTCAATTTAAAATATTTCTATTCAATAATAAGTGTGCTTCTTAAAGAGTAATAACTTCATCTATATACCCTACCAATTATAATAAAAGGTAAATTTTACATTTTATATTATTTGAGGTTAAAGATTGGTCAAAATTGGAGCTAATTCGTGTCACAATTCAACTAGCGTTGGGCAAATTTGTCTGTTACATCGATGTTACTGAATCGATTCACATTTGAACTGCCGAATCGATTCACCGATTTAATCGAATCCTTTAAATCGATGTTTTTGAATCGATTCGAATCGAATTCGAATTGAAATTTTTGAAGTTTGAAATGGGACTAAATGCATTTGCGTTCGATTCGAACATCCATAAATTAAATCAGTTTTGGATTTCAATAGAACAGATTTACTACTTCAAGACAATTCAAAATTTGGCTCCATTTCCAACCGTTTGTTGATAAATATTCATCAAGTTCAACAAAATGAATCGAATCAAAAAATCGAATAGAGAAAATCGATTCACCCAATTTAAGATATCCCAAACATCGATTCAAAAACTCGATTAATCGAAATGAAAACATCGATTTTCGGAAAATCGATTCAAAATCGCCCAACGCTAAATTCAACACATACTTTGTAAAATAGAAAGTTCATACAAGCTAATATTTTAGGAATAAAAATTATCTCCATGTGAAACACGGACTGTTTATCACCCCTAAGCAGGGATGCCAAGTCAATTTTTCGAAAGTCTGGAAGATTTTGAAAATTTATCTAGAAATGTCTGGATCAAATATGTTGTATATGGAGAACCTTATAAATTATTTACAAAACCTTACAAATTCATCACAAATTTTATCTGGATCTTCCAGATTTTTGTAAAATGGAGCCTCATAAATCTGGAATATTCCAGACAAATCTTGGTTGGTTGGCAACGCTGCCCCTAAGTAGGAAAAGCATCACCCGAGAAGGCGTTTCGCATGGGTGAAGATAACCAAAAGCCCAATGACTTTCCAGCCAAGAGCAGCCTATGGGGTGCGTTTCAGGGAGTGAGTGACTAGAAAAAAAAAGTAAGGAAAATTCACGCGAACAAAGAGATTGCGGCGGCGGCGACGGCCCAAATCTCCCCTGGTTGATACAATGGAAGAAGAGAGGGGGGATCCATAGGCAAAAAAAAAAACATTAAGAAAACGAATCAATCAATCTCGTTTCGGAATATTGGTTTATTGTTGCGCGGGCTCGGTTTTTACTACGGAAGACAAGGGAAAGCCGTCCGAATTGGTGTCTTTCAACGCTGGGGACGCTGACTGATGGGGAGGGGGAGGGATTGTTTATTTTCCTGGAAACGAAACGAGAATAAGCTGATGCATTGTGCGTGAAGAGAACAAAGATTTTCTCCCCAATAATGGCGATGAGATTGTGGCTGAAAGCTTTAATACAATCTTGAAACATTTGGATTGAAGATGAGATCTTTAAAAGCGGCTTTCAGGAAAAGGGAAACATGTCTACATCGGAGATTGTGTAGCAGGAGGTCAGAACAATTATTGCATCCTGTTCGAAAAGGGAGAACTTTTATCGATAGCATGTGTTGCTATCTCTGCTCGATAGAAAACTGTGTCCAGCATCCCAGAAGCTCACTCGAATGAAGCAGCAACAAGCAGAATGTTTCTCCAATACCCAGCAGAGCATCACCGCATCCGACATCGTCGCCAGAGTGACTACTAAAATAATATGTTTATACAAGTTGTATCAGTGTTATTTCAAGCGCTTCGATGCTCGTATCCAATTATGATTATACACACAGCCCGACGCCAGTGGCGACGACGACAACGCAGTACCTAACTAGTAATGAAGGGTATGCGATATGCTGATTTTTTCATGTCGATACGAAACGTGAAGCCATCCTTAGCCGTGTGGTTAGAGTTAGGGGCTACACGGCACAGCCATGCTGAAGGTGTCTGCGTCCGATTCCCGGTCGGTCCAGGATTTTTTCGTAATGGAAATTTCCTTGACATCTCTGTGCATAAAGTATCACCGTACCTGTCACACGATATACGAATGCGACAACTTTGGCAACTTTGGCACAGAAAACTCTCAGTTAATAACTGTGAAAGTACTCAAAAGAACACTAAGCTGAGAAGCAGGCTCTGTCCCAGTGAGGACGTTAATGTCGAGAAGAAGAGGAAGAAGAAGTAGAAGAAGAAGAATAATAATAAGAAGAAGAAGAAGAAGAAGAAGAAGAAGAAGAAGAAGAAGAAGAAGAAGAAGAAGAAGAAGAAGAAGAAGAAGAAGAAGCAGAAGAAGAACGAAACGAGACGATAACCCGAATTCGTGGAATTTTGTATCGTTCGATATTTGACAGAATCATTCGAAATATCGCATACCCTTACTAGCAATAGCAATAGAGAGTGTGTGGCACTAATAAAACAAGTTGGCTGTTGCTTGCTTGCTCTTCTGTGTATGGGCAAAGTTTTTGACGCAACCGAGTAACTCTGACGCAACACTCTCTCGTCCATTCTTCGAGCAATAACGTGCCTCTGTCTGTCGGTCGTAGGGCCAACAAAGCAACTGGCACCTGCATGCTGATCCTGAACTTCCAAACAACTCCTTCCGAGTACTGCTTTGGCTTGTTTTAGTATCTTTTCATGGCACTTGCAGCTGACGCCACCATCGATTAGAGCAGAGGGAACATCACACGCACCCAACTCAACAGGGAAAACGAGCTTTTTCGGGAAGCTACTGCCGCAGACTGTTGCAGACTTCTACCAAAATCATTAGGACCGTATACAACTTTAAGCTCGCTGCTACTAATGGGTTTGCCATGTTGAGAAGGAAGTTTAAGGAGCTGTTGCTCCAACGCTTTTGAAGATATTGCTGGAAGGGTATTATAGTGACTTGAATCTTTTTTTTTTTTCATTTCTTCGTTAGTTTATTCAAAACATTTCAAACAAAATTAAATTAAATTCAGCCGTTGGAATCGACATTAGCGTAGGTATTTCCATGGGTATTTCCATTCGATTTGAAAAAAAAAAACCGGCTGACCTAAAATTGATTACGCATATTAAATATCTCCATAAGAAAATTACATCTTTTCCGTGGATGGATTACCCCAACCAAAACTTCCTCAAGTGACGACAAGCATCAGTGGGGTACACAAAATGCAACGCATCTTGTCCCGTCTTCTTCATTCAAACCGAACGAACAAAGCGGTCCTCCATTTCTTACGTGTCTGTTCACCGCAAGAGTTCTTCCGGTATTGCCCCCATCCCCCTCAAGCCGGTGGGTAAGAAATTTTTCGACGCTGTCTTGCATCATAACAACCATCAGCTTGGGGCCAGCACGCTTCCAGTGCACAGTCAGTGATGGATATGGGTGCGGTACCTGTTAGTGTGTTACCCGACAGATTCGTTCGGATGGAGAAGGCGCACAGTGCTTCGTCCCTTGGACAAAAGTCAAAAAATCAACTTTCATATTCGACCGAATCAAGTAGGCCATGATGTTAACATATGTTTTGAGCGTGTAGTACAGATATTAGAAAGTTCTTGCAGTTTTCAAAACAAACCAAAACACCACGTGTTGACAAGTTGTTTCTTCGTTCTATATTATTTATTTTTTTTGAGTCAATCCAGTCTCTCTACAATTCGCTTCATTCTCATCCTTATTATATTTTCAAAATGAAAATCGTTGTGGACCGTATTGAAACAAGTAAGTAGGAGTCATTCCATTCAATTTTCTGTGATATATTTTAACAATTGTTGAAAAAGATGCTTCTGAGCTACATACTTTTTAATACAGAAGAAAATTAAAACACTTATCTTCTTTTTGCCCATACAAAAAAGTACCTCAAAGTACCTTTCTGAAATCCACTTAAAAATAAAATTTGAAGTATTTTTCAAATTCTGGAAGTGATTCCAGCTGCATATGTTTGCCAATTGTATGTCATCTTATGATTTATAGGATATGCTGCCACAACCATCAATAAAGATTGTTTCGAGCAGTAGTTTTCTGCCGCTCCACCCAACCGGAAAAATCATGTTCTGAATTTCATGTATAGTTGTTATGGCACTGATTCTCTCTCCAAGATATTTGAGAACGAGCTAAAGACGTTTTGCAAATTTTATTGTTGCAAAATAAACCAAAAGTGGGCTAAATGAGGAAGATCATACAAAATTTTCGTGAAGCAAAACTCCGACTGGTTAGCAAAATCAGTTCAGCTCCCGCGCAATCAGGAAACTGACGATGCAGATATTTCCAGCTCGGCTGCAAAGGCTGGCATGGGGCCTCACAAACCGTTCAATGAATGTTCGAGAAAACTAAAAAGGGACGTGTTGCAGATCTTATCAACGAAGTGCTCGCTGACAATTTATCAAATTCTTCGACTGGGGATCAAGTACAGGTCATGACTGCAGCACAGGCATTAGCTTTGAACATTGATTTAGATCTGTACCACTTTGAACGAATTACATCCGAACTTGCTTCCTTGCCATTATGCGCTGAAGCAAGAGAAACAAAAAACAATTCCGAAACCGATTTCTGCATCAGAAACAGCTGCTACAGTCGATCTACAACAGCTCATGAATTGTACTGCATCCAGTATCATGAAGGATATCTCGTTAGAAGCTTGTACTGCTGTAAAGCTGTTTGCAAGTGGGGCTTCGATGGAAGTTCAGGACATAGCATGTACAAACAAACATTTTCGGAAGCAGGAAAATCGGATGAAAGTTTGCTGACCGGAACCATTGCGACGTTCCGTTGAAAATAATCGAAATAAAAGAAAATAAATCCCTCTGGTCAAACGACATTTCAATTTTCTTTTGTAGCAATAATTCAGTTCTCGGATGATTAATAGCTCGTAAATGATTTGTGTTGCTAATAAAAAGAAACTTTTTTCAACCTTTTTTATTTGATTTGATTTCATTCATTGGAATAATCCATACTCCAAAATTGTTTATAAAAAGTTGGTTATTGAGACACTTTTATGGTTACGTATGCCACATACATCGTTCATGCGAACGACTCAAGTACTTTTTCATGCATTTTTATTTTAAACATTTCTTCCAAGCGAGCACTGTTTTATGGTGTCAAATGTAAAATTTGACGTATAAGCCACTCATGCCATTACTGATGTAATATGTGTCATTTATGCCAATACTGAGTTTTTTTGTGTATAACGAGATCCTCTTCAACATCGTAGGGCAAAACCGTATAAAACATCCCGATATGACTTTTGTCCCCAAGTGCCATACGTTCGAAGCACTGTGAGGCGCTCTGAGGGTTTACCGTCGGGGAAGGTTCTTACGTTCTTCTTCTCCATTGAAGGGTTTTCCACAGGCATCCGGGCCCACCTTGCGCCACATAGCTTGGGAAGCACTTCTCGTGCAGCAGCAGCTTGCCAGGGGATTCTACCCCATTACCCCGAATGCCATTTCCCCGATTGCCATCACCCCGAATTCCATTACCCCGAATGTACCATTACCCCGAATTCCATCACCCCGAATGCTATTTCCCCGAATTCACAATTATCTTGACATGATGACATTGATGACATTTCCCCATGATTTTGGAATTCGGGGTAATGTCATTCGGGGTGATGGGTCGTTCGGGGTTTTGGAATTCGGGGTAATGGCGTTCGGGTTAATGGCATTCGGGGCAATGGGATTCGGGGTAATGGGGTAGAATCTGCCAGGGCGTGAGAAGGTGGAAGATGCTACTGTCGATATAAAACTGAGCAGCTAGATCTGATTATTGGATTATGGGTTTAAAGCTGATGGTATTCAGTTCCTTACTTCCGGCGCTGTGTGGAGTGTTTAGCAGTGCGGTATTTTTATGGCTTTGTTGAAGGATTTATGGGGGTTTTCATTTGGAGAATAAGGATAATTTGAACTGTTGGAGTGAAGATTGAGTCCTGATTCGCTGGCAAACAAGATTATGCTGACGTTTTCAGAATAAACAGTAGTATACAGGGAATTTTTATCTCGGTGTTTTGAAATAAGGCATGGAGGACATGGTCAAACCGTTTTACCATGAAACAGAGCACTGAAACTTAAATCAGTTACACTTCGACCTTTTTACGACCATTATTTTTATAATGATTTCGTTTTGCAAACACAAAACAAATTAACGACTATTTCAACAATTAAGTGATGAATAGAGATGGAGTGCGCTTCGAGAAGCCCAGCAAGCGGGTAGAGTTTTCGCTTCGCCAGAGCGGAAGTTTCGTTTTATTTTTGCGTTCTGTTGGGCAGCTTCTTGTTTCGCAATTGAGCATGGAATACCGACTGGTGAGCTCATTTCATGTTTCTGTTATAATTTGATTAAATATGATTGTTCATATTATACGCTTCATATAATATACTAGGTCTATGTATATGGAAGCAAAATCTTTGAATTGTTCATCATCAAAAGTGTCGACATATTGCACGTACAGTCAAGTTTTGTACAGATGGATACATTTTTTTTTTCAATTGAGGCTTCTTCATTGCTTCCAATGGGTCTTATATGCCCTTTGAAGGAAGCACCACACTAGACAACGGACTAGTATGCAACGCCCAGTGGCAAAGTAGGAAAACATTACTCCCGAAATGTTTTTGGGGCTATGAGGTGGGAATCGAATTCATACTTAGCTCGATGCGGCTAAATGCCTTGGTGCCTTTATAACTAATCGTATCGTTCACCAAGAAGAATCCTGTAATACATCCGTTTCCAATTTTCCGACCCCCTAGTGTTCTCTCGTGAAAGTGCAGGGGTTTCAACGACTTCCTTTAAGCTAGTAACACGTCAACATTTCCTCCCCATCCCAAATTGACCTGCATTCGGACGCAGCCGGCGCCGATGTTGCTTAGTACAAATAACACGAACTAGTAGCATCCGTTGGTTCCTTGTGCAAGTATAGTTGTTCTTGTAAAAGTAACTGCGGGCGAGCGATCATGCTCATGCTGATGCCTAAATCATGAAACATAGCACTTTGAAGGACTTTTTCAATTACAGTGAATAAAGTGGAGTCTTTAATAAGCATCAGCATTAGCATTAAGCATTTCGCACAAATTCGTAGGTGGTGCAGTCCTAGACCATTGCATGAGGGTTGCCTCCTTCCCGTCCGTTACCAAAGTCAGAAATTTGGGACTAACCTCTAACTCTTAGACAAGATTGACCCATACTCCAATAATCGAGAGCTGTCCTGGCCACGTCCTTGCGAAACCTAGGGAATGGGAAAGGATGATTGAGTGAACACCTACTTAAGAAAGATGCAGAGAGAACTCTACGACCTTCCATAGGTGTTACGGGATATTGTGGAATGTTGATGGAAAGGGTTTGTGCCATAGGATACGATTGGTAGACGTTCTGGCTGACAAATGGTTAATATTTATGCATTGTAATCATGCGCTGCTGATCAAAACAAACTCACCAAATTTCGTTTTCGAAACTCCTCTGCAATCCGTTGCATTTCCCATTCCATATTTCAATCAACACGCTTAACACATACAGGAGATAAAAAAACGAGTTGCGTGAAACGAACTAAATTGCTAGAGATGTCACAGAGCACTTTCGAGCAAAACGCAAGCAAATCATCTCCCTAAAAAAAACACACTTTTATCACCTCGAAAACATGTTTTCACAGAACATTTACACGTGACATAGCACCATCCGCCGAATCTAACTTTCACAAGCCGAATCGAAAAAAAACGTAGAGCGAGGTAAACGTGACACAAAATTCAAAACGCAGCCGCTTGCGCGCACGGCTTGCTGTGACCGAATGAAGTGGTGTCTTAATTTGGATATAATTCACTATCTCAATCTGAAAACTTCCGTTAAGGATTTTGCAAAAATCTAATATCTCTGAATTTCTGCAAAGCAGTCTGCAAAGATTCCTCCAAGAATCCTTAAGGATTTAAGCACTGGATTGTTGTAAAAATTTCTCCAAGAATTCATTCAGATATTCCTTTGAAAATTTAAGAATACACTAAGGTATTTCTTCCAAAAGCACAAGGAATTGATTCAAGAGTTTTACCATGGATACAGTTTTAAACTATTTCATGTATTTTACAAAGAATTTCATAATATGTCCGACTAAGAACTCCTCTAATGGCTTTCCACCAATTAAAATTTTCCATCAAACATCCCCCCTTCAGCAAGCGATACAAGCGCTCCCCTCTAACGTCGACCTTATGCTATCCCCCCAGGAGGGGTGATCAGCGTTTATGCCGCCCAGTATCACATATAAAAAGACAATTTACACCGTCTTCAGCCAAAGGCCGCACAGACTGTAAAATCACTTACATTAGACAACGGACAACACGAAACACCCAGTAGTCCAGTGATGGGGACTTTCCGTTTGGCGAAACGTTTCCACCGACTGTAGCGGGAATCGAACCCAGACCTCGTGGCACTATATGCCTAAGCAACTGATGCCACTAACCATACGGCCACGAAGCTTAGTATCACATATAGGGCAGGCAACTATGCTACTATGTCTTGCAATTTGCCGATGACGTCACTTTCTTTGGCAACCTTATTCCTCGGTGCCATGTAAATGGTAACCACGGTGAGTTCGGTCAGAAAATGAATGGTAACCACGCAGGCTTCCAAGTCGGTATCTAGTTGAACTACCTTATGTGGAATATCTCCTATGACAGCGAATCCAACCCCGTGGATGTACACATTTTTGTGAGGCTTAATATACACCTGTACCTACCTCCGAGGTAACCCCGGGGTAGGTCAGCTATCTTGAGCATGGTCTCTTTGTCTCTCGGAACCATGATCGCAGCCCATGTGCCGTCCATTGTAGCAATACATGTGATGACCCATATCCAGTCTCGGGCTGAGTACTAGACATCGGTAACATCAGATCCGGTAGCAGCTTCGCTCTCGCGCTCCAGCTCTAATTCTACGGTTATAGATTCATAATATTTTCAGAACTTTTGTGAAATATATTTATACTAATATACGGTCAGAACCTATATGTTTCAGATGATTCATTGCACTCATTGCCCTCATCAATTTGCAGAAGCTTAGTGTGAAGCTTTTTAAGCGTGTACCTTGAAAATCGTTTCCAGCGATACAAGCAAACAAACAATGCACTCTAAAAAATAATGAGAATTACAAGAGACGTTAACCAGTTTTCACTCAAATATTTTGCAGCTCAAATTAAAATATGACTTATATTTATGTTTACTCTGACGTAAAATACAATTTCAATATCCAATAACCCACTTTCACATCATAATTGAAAATTGAAGTTTCCACTGAAAATCTAAATATTTAAAGGCATAAAAATTTAACGCACAACTGATTTATATGTTTATTAAACCGAAAATTTACATGGCAATACAATTTTCTGAAGATGTCATGCCAGCCATGATACAAGTCTGTATTTGAACATGGCCAAACGTCGTGAGTGATTACTTCTGCAATTGATGCAAAGTGAATAAGTTTAGGAACTGTTTTTCTATAATCGGATAGAGTATATCATTATTTATAGTTTTGCGTGATAGCTGGACATGTGTAGTGCTAAGTAAGTTAACCGAAAAGATCGATAATTGGAATTAAAATTAGCGGGTATTCAAAAGCATTCATTTTCCCTACATGTTTCCGTGAAATGAAGAGTGTTGTTGTATGGCATGATTTTATTCTGTATGAGAAGTGATTATTTTGTTCTGTTTGCTTTGAGAAAAACAAAGCACACGGCATGGTGTGAAAACTACGAGAATTTATTTTTACGCCTTAATGTAAAAGTAAGTCAGGTTTCACGTCAAGCCGTGTGTTTTTTTTTTTTTTGATATGTTGGTATCATGTAATTTTAAGAATGGACGTAAATTTGAGTCGAAAGATTCGCTTCTTTTATGTGCATCTTTGAAGACTTAAATTTACATGAAATTTTACAAGAGTGTGGTTAGCACTGGTGGAAAAATTAGTGTTCAAATTGAATGACCAAAATGTTCGAGACCGCACCCCTCAGGTTTGAACCATTTTCAATCTGAACGATGTGCAAATTAGCGGGGTACAAATTAAAAAGTGTTCCGTTATTATACTTCTTAAAACTACTAATCTTGGATATACGTTGGTCATCTACGAACTCCATTGAAACAGGATTTTATTTTGAAGGTTTAACAAGTGATATCCTTTTATTTTATGTATAACATTTATACCGACATATGCTCAAGAACATATGTCTTGCTATGTTAGAGCTCAAAGACTGTTTGAGCTTATTTAAGTGCCCAATTTAAATCTACAAGCGCAAGCAGGGATCCTTTGAAGGATTGTAAGCAACGTCAATATTCATACAGGCTTATTCAATGATGTTTAATCAAGTTTTAAGTACATCTACTGTTATCCAACGTGTGGCCCTGTAGTAAGCGGTGTCTGTCGTTCAGCAATTAAAAACGTTCATTCCTAGATTTTTGACCTAATACCTAATCTCATGAAATAGTAGAGTAAGGTGGGGCAAAGTTGGACCTTAATGGAACAATCAATATTTCCAGAGAAACTATTTAAGTTGATAAGAAATAAATACCGCTCAGTAAATGTTCCACACTTTGCACAAAGGTTCGAATCGAAAATTAAGAGTCCTAAATCCCTGTCCCAATTTTAGTACCAAACGCTTAAGTTTAGGACAAAAACACATACTAACTCAATATTAAAATGCATTTTGTTGGTTTACGGCCAAAAAACATTTTTCCTGATTTATGAGATTTTTTTAAACCCTTTGGTTTATACTTAAATTTTGGGTGTATTTTGTTTCCCTTTCCTTCTGAAATGCCAGATGGGAACAACCCCATTTGAGCCCCTGTTGATTTTATTAACTAAGTGAACATCAAACATGATCAAGTGTCAAGGCTCAAATTTGAGCCTATTTTCTAAATTAAAGTTTAAATACAATAAAGCTGTTATTTGCGCGGGAAAATTCACCAAAATAATAACATGAACACGGCCCTATCTAATAAAAGTAAGTTTTTAGGACCTAATTGTAGATTTTATCAGAAATCGTTAGCTCTGCATTGAATATTTTAAAATACATGCTAATGGGCTTCTATGCTCTGCTATATTCTGCTGTGGGGAGATTTGTCAAAAGTTTCGACAGGAAATCTTCGAAAACTTTGTCAGATATCCGTGAAGAATCTTCGTAAAAATACTGATTTGTTTGATTTGTTCACTAGGTACTTTCGATAACCAACTCCAATAACTCTGAGAAATTTTTGAAGGATCTTGTCAGGAAGCTGGCAAATTCTGCCAAGAATGAAACTATTTTCAAGATCACACTGAATTGAACTGGAATAGATCCGCGTTAAGTAATCATCTCTGGCTTGCTATGTTAGCCGACAGAATGCCATTGAAGATAATTTCCCAGTATTATCACAGTTGTATGAAACAAGAAAAGGTTACGGCTTAAAAATATTTGAAAGACGCAAAATTTGCAACTGGGTAATAAGACAGCGTCCATTTATTGCGTAATGCTAAAATTGGAAACTTATGAACTTCGCTCTTTGTATGAAAAATTTCATTTTTTGTGTGAGCCATAACGCTTAAGCCTACTTCACCCTCACCCTAGAGAATTACCTAATTTGTGGATGGTGCCTAACATATTAGAAACAGATTCCTCAAATCAAGAGAAAGGACACTTATTCTCAATGGCTTCACGGATCCCCTGAGAGCTCGTCACGGCCCCCTAGGGGTCCGTGGACCACCGGTTGAGAAACCCTGATCTAAATCTTCTTTGAGCTAAGTAAATTGATTCTGAAAGTTTTTTCTTAGGGGGACCCGAAACATCCTTTTTTATGTACTAACTGTTTTTGTTTTCAATTTTACGTAAATGTAGTCTTCAGAAGAATAGTGATACCGTAAAACGGGGTATCTTTAATAATGCGGGTAACTTTGATAGTGCGTTACCCACCACATACTAAACGAAATATCATAATTTCTGTTGATCAGTTAAGCAAAACGAATGCAAAACTAAAGAATATTAATATGACACTTCATGTAAAAGCTATTTTTATTTGAATTGAGAATATTTGAGGCTTTATATACGATTATTTAAAATTGATACGATTTTGGCATTATCGAAACGCTTACAAACAATATGCTTTATTATCACTATTTGATGAAGTTTTGAATAGTTGGTCTCTTATCTTTGATAGCCTAGTTATTATAGAACTTGAATAAGGTATAACATCTTTTAGCGAAATGCATTTTCACAAACTGGGATATTTTTTGTAATCTAAGTAAGAAATTTCCATATAACGTTAAACGCCTAGAGGTATGCAATGCCCTATAAAATTAACGTAATTCATTCAATTTTGATCGATTTTCAAAGTTACCTCAAAACATAAAACCGACTTTCGATTATATGATGAATTAGTGATCCATTCAAAATAAATCTTATGGCAATCTTTTAACTGCAATTGATAGCTAGGATACCAGTACTTGTTTTAAAAATATAAATTATAATCCTTTGAAACAGCAAGCACAAACGTTCAAGTTTTTTTTTCGAAAAAAAATCAAAGTTACCCCGTTTTACGGTACACATTTTTGCTGAACATTGAAAAGTTTGTAATTTTTGTCAACTCTTCTGAAGACCACATTCAAGTAAAACGGATCAAAAGGAAGATCGAAGAACCTGATTTTTTGAGTCCACGCTAAGTTAAACTTTCAGATCAATTTACTTTGCTTAAATGAAGTGTTAGATAAAAAATGTCTTCGACGAAGTTGTGCATAAAAACGTTTTCCCAAAGTTTGAAGGCAGAAGCCCTTTATCCTGCCATGAATAAACCATACATTTTCTCAAACAAAAAAGTTTGAGTTGAAATTATATCCTAAATAAGGGCCACCCTGTTCCACTTTTTTTTTCTAAGAAGGGGCGATCCATTAATTACGTAAGACAATTTTCGGGGGTTTTAAACCATAATCCCTTACGTAATTAATGGACAGTCCCGAAGATACAAAACTCAAAAACGACCAACTTCTCTAAAGGCATTATACGTCTGAATTCGACGAGAACAGAGAATACACCTTTTTCCGCTAAAATGTCGATTCGGAACAATGTGTATTGGCTACAATTTTGCAAAACATACTTGTGTCAAAATCTTTTCCAATTTTTAATTAGGTATAACACTTTTCAAATTGATTGTCGTAAACTTCCAAACGAACTTCCAAACGCAAATGATTAAACCAAAGCTCTTTAAAAATTCTGCAAGTAAATTTTGGACCAAAACATTGCTCAAAATAAAATGAGAGGCACGCTTATTTTTCCACTTTTCCAAAATACATTCACCAAACAAAGAAAAAGCATGCTCTACTGTTGAATATGAAATCAATTAGGAGCACGTAATTGATTCCTCATCTGATTCTCGTCAACTACCAACGATATCATCAACGCAAACAAAAACATTTCATGCCCGTCTACAATCGGCAAAAGTTTCCAACCCACCCACCTCTCCATGCTTCTTTCCAACAACCGAAAGAGCCAAACCCGACGAAAGATGATTACGCTTGCAAATGATGGAATAGGTCATAAAACCTCAATGTTTATAATAATGTGGGATAATAAAGCAATTTAAATACGACTGAAAAGTTTCCTACCGCACCAACCCGAAGCCAAGAACCCGACATGTCCTCAAATTGTAAATTCATCTTCCCGCTCGTCACTCCACTCTCTTTAAGGAATGAGCAAGCCCCTTACTCGCCGACTTTTCGTCGCTGTCGTCACATTGCCATAAGCTCCACCGAAAACAACAATATTTGCAATCCGAAGAAAATCTTCTGTCGGCCTCTTTCCGTAAAAAAAGAGTCCCCCACCCATTAGTCATCCCTCTGCTGCCCTGTTTGGGTGGGGGGTGGTGATGAGCTGGGTGCATAGGAAGGGGTGGGGCCCAGAAATTCATTCAAGCGGAAAAGGAAAACAACTCACTCCTCCGCGATTGCACACTCCGCGATGCCGTGGCTTTGACAAAGCCGTAAATAAGAAAACTCACCTGTTTTTTTCCCCGCCTCTGGCCACAGGTAAAAGCACGTGCTTTTGCTCGCCGTTCGGCTTTGCGGGGAACGGGGTTCGCTTGGTGGCCACAAAGAACGGAGTCAGTTTTGCAATTGAAATATAAAACCTGCTGATTCGGTGCCAACCGCAACGAGCAGAAAGAATTACAGTTCCGATTTTTTATGCCGACTGCAAGGGTTCTTGGGTGGAGGGGTGGTGTTTGCCTGATGAGGGGGTTTGGGGGTGATGCAATTTAAATCCATAAAACGAAACCTGAGCCAAATGAAATGTTTCGGGGAGCCCAACGAAATGAATGAGCCATTAAGGGCTACGGTACGGCGCATTCCTATCGTCTCACACTGGGGCAGATCGCTGTTTTTTGTGGCCAAAACCTCTCTGAAAAGTTCTCTGAAGCTGCATAGGATGTTTGGTGTTTTTGACAAAGTGTTCTAAAATAATATGTACAATATTTTTGCAACAAACTTTTAAAAAACTTGTTACATTTAGTTTGAATGCCACCGATAATATTTTTGAAAGTTAAATTTGTATCTAGCACGAGCCCTTGATACTTAACTTCATCTGACCTATTTATTGAACTACTTTCATTGAGACAACATATCTACTTGAGGAATTCAAATTTAAAACTTATAGGTTAGGGAACATCACCAGTTGAGTTTTGAAAGCATAAGGAGAAATCTTCCATTTTTGCAAGTATGAAGAAAAAAAATCCAAACTTTTTTGCAATCGACTACAGATGACGTGCAGACTTCGTCCTTTGGCTGAGAGGCTTGTGTCATCCGCAAACAAAGATTTTTGACATAAATCAAATGTGAAAATATTGTATAATATTGGCCTCAAAATGCTGCCTTGAGGAACACCAGCTCTTACTAGAAGTCTTTCAGATTTGGAGTTCTGATAATTAAGTTGATGTGTAAGATTTGACAGATTACTTTGGACTATGCTAACAATGTAGGTTGGCAAATTGAAGTATTATTACTTTTACAATCAAGCCTTCATGCCAAACACTGTCGAATGCTTTGTCTATGTCTAGAAGAGCAAGATCAATAGCCTTCAGATTTGTTGGAACGAATCAAATTTGTTACACGAAAAAGTTTATGAGTGGTCGAATGTCCATGTCTGAATCCGAACTGTTCATTGGCAAGAATTCAATTTCTATTGATGTGGACCATCATTCTGTTGAAAATTCTTTTTCCAAAAAGTTTACTGGTGGAGGAAAGCAAACTGATTGGACGATAGCAAGAAGCTTCTGCAGGATTTTTGTCTGGTTTCAAAATTGGTACTACTTTGCCATATTCCATTTGTCAGGAAAATATGCCAACTGAAAACATTTGTTAAATAACAACTAAGAATGATAAGCTTCTCTTTGGAAGTATCTTGATGAGGATGTAGAAAATTCCATCATCGCCGGGGGCTTTCATTTTTTTCATTTTATTTTTAAATAATCACTTTTTGATTTGGATTTTTTTTAATAATCACTCCTTTCAAATCAGTCTCCCTAAAATGTTCAAAAACGTTCTTTTGATTGAGAATACTTTCGAAATCCTGAGTTACTAAATTTTGAGTCCTCAATTTGAATTTTGCACGCCTTCAAACTGTATAGCAAGTTTTTGAACTTGCCGGAATTGGCTTCTGAGTTTTTTTTTTTCCAAAATTTCCAAAATGGCTTAGAGTTAGAGTCCAAGTCAGAAATGAGATGGAAAGTTCGAGTCTTCGGCAAAGTGGTTTTACAGGTCAAGGACGTTCAGAAAGTAAATAGTTTGGTTCGCAATTTCGCCGCTAAGTGGCGCTAGTGAGCATGTAAAATTAAGCGTGCTAAGCTAGTTTTCTTTTGCGATCCACAAGAAATATAAAGTTCGAGTATTCGGGAAAATTGTTCAGAGCGTCAAAAACAACCGGAAAGCAGACCTTTTAATTATAAAAAATCGATTGGTGCCACTTGTAAGCAAATAAAACTAAGGATTTCAAGCGAATTATATATTCTGATCCAGATAAGAAAGAAAATTGGAGTTTTGAATACCCAATGATTCAAAACCGAATGAAGTGAATCAGGAAGTGTTCGATAACTGAATCACTGGAATATGAAGTAAATCAGACCTGAATCATGAAAATGTTAAATAATTTAGACCTGTAAAGTGCATCAGACCTGATGCACTTGAAAACGCAATGAATGCGACACGAATTACTTTAATGTGGAGCGAATCTAACATGATTCTTGTCTTTGAAGTGAATCTGTCCTGAATCACATGTATATAAAGTGAATCTATCCTGAATATGAATAATATGGAGTATGACAGACCTGAAACATTCTCATATAGCGAATCAGTCTCGGTATGAAAAGATTTCAATCTAAATCATTCAAACATTAAAAGCATCAGACTTGAATCACTTGAACAAGCATTAAAACATAACTTAATTACTGAAAAATAAAGTAAATCAAACATGAACCGCATGAAAATGAAGTAAACCAGTCCAGAATTCCTTAAATATGAAGCAAACCATACCCAAGTAGCACGCGAAAAATCTTCCAAAGAAATGCTTTTCAGAAATGGTTTCAATCGCGTATTAATAAAAGCATCTGTAACTCATCTGGTTCTAGTTCGGTTCCATATCAATATCAAGGCTCATAAAGTTTCATTGCCGTTCCAATGAACATGCATTTCACTCCTTGATTGACGTTCAACATATTTGAAATGACAAGATTTGCTGCAAATGTCCCTTGCAAATAGCAATAAAGTCAAATTTATCAAGATGTTTTCAGCAACATTTCAAACAAACTCTTGAAACTTCTCCCTAAATGCCGGTTTTAATGTTATGTTTCACATTACTTTCATTTAAAGCATTTGCAACTTGCATTCAATTTTCGTTCCCATAGAAGATTCATCTCAGTTGCGAGAAAGTTGCACTAAACTTCGTGTATGACAGCTAGAAGTTTGTTTGTTTCAATCCACTTGCAATATGGTTGAGTTGCACCTTACGTATCATCTAACAAAGAAACCATGGTCTAGCAACAGTTTGTTTGTTTAAAAGGCGTTTCTCAAGTGTTACGCGGAAGTTTTTGCGAAAAGTTTAGATTATTTCAGGCGTGGCCTAATTTCGCCAGTAATGAACTTGTATTCCGAAGGATGCAGTCAAGTTATAAGCAATAAGCTTTGATCAATCGGCCATGTGGTCGCTTTTATAGTGCATTGGCGAAGCAATTGTTCGAAGAGCTGGTGGAGTAGTGAGTAGAGGTGAAGATTGGTGATTTTGAGGTCGGAAGTTCGAGTCTCGTTCATGTTTTTGTTTTCATTTGTTTTTCTTTTAAGTATTTTGCAACAAATAAGCAATTTCGATACTACTTAAATATGTTGCAAACAGACTTCGCCTCTTGCGCTTTTTGCGTTGTTATTCAGTGCAATTGTAAGTCATATTTTCACCTATTGATAACTCTGATTAGTTTCAAGAGAGTATTTTATTCTTGAGTTGCAACAAACTGTGCTGCTTGGGTACCCGTATAACTAAAATATAAATTAAAACAAACTTTAAACACTTAAATATAGAGTAAATCAGACATGAATCACTCAAAGATGGAGTGAATCTATATTGACGTCCTCAAATATGAAGTAAATCAGCCCTGAATCTCTAGAGAATCAAGTCAATTGTATCTGAAACACCAAACTGCTTGAACATTAAGTGAATTATACCTGATCAACTGTAAAATGTAGTAGAACAAAACTAAATGACCTAAATTTTATGGAGAAAATCAAACCTGTTTGGGAGCTGGTCCTTTTCCTTCCGATGAGTGGACTGTATTTGGTGGCCTTTGGATTAGCGCTTCCTGAGGTAATTGAAGTGGACGTCCGGTGATTGCATTTATCGGTCGGTTGACCGATTCGTGGTGGGATTTCTTGGGGTTTATCCACATAAAACATCAATTACACTTTCACAATTTATTAACAAGTCAATTTGGGATTGATAATTCCTTGCTCCGTCTAAGCCATTTGCCGATCCTTTTCACACTGATCTTTCGGTTGATTGGACGATCACTCGTTGTTCTCGTCCTCGGGTGTACCATTTCTTCCTCGATTAGGATTCTTGGACCGGGGGGTCCGTCAATGTAACACAGCACTCGAACATCCCCGCCCGCCCTGAAATATCTGGGATTTCTGAAACGAAAAGAACAAAACCTCTCGTGCACACGTGGACGGGTTGACTGTCTCTACTGTTTCCTTCGAATTGGTTCCGCAAATTCCCCTTCCTCAACTTTTGATTGATTGGATTGACCATCACTGATATTTGATTGGTTTGGCCATCTGTTTGGTTGCTAAATCAGATTTTCGCTACTCCTTGTTACTGGATTTAGGTGGGCTCATCTTTCTTCATGATTTGTTGGTTAATTTTGGGTTTTCTTCTTCTACAGACTCCTTCTTCTTGGTTTGGATTGGCCATCGTCGATGCCGTTTCTCAGTCGTTTATTTGAGTTGGCCATTATTTCCCTTCCTTGGGGTTGACAACCTGTGGTACATGAAAACTCCGCTTCATCATCTTCCATCTGGCCATCTGGTTGCTGTCCCCGTTATTTTTGAGTAACCCTTTTCATTTGTTGCTCGTGAACCACTTCGCTGAGCCTTGCACGCTAGCAAATACTCGGGACTCGTTTCTGTTGATTCTCTCTCTGCATGCCATCTTTCGGATCTGGATGTATAACGTTGTTGAGGGTTGTCTTGTCTTCTGGAAAACCTTCTTGGGTACCTTGATCTTGTCAAATGAGCAATCCGGGTAGGTAGCCTTCTCGAACGAACAGCCAAGTTACTGGTCACGTATCTGTTCGATTGAGGTCCTTCCACACATACGGACTCCACCAAGGTAGGCGTTCCATGGGGAATCTTCGGCCTCCCTGGAGATCGGGTACTTCTGCCCGCTGCAGAAGTTCGGGTAGACGGCGATCCGTTTTTACCTTCTATAGGGGATAGTCGAAAACACAGCAGAGTGTGGTGTTTACCTTTACATTTCTGACAGACATAACGGGAAAGACATTCCATCGCTCGATGTCCTCGCTTAAAGCAATTTCGGCAGAGTGCGTTGTTCTGTAACACCTTGTCACGATCGGTTATGGCCATCTGTCGGAAGGTTGGACATTGGTAAAGGAGGTGATCTCCATGACACGCTATACAGCTTCGGATTGTTGTTTGAACTGGGCTGTTCGATAGGAAGTTTGACGGCCTTGATTCCGGTAGTGAGAACTCTGGATTGAGATCGGTTGATATTACGGGTAGGGATTTCAGTACCTTAACTCTACGCCGTAGGAAGTCGACCA
Organism: Aedes aegypti; assembly: GCF_002204515.2. Taxonomy (NCBI): domain Eukaryota; kingdom Metazoa; phylum Arthropoda; class Insecta; order Diptera; family Culicidae; genus Aedes; species Aedes aegypti. The sequence goes on along the minus strand of NC_035108.1, from coordinate 114,148,734 downwards.
GATCTTTAATTGTATCCCTTTCTTGGGTCGAAGATAATTCTTCCCAACTTCTCCTCGTCATTGGGTCCATGCGGTAGCATAGAATATCCAGCAGTAGAAGATCTTTGTAGTCATCAGGCTGTACTAGCTGGTCCAACGTCTGCACAGTTCGTTCAAACCCCTCCAAAAGGGATTGCAATTCGATAGCTGACTCCATAGCCAACTTAGGAAGGCTGAACAACGCCTGGACCTGTCGCCGCTTCAGTTGTTTGCTGTCATTATACCTCTTCGTTAAAATGTCCCAAGCGATTTGATAATTGACCTTTGTAATGGCCAAAGGGTCCACCAACGCCTTGGCCTCACCTGCCAAACATCCTTTTAAATAGTGGAACTTTTCTACGTCAGGCCAGTCCGTTTTCACATGAATAAGCGACGTGTACAGGTCGCGAAAGCTCAACCACTCGTTAATGTTGCCGTCGAAGGTCTGCAACTTGATCTGAGGCAGTCGCACGTGCTCGATGGTTGGTTGCTGCGACACATTCAGGTTTTGAACGGATTGATTATTCCCAAACGGCTCCTCTAACTCCTTGATTTTGTCCAGCAGCAAGGCTTTGGTGCTGTAATACTTGCTGCCGAAGTCCGACCGCTTCTTGAAATAGATCTCGTCCTCTTCGGTAAACTCTTCGTGGGTCTCAATGTCCAGGATCACATCGTTGACCTTCTCCCATAGTTCATCAAGCTTCTCCAGCCGAACCGTCACCTGGCTGGCACTATTCACCTCACTCAACCTGTCCCCAAATCCACAAATGTCCTGAAACATGAGGAGGAGTGACCGCAACGTTGTTTTTAGCGCCCGCATGGCTGGAGTCTTCCTGGCGGTGGATGTCGTCGATGGCATCTTCGTGATGTATGCTCGAACAGTTTTGAACACAAAAAAAACGTGGATGTAGAATTCTGCTAATCCTAGCCTCGGCTAGACATACACTGTAGAGTAATTCTTATATTTACCTGGAAAAACAGGAATTTCCACCCTCTCTACAGGTATGTCCTCAAGCAGATTCAAAACGGTTGACGATGAAACCCTCAGAAACGTTTAAGTGCATCACATGTCATGGGAGAAATATTTGTAATATTCTGTGATTTCCAACTTCGGCAAGGCATATACCGTTCAACTAACCTGGAAAGGCAGTTTAGGCGCCACGAATTATCCAATTAACAGTGTGCCGGAATATCACGGTACACAACTGTTTTTCCTCAATAGTGGAAGCATCAATCGCCAAATCGCATTTGCGGGCCCCTCGATTTTGCTCCACGAAAAGTATGTTGGTGCAACCACATCCACAGTGACGAGAAAATATTCAAATGTAGCTATCTATTTGCTCACGCTCCGACAAGACATATACGATTGGTGTAATACTGCACTGACCTGTACAAACAAGCAACTCGCTGACACCAATCGTCCCAGCCAATCCTAATCGCACACAGTGTGCGATTTCGTCTCCTCCGGTGGTGGTTGTTTTGGTCGTTCTCTCCGGTCGTGAGTTTCGTTTTCGCTGGTGCTGTTTTTATCGGTCGATCGTTCCAATTGCCGTCGGTATCGTTTTAGTTTATTACGACCAAATTAATAATTTTCAGTTGCAATCAAGTGTCATCAATTTGCTTAGTGGTTCAATGTATGAAACATCAAACGATGAATGATTCTTTCTTGGTGCCGTCGGTAGTTGGTTTTCACCTTCTCGATTATTTGATGCGGCAGTGCACAATCGGTAGCAGAACATTGGCGCTGGTATCAATATCACGTTGTGCGTTAAACTCCAGAATAGATCCAGATGATTTAGTGATCGGGGTGATTGACGAGTTCTCGGTGATAATACCACAATGTGATTTATCAGATCATCAGTGGCATTCCAGTGGCAGTGAAATTCCTTTCAATTGCTGTCGATTGGATGATGACGATTGAAGAAAGGCTTGAATGGGCTTCGCATTAGCTGGTGCTATCGGGTTATCGTTGTTTTGTTTTGGTTCCTCGCTCGGTAGTGCAGTGTTGGTTGATCGTAGAGCGTCGATAGTGGTTTTGTTGTTACGGAGAAAATAATGATGTAGAACCGTAAAGTGGTCTAGCTACGGCAGGACATATACAAGTTCAATTATTTACCTGGATAAACCAAGGCAATCAGCCTAATTGGATGTGGTGATATCACAACGATAATCATCAGATTCGCATTGGATTTTGTCGGTTGGAATTGGTTGACGATGATTGATCTCTGGCTCGATCAATTCTAGTTGGAAACGGTGAGTTCACTTCTTTCGGTTGATTTAGTTTGCGATGGCGATTTCTTGGCTTGTTGGAGCAATTAATTGTGCCAACTATCCTTCCTCGGGGAATGTGCAATGGCGTTTGGAGTTCACGGAATCCTTCCGATTATCCGGTTCGAAGGACCAATGTTTGGGAGCTGGTCCTTTTCCTTCCGATGAGTGGACTGTATTTGGTGGCCTTTGGATTAGCGCTTCCTGAGGTAATTGAAGTGGACGTCCGGTGATTGCATTTATCGGTCGGTTGACCGATTCGTGGTGGGATTTCTTGGGGTTTATCCACATAAAACATCAATTACACTTTCACAATTTATTAACAAGTCAATTTGGGATTGATAATTCCTTGCTCCGTCTAAGCCATTTGCCGATCCTTTTCACACTGATCTTTCGGTTGATTGGACGATCACTCGTTGTTCTCGTCCTCGGGTGTACCATTTCTTCCTCGATTAGGATTCTTGGACCGGGGGGTCCGTCAATGTAACACAGCACTCGAACAAAACCTGAATAACTTGATAATAAAGTGAAACAAATCTTGAACACATGGATATAAAGGGGATCAGACATCAATCACTAGGGTATGGAGTGAATCAACATGAAATATTTGAATGTAAAGACAAACAATCCTGAATCACTTGGATGTGAAGAATTTTTGACTTGATTAATTTGAATATGATGTGCGTCAGGCATGAATCACTCACGGATGAAATAAAACAAACCCGAATCCTTAAAAGATGCATCAGATCTGAAACACTTGAATATGCAATGAATCAGACCAGAATCACTTGGATATTATATTATTCTAACCTCAATGCCAAGCTTACTTACTTCCAAATGCCAAAGGCTATCCTTTCATCTTATTGCATAATCAGATTTAAAAACAGTCAACCCTCCATAACTTGATGTTCCATATCTCGACGAAGTGTAGAAAACCCAGATTACAATTTGGATTTTTTGGCAACCTCGGAATTCAGTAACGTGACGTCCGGATTTCTTTCACTGTCTGAACAGCTTTGCCGAAGACTCGAACTTGCTATTTCATAAGGATCAAAATACAGAATTAGCTTAAAATTCTTCATTCAACATGTTCACTACCGCCATCTAGTGATAAAATTACGAGCTCAACTGTTTGCCTGTCGAATCAAAGACTTGAACATTCTAACTTATCACAATTATAAGATAGAACTGGTATCAAGTTAAAACTGTATAAATCAATCTGTTTTCCGGATGCCCTTGATTTTTTGAACAATTTTGCCGAAGACTCGAGCTTTTTCGTCTGGTTCTCAGGATAGAATTTGTTTGAATTAATTTGCTTACTATGCTACCTAACGGCAAAATTAAGAACCAAACGGTTTGCTTTTTGGATGTCCTTGACTTTTTGAACAACTTTTCGGAAGACTCGATCTTTCTATTTTATTCGGATCAAGAGAAAAAAACTAGTTACGAATGCTTAAATTCACACTCTCACTGGCGCCACCAAGCAGCAAAATTTAGAACCAAACTGTTTGCAATGCGGATGACCTTAAACTTATAATCAACTTGGTCGAGGACTCGAACTTTCTATCTTATCTGGATGATGAGATAGATGCTCATTTTTATCTGCTCACTAGCGCTATCTACAGTATGGCCCATAAAAAATGCGAAAATCGTCATATCATGTTTTATGGTAGTTTTTACATGAAAATGTGAATGGAACATAAATATTATTCATTACTTGTATTGTTTAATCTATTTAGGCTCAGTTTTTCTCTTTGGACATGATTTTTATCTGTTACTTTAACCTTACCAGAGAGGAATTGGAAACATCACCTTGAAGTTTATCATGCGGACGTCGTGTTCAATATCTGTGTGATGAAAGCTTCTAAAACATCAACGATGGCGTGAGATTCTTCACAGGCCTTGCCTCCAACATACGCCCATATCAAATGATAGAATTGGTTCATACCTCAGCCATTGGAGACTTAAACATATTTTCGAAAAAACGGCCCATTTTGGAGAGCTTTGATTGAACCTTCATATAAGTGTAATAAGCGGCTCAGATTTGCTCAAAATCTATGAGCTAGTGTTGATATAAGTTGCCTCTAACCGAAAGAACAAATGTCATCCTGAAAAATCTGTTATAGGCTTCCGTATTTATTTTTTATTCAACTTTAACAAAAAAATAAAGGCATATCAAACCTATAAGACGCAAAGGCCCTCAAAACTATGACCCTAGCAAAATATTTTATTGTGATCATGAAAAACACGTTTTCTAAGAACTCCTCCATCCTCTGATACCAAGCAAACTAAAATTTTCAACAATAAAGTGTGATTTTTGAAGGAGGAAAGTTTATCACCAGAGTATACGACAATCAGACGCTGTTTCTAGCTTTTTGCGGACAAAACCTTTGAACTTCTTTGCTTTATTACATTATTAAGGACAGTAAGAAAATTATGACAACAATTGTCCTGGATAGCGAAGTTATGTCAGAATATATTACAATAATCAGAAATTACATTTACTTGCAAAAACAATGGAAATAACGCTTGTGGATGCTAAATTTACGTTTTTTATGGACCATACTGTAGCGGCTAAATTTTGAACTGCTGTTTTCCGGATGTCTTTGACATTCTGAATAACTTTGCCGAACAACCCAGACAACCAGAAATCGCATGAATGTTCATGTTATGAATCGTTTATTCATACTAATTACATCAAACCCGCAAAACACCGTGGATAAACTCGTCAGATTGATGAGTTTCCTCGCATAAAACACTTTTTTTCTGAGTTCATTCGTACATTTTGCTTCGTCCCGTACACTCGTACAAATTAAGTCGAATCAATCCGTAGCAGCTGTCAAATCAACATTTGTTATCATAAGTTTAGTCGCATAAGATCACAGACTAGTTCGGTGGAATATTTATATACTCGCATTGTATGTTATTATTCATCACATAATATATGCACGCATATCGCCTCCACTTTTGTACGTATTAGGCCTATTCGCGACATCTTATATGTGAAATGTTGCACATACAAAGCCTCCAGGTCATTTCGTTGTACGTACATTTTGGTTGTCTGGGTTGAACTTTCTTTCTCATATGGATCATGAGATAGAACTTGCTGAAAATGCTAAATTTACATTCTCACTAGTGTCACCTAGCGGCAAAATTGCGAACTAAACTGTCTGTCTTTCAAATGTCCTTGACCTTCTGAACATCTTTGCTGAAGACTCGAAGCTTCTTTCTCGTGTAGATCATGCTTAAACTGCTCAAGTTCACATGCTCACTAGCGCTACCTAGTGGCAAAATTGCGAACCAAACTGTTTAATTGCCTCCCGGATCAATGACACGCTAAACAACTTTGCTGAAGATCGTACCATTAAGGCCGCACGGGACGTCATCATAATCACCCTATCCATTTCAAGAAGCAAATCTCAAGAACCACTCCGTATATCGATGCGAAAATGTATCACTATGATTCTATATATGTAGTGCACAACCGGATAAATTTTCAGCTTCATCGGTTCACTAAAACTCGAGATTTGCTTCCATAAAGTTTTGATGATTATTGTTAGAGTGAGACGAAAGATAGGGAAAATAACACGGTCTCCCGTGTCCCCTTAAAAGTCATCAGCATTTAGAGATATCGCATCATGAATGTTCCTGTTTTGAGGTGATGCTAAACTTTTCAAGGTGATTTAATATTCAGCTGAGTGTTACAATATTTTTTAAAGCAAGTCCGTATTTATGACGGGTAGTGTATATACAGTATCGAACATATAAAATGCACCAAAGCCGTCTTCCAATACAAAATGGTCAACTTCAGAGAGCTATATCTCCGCCGTTTCTCAACCGACTCTTCTCATTTTTTCTATGACGAACTAAAAATTTCCTCAATTTTCGAAAACTATTGTGAAAGTTGTGTGAAAACTATTGATTTAAAAGTTACAGATAGGTTGAATTTTGGCATAAACAATGCACCAATACACAAAATGATGTACCGTCGTGCGGGGTGACATTGGTCCATAAGGGTGACTTTGGGTCAAGATTTTTACAGCAAACGAAAACCAGAATAATGAAAACAATGTGGCAAGCTTCAAGAATACGTTATAAATAGCCACTGGATGGTCATGGATTAGTTTTTTGCCTCCCGTGCTAGTCAAGAGATGCATCGAAAAGGGCGGTCAAAGTAACCCCCTAGTAACAATGTCACCCCGCACGGCGGTAGCAGAAAAACTACGCATCGTAGCATCTTGGTGTCTTAAGCGCATTTGTTCATTGCATGAAACGCGCTGAAGACACCGAAAGAATACGACGCATAGTTTGTCTGATACATTATTTTTCGTCTTGGTGCATTTTTTATGTCAAAATTCAACCTATCTGTAACTTTTAAACCAATAGTTTTCAAACAATTTTTTGAGGTTTTTGTAGTTCGTAATTTGTAGTTCGTCACAGAAAAAATGAGAAAAAATCGGTTGAGAATCGGCGGAGATATTGCTCTCTGAAGTTGACCATTTTGTATGGGAAAACGGCTTTGGTGCATTTTATATGTCCGATACTGTAGCCTTTTCATGCATTCTATACGATTTAATTGATTCATATAGAATGATGTACAACAAAAGTTATACCAAACAAAATGTTGACTGGGGATGTTTTATACGTTGAGGTTGGATCCAGGATTCAAATAATTTCGAGTAATAACTGCTACATGCAGGTTATTGACTGTTAGAAAATTCAACGCGTTCGCGCGAAGGGCAATCCCAAAAGTATGACTTAAAGTTGCGCCCGCAATTTGCGCATACACATTTTTTGGTACGTGCTAAGCGTGAGAAGAACATCCGCTATGCATACATTTTGCATCCATGCGGCAATGTTTTGTACCATGTTCGAACTTTTGGCACCGTGGGGTTCAAAAAATTTCCTCCAGGTTTCTGGAATTGTTCCCAAGTCACACGGACATCGAACATGAGTCTTGCTTTTTCTATATTGTTAAGATTACTTTGTTAAAGTGAATTAAATAATATTATTGAGGATGCCCTTTCCGAAGAATGCCAGATGGGGTTCTCTTTTTCATAATGATTATTTGGATTAGGGAATATCCAAGTAAAGCATTTATTACATTTTTGTTCTCTCTAGGTGACTTATAGTCCCTTGATTGACTTTTCATGACGACTTTGAACAAACGTCCAGTTTTGCCGTCATAAGTAAAAAAAAAAAGTGCATCTTCTATTCAAGATGTTTGAGAAAGAGAGAATTTCTGTACGCACAGCACGAAGGTACTACGAACACTGTTCAAAATTCAGTTATAATTCGTTTCACAAGACACCTATGAAAGTTTACGTGCCATGCGAATTTAAGATTTTTTTTGCTGTGCAGGTTACTAGAGATTTTTGCCGTCGAAAACAGTGAACTGTCCCAGTGCTCGTCCAGGGGGTAAGAGAGGAGGAAAGCCGAGCAGTCATGAAATAGTTTTGCGGTGAAATTTTGTCGTTAAAATATTTTCGCTTTCATAATTATTATTATTGTTATAACATAATCGTAAATGGCACTGCAGTCATCGCGCAGTACTTTTCCTTTGGTCGTTGTACCCTGTTTGGGTTCCGTCACCTGGCCACTTATGTTCACACATACAGCACAGTGATACCCTCGTTGGCAAACAGGTCAACCGGCTTCTCGGATGGCCCCAGGGCTACCCACCCAGTTCTCCCAGTTAGATTCGTATGTCGGGTGAAAGGGCTGTTGCTTTTTATTGTCGTCGAGCTCCACCACCTCCAGCAGCGCAGAGCCAAAGGATTGCTGTTTTGCTTTTTTGGGGTTATTATTATGATGATGGCAGCAGCAGCAGCAGCGGTGTGATGCCGATATGTGACTCGGGTCGTTCCTGCGGCAGCAACAAACATCGTTCTAATGACGACGATGATGTCCTCGAGGGGAGTGGGGGTTGTTGAGAGGTAATATTTTATGGCACCCACTAAAGTTGTAATTCTTCGGCTCAGGAGCGGGATTTATGAGTTAGACATCCACCCAACAACGGGTGATTACTTGTATCAACAGAGTGGGGGCTTGTTGTTTTGTGATTTAGTTGGTTCCTAAGGCAAGGGACGTTCTGGTGGGCCCAAAATGTTACCTTTGTGTCTACGAAACATGCCCAACCAAAGATCGAGTGTTGTAATAAACGAACTGAAGGAAAGTGCGCCTTGGCACTATACATAAGGTAACCAATATAATATGGATATCCTATGCCATTTTTCAATACATTTTTCAATACTCTCGTGCAAAGCTTTGCAAGAAGTACGTGACCAGACAGGTGCAATGCAAGTGCCTGGCGACGATAAGTATAAGAAGAGGCAGGTTCTAAAACGGCGTCGAAGAAGGGCAGAATACTTCCAGATCCGCCGAAAAGTATAACTTTCAGTGTCCATGCCAAACTGTTGGAGGAAGAGTTGAAGCTCGTCGCAGAAGAGCAGCGGCTGCAAGAAGGAGCATGAGGACATAAGAAGGCATCAGCTAGCCGAAGAAGAACGTCGGCTTGAAGAAAAACGGTGACTAGCAGAGGAGGAAAGCAAGATGCGCGAACGGAAATTACAGGAAGAGCTAGAGTTAAAACAAAATAAGATGCAAATCAGGTAGGAGTCGCTTGAAAAATGACAGGCCCTAATCCGAGAGGTGGCGTCGATAAGTAGCAGAATCAGTTCAATTCAGGATTCGAATGAAAGGGTGAACAAGTGGGTGTTTTTTCAGAACGATGTTGTAGGATCTAGAGGAGCTCTGGAGGACGACGGCAATAGAGACCAACAGCCTGCCGATCACGATCCACTAGAAGAGTACCCTGATATTAGAGCGCTTATAGTCGTGTCAGACCTTCCCCGTCCTTTGAACCCACCAGCTCACTTGACGCAAAATGCCCCGACGCACTCATCCACCGGTTCACACGCTCACTCAAGTGCAAATCGCCACACGACAGGTTCTGGGAAAGGACCTTTCCACTTTCGACGTAAACCCCGAAGACTGTCCGATTTTTATTAGTAATTTCGAGCTGTCCACTGCCACTTGTGGATACTCAGATGCTGAAAATCTGGTCCGGCTTCAACGATCTTTGAAGGGAAACGCGCTGGAGTCGGTTCGCAGTCGACTGCTCTTGCCCGCTAGTGTATCGCACATTATAAAGACCCTGCAGGGTACGGTAGAACAGAACTCTTCATCCGGTCACTGATGACGAAGATATGCCAGGTTCCCGCAACTCGACACGATCGTTTGAAAACGCCGAAACAATGAAAGAGATTGAAAGACGATGTTCTCTTGCCAATGGTTTATTTCTTAATGTTTGTCGTTTTGTCATTTTGTCATGTCAAAGCCTACTTAATTTAGAAACATTCACCACAGCCTACTACAACTTGGCCATCCTGACATTCTCGATGTCCTCATCGAGACAATCTTCATTTGAGCTATCATCATCAATCCATTTCCTCAAATTTTGTGGTGAACATACCGCGTTAAAAGGAACACTTGAAATCTGAAAACCTTCAATATCAACTACAACATATCGATCGTTTGGCAAAACTTTGGAAATTCTATATGGACCTTTAAATTTTGGGGATTATTTTTGAGAATCAATAGCTTTTAATACAACAAAATCTCCCTGTTTATAACTTGTTGTATTTATTCTCTTTCTATCGGTTATTTTTTTGTTATAAATTTGCATTTTCAAATTGTTTTGTTGAGCCTTCTGCCGTATTTCTAAAATATTTTCATTTTCACTCGATGATTGTCGATTCCGAACAAAAGATTCTAAGTTAAAATTAGCATTATCTAATTCATTTTGCAATTGACCAAACAATAACATACTGGAATAATTACATATTGATTTATTAAACGTGTTATTGAATATAAACTCTATTTTTGGCAACAGTTTGTCCCAACTACAATTAGTTTCATTACTTAGTTTGGCCAGCATTGGAGTCAATGTTTTATTCATTCTTTCAACCTGACCATTAGCTTGTGGAGTACGTATTGCAGTTTTAACATGCTCAATACAATTAAAATTTAAGAAATCTTGAAATTTTTTAGAAGTGAACCCGGAGCCACAATCAGTTATAAATCTCACTGGTTTACTGTAAAAACTCATATAATTAACTAAATGATGTATTATTTCATCAGAGTTAGTAGTTTTGGTTGGAAAAAATTTCGTAAATTTTGTAAATGCTTCAGTAATAACAAGAATATATTTGAATCTGTTGTTTGATTCTAATTTTACAGGCCCATAATGATCTAAATGAACCATATTAAACGGAAAATTACCTTTATCTATGATTTTCAAAAAGCCTTCCTTTTTCCCTATAGGGTTGTAGAAAATGCATGACAAACAACTCTTAATGTGCTTCTTTACATATTTTCTCAAACATGAAAACCAAAAATTCTTCTTTATTTCAACTATTGTTTTTTCTATTCCTATATGTCCACAGTTATCATGGTACATCCTCAAAATATTATCAATCATATTTTTGGGAACAACTAATAGATTCTTGCTATTATCTTTCCTAAATCATTCTTGATGGTAATGGTGAACAGTGTAGTTTGTTTCTGCAGTGCAGTGATAAATAAATTAAATTACGTGTGAAATAGTGGACTTGCCGCGGAACAACGATTTCTACCGCGAGCAACATTTTATTTTGAAACAGGATAAGTAGGAGGCAAATTGTCTCTAACGCTTGTCCTCGTTAATTTTGCATTTAATTTTGCCCCAGCAGCTGCTGGAGGCTGGTAACTTTTTTGTACACTGTATTGTTTCATCTGTGTTAAGTGTTGCATGCATGTTTCGTTTGGTGGAAGTGTATAGGTGCTAAGCAAAATGACTGAGTGCAAGCAATGTGGGGCCCCGGTATTAATTTCTGAAATACCGACCACATGTACAGGTTGTTTGAGTGTGTACCATTACAAGTGCACACCACTGACGAAAGCTGTTGCTAAGCTTGTCAGTGAGAACGAAAATCTGCTATTTAAATGTAGTGATTGTTTATCAAGCCAGTGTTGTGGCGAGCAGAATTTAACGCTCCCGACCGTACGAATGTTCGAAGAAGAGATGAAGAAGATTTCTTCTATTTCGGATTCGTTCAGTGGCGTTCGGGAGCAAATTGCTGCTCAGATAAACGACGCGTTAAAAACCGGGATGGAGGAATTGGTGAGAAGTCTAAATAGTACCATGGATAAAGCAATTTTTGAAATGTCAAAATCTGTGAGCAAAGAGTTGGAAAGTATGAAATGTTCATTTTTTGAATTTAACTCGAATAATAATTTAGTTGCAATGAATGATAAGCACGGTACATCAAGTACGGCATCGGAGCCGAGCCTGCTTCCCAGAGGCAAGAAACGTAAGGTTCAGGAAGACGTTTGCGCTATGTCGGATGATGTTTTTGTTGAAAGTATTAGCTTCGCGGATGTTGTCAAGAGTAATGCTGGGATTAAAATTAGGAATAAGAGTACAAAAAAGAAAAGCACTGCGAATGATGTAATGCAAGTGACTCGTAAGGCTCGTCCGGTCATTGTGATCAAGCCAAAAGAGTCCAACCAGAGTAGCGAGGATACTCGCAAAATTTTGATTAACAAATTGGATCCGAAAAAACACAAAATAAATAACTTGAGACACGGGAAAGATGGCTCTATTATTGCTGAGTGTGCAACAGGATACAATGTTAATGTTGTGAAAGATGGCATTCAAAGCGATTTGGGTGAAAACTACAACGCTGTTGTTCCCTCATCGGTGCCAAGACTTTTAGTGAAGGGCATGAGCGATCAGTTTTCCTCCGATGAATTCATATCGGATTTTAAAAGATCAGAATGAAGACATCGCGATAAATGAAGTCAAAGTAATAAGGATGTATGAAAATCCACATTTCAAGTACAAAAAGTACAATGTTGTTATTGAAGTTGACAAAGAGACGCATAGTTGTTTGTTAACGGCGCAACAAGTGTATGTTAAATTTGATCGGTGTCGTGTTGTTCCAGAGATTAGTGTTTTGAGATGTTTCAAATGTGGAGAATTCGGGCACATGAGCATGAATTGTAAAAATTGCGATGCATGCTGTAGGTGCAGTGGAAGTCACAAGACATCCGAATGTACGTCAACTGTTTTGAAATGTATCAATTGTATAAAAATGAATAAAGAACGTAAAATGAACTTGGACGTCAACCACGGAGCATTCAGTTACGAATGTGAAGTCTTTAAGAATTTGTATCAAAGAAAAAAGAGCAGCCTACATTTTAATGAATAGCAACCAAGTTCCAGTAGTAATGTGAATCAGTTTGATATCTTGTATTTAAATATAGCTGGTTTATCTACAAACTACGTTGAATTACGTCAGATTGTAGAAGAAAAACGTCCATATCTAGTATTTTTATCAGAAACGCATATTGTTGACATAGATGCATTTGATCAATATAGTATTCCGGGTTATAATGTGGCTGCATGTTTATCACATTCGAGACACACTGGCGGAGTTGCTATTTATGTCAAAGAATCAGTTCAGTACAGGCTTCAATTGAACGAAGTTTGTGAAGGTAATTGGTTCTTGGGCATCGCAGTTGATCGTGGCATGAAGATGGGTAATTACGGTGTATTGTATCACTCTCCCAGTTCAAGTGACCAGCGTTTTATTGAAATTTTGGAAAACTGGCTTGAGATGTTTGTAGATTGTAGTAAATTAAATGTTCTTGCTGGTGACTTTAATATTAATTGGTGTGACAATTCGAATTCGAATCATTTGAAACGATTAGCTGACTTTTTTAATTTAAAACAAAAGGTAAATGTTTATACACGTATTTCCAGACATAGTCAAACTTTGATTGATCACGTTTATACTAATTTGGATTCTGTTAGTGTTATTAAAAATTCTGATTTAAAAGTGACAGACCATGAAACTTTAGTTATTAATATTGATGACAATAGTAGAAAATAAAAGTGACTTTGTAAAATTAAAGTGTTGGAAAAAGTATTCAAAACATGCCGTTTCAAGTCTTGTCGAAAGAAATGTTGATTTTCATACAAACGACGGTTCGTTAGATCAAAAGTCAGCTGTTCTAACTGATGTTTTAAAAACCTGTACCAATAAATTAGTCGAACATAAATTTGTTTCGTTGAAAAATTCGAACAGCTGGTACAATTTGGATTTGTTGCGTTGTAAACGCAATAGGGACAAACTGTACAAAAAATGGCGTAGAAATAATAATAATACAAATTGGAATAGGTACAAGGTCGCGCGTAATAAATACTCGCAAATGGTTAAACAAACTCGTTGCGAGTATATTCAGAGGAAAATTGATCAGCATCAAAACAACAGCAAAGAGTTATGGAAAATTTTGAAATCCTTGTTAAAACCTAGTAATTGTAAACCGCGGTCCATAACTTTCAATGGCACATTAGAAGAATCAGAACAAGTAATAGCATGTAAATTTAATGAGTATTTTGTGGACAGTGTTTCATCGATTAACCAATCCATTGAGTTAGTAGATGAACCTGACGAAATAAAACAGCCGATTAACAATAATTGCACATTTGAATGTTTTCACCTAATAACGTTGGAAGACCTACGAAATATTTGCTTTTCTATGGGAAAAACGGCTGGCGTAGATAACGTTAATGCGAGAGTAATACAAGATTGCTTTGATGTCATCGGACACAATCTGCTGGACCTGATTAATGAATCGTTACAAACTGGGCACGTGCCACAAGTTTGGAAGGAATCACTTGTGATTCCTATTCAAAAAGTTGCTGGGACGATTAAAGCCGAAGAGTTTCGTCCCATCAACATGTTGCACACATTAGAGAAAATTTTAGAACTTGTTGTAAAAGGCCAGCTGTTAGCATATTTAAATAGTAATAATTTGCTAATACCAGAGCAATCGGGATATCGGGAAGGTCATTCTTGTGAAACCGCATTGAACCTGGTGTTGGCAAAGTGGAAAGAAAACGTAGAGCGTAAAGATACTATTGTTGCTGTTTTTTTGGATCTCAAACGCGCTTTTGAAACGATTTCTCGGCCCTTGTTGTTAAGAACAATCAAGCGCTTTGGATTTTCGGGTTCTGCATATAGATGGTTTGAGAGCTATTTAACTGATAGAACCCAACGGACTGCTTTCAATGATTCTGTTTCGAGCCCCGTGGTGAACAGCCTTGGCGTACCACAGGGGAGTGTATTAGGGCCCGTTTTATTCATTATGTATATAAATGACATGCGACGAGTTTTACGTTTTTGTGACATAAATCTTTTTGCAGATGATACCGTGATATTCATTGCGGCTAAAAATCTTGATGATGCCGTTGCACATATGAATGCAGATTTACGTTCTCTGAGTAGATGGTTGAAGTACAAACAGTTGAAATTGAATATAAGTAAAACTAAATTTATGTTGATATCGCGGAATCGAACAAATATAGACGTCTCAATACAAATTGATGATGAGACAATTGATCGCGTGCGCGAAATTAAATATCTTGGCGTGATTATTGATGACAGATTAAAGTTCGACGCTCACATCGACAATGTTATCAAGAAAATAGCCAAGAAGTATGGAATACTCTGCCGATTAAAAAACGATTTAACGATTGCTAGTAAAATACATTTGTACAAATCAATCATCTCTCCACATCTGGAGTTTTGCGCTTCCATTTTGTTTTTAGCAAATGAAACACAAATATCGAGAATGCAGCGTTTGCAAAATAAAATAATGCGTTTGATTTTGAGATGCAACAGATTCACTTCCTCGTCTTTCTTATTAGATGCTCTTCAGTGGTTATCGGTGAAGCAAAGAATTGTATTCTTGACGATGGTGTTCATTTTTAAAGTAATTAACGGTTTGTTGCCTCGATATTTGTGTGATCGAATTGAAAGAGGAAGTGACATTCATAGATATAATACTAGAAACGCGACTGAATTAAGAACACCACAGTTTTTGTACGGTGCTTCACAAAACTCTTTGTTTTTTAAAGGAATAAATGTTTTCAATTCGATGCCTATACACATCAAACGTGCTGCAACTCTATCACAGTTTAAGAGACTATGTATTTCACACGTCAAAGCTGCCTTCTGAACAGCTACATGTTAACTTTTTTGTACTTGACTAATATTGTATCTTGACGAAGTTTTGACTAACGGATATTTTGTATTGACTATATTGTAAAATATGTTTAATAATTATTGGGGCACTAATAAACTACGATGTTCGCCTCGATGATGATGATGGATTTTTTATATATTGACGTAGTTATAGTTTATTCCTTTTTATGTGTAGTCTACGGAGGTTTGAGTCCCGCGCGCGGTACACAGGTATAAACGACTGTTTGATTACTTATCATTTGAATTGAGAATTTATGCTGTTGGTGGATGCCATGCATTAGTAGTAAGTTTTCTGGTTGAATGTCGGAAATTTCTTGAAAATGCAAAAGTTTCCGATAGTTTTGACATCATCGGCGGGGTTATCAATTCTGGCAATGTTTTGGATTTTGTTGAACTTTCTTGATCACTATTAAAACTTATGAAAAGTGTGGTTGAGACCAACAGATTTTTACCATTTTTTTTTTGCTGTATAGTATGGGAACTTGTAATGTTGTTTATATCTGTTTGAAATAATCAGACCGTTTATTGTTTGCAAATCTGGTTAACATTGATCATAATTAATTATCTTAAAGATATATCGTCTCGCTCAAACCTTTGTAGGGGTATGTGGTGGGACCATCATCATCATCTTCACATCAATTAAATACCATCTTGTAATAAGAAATTTGGAGAAGAAGAAGTTTCTAATATTTGTTTTATATTTTTTCAATTTAGAATCTTGTTCTTGAGCTAAAATAATATTGCGTTCTATTTGAGATTCATCAATTATTCCAATCATTTTTCTCTAATGTTCTCCCTATGTTGATTATTATTACCTTTCTTAGTCATATGCATCTGACTTAACGCATCAACGTGTTTCATTTTTTCCTCTTTTCTGTATTCTTATTCAAAATTATAGTTTACTAAAAATAAGGCCCATCTATTTATTTTAGGATTCATTTCTTTTTTCTTTAAAGTTTGAACCAATGCATTACAGTCAGTGAAAATTTTAAAGTTCTTTCCAGCTAAATATACATGGAATCTTTTAATAGCATGAATCACAGCTAAGGTTTCTAACTCGAAACTGTGAAGTTTTGACTCATACTCATCTGTTTTCTTGCTAAAGAAACTAAATGGATGAAATTTACTATCTGACTGCTTTTGTAGTAAAATGGCACCAAACCCAAATGAACTAGCGTCACAGTGAAGCTCAGTATCAGCATGAGGATCAAAAATAGCCAGAATTGGAACTGAAACCAATTTCTCTTTCAAAAGATTGAGTGCAGCAATTTCTTCTTTTTCAAAATGTAATACTGAGTCTTTTTGAAGTAAACTATATAATGGTCTGGCAATAACAGCAAAATTTTGGATAAACTTTCTGAAATAACTCATCAAACCAAGAAACCTATGAACTTGTTTACTATTTTGAGGGATTGGAAAATTTTTGACTGTTTCTATGTGTGAGTTATTGGGTTTCCTACCATTATTATTGATTGTATAACCAAGATAATCTATTTCATTGAACAAAAATTTACGCTTCTCTAAATTGAGTTCTAATAAATTTTGACTTAATATTTCAAAAACCTGTTGTAATACTTCAAAATGTTCCTTAATAGACTTGGTTGCAATAAGAATATCATCTTAGTATACGCATAATTTCCCTTCTTTAATAAGTTTTTGAAAAATTTTATTTGTAAAACGTTGAAATACAGCAGGAGCATTACATAAACCAAAAGGTACTCGTAGATATTCAAATTGACCACTAGGTGTTACAAAAGAAATAAATTTAGTGCACTCTTTGGATATTTTAATTTGATGGAAGCCAGATTTTAGATCAAGGATTGAAAAATAGTTTTTGTCTTTCAGATTATCAAATAAATCCTCTATAACAGGAAGCGGAAAATTATCACGAACAGTATCTTTATTCAATTTTCTGTAATCAACGCAAAGCCTAAAATCATCATTTTTCTTTGGAATTAGAACTATTGGACTTGCAAAAGGTGAATTGCTCTCTTTAATAATACCTGCTTCCAAAAGTTCTTTGATTTTTTCATCAACTTTACGTTTTTGTTCAAATGACAACCTTCGAGGTTTATAATGAAAAGGTTCTCCTTTTTTTAAATCAATTTACATCTCATATTCAACTTTTAGTTTAGACGGTCTCATATAATCTACATACAAAAATTTCTAAAAATGTCGCCAAATGATCTTCTGATATTTTCAGATTTTCATTTATGTTGGAGTTAATATTATACAAATTATTTCTATGTACCTTATTTTCAGGGTTTTCAGGTTTCAAATGATCAGGATCAACTGAGTAAATTTTAATACCATTCTGTATTATCGTCCGAATGCTGGGCTTCATGATGACATCTCGTCCAATAATTGCATCGATGAGGTTTAAAACGTTATCCGGAACTACATAGAAGTCAATGCTGAAAACAATATTTTGAATAAGAATTTTGTTGGTGAATATTCCTAAAATCTTGAGCCGTTTCCCACCAATACCTCGAAAACTTTTGTTAAAATTTATCTTTTTAATATCTTTAGCATTTATCAAACCTCGACGTATCAGTGAGATAGGACTTCCTGTGTCAAAAAGTGCTTTAAAGTTTGTACAATTATTGATTAGTCTAAATTTTACCAAACCGTCACATTTGAATTGTCCGTCATATTGTTTTGAATCCTGGTCGTCCAAAGCATGTATGGTCTCGTCAGTTGATTTGATTGGCTTTTCTCCAAATTTTCTTCGTGGTTCCATAAATTTCATCTGGGCTGGCTTAGTTCCTCGATAAGTTCTGCAATCTGCCGCAAAATGTCCGGGTTGGTTGCACGCAAAACAAAGCTTTGCCGTCTTCCTCATTGGTGCTGGATTAAACCGTATCAATCGAAATGCTTGTACTACTTCATTTTCGGTTTGGAAATTTTGCATTCTGGCTTGGTTTCGGAGAATTTGATCTTCAATGCCTTCTACCAAGTATTCAACTAGTTCTCTCTCCGGTAAATTGAGCTTCCGTGCAAGTAAACGCTTTGACTGGTAATATTCTTCAAAGGGTTCTCTTCCTGACCAGGTTCGCCTAGCAAGTTGGTTTCGCAGTTCGTATACGTTGGTGTGGTTCGTGAACATAGCTTGTAAATTTGCAATTTCATAGCTTCTTATCATGAAATCCGAGTTTGAATGTAATCAATGTTGGGCTTTTCCTTTCAATAACTTGAATAATACCATCTTCATTGTATGGTCTCCAACTTTGAGCGCTTGTTTAGTATTGAATAAAATTTTCAAGAAATGATTCACATCTTCATGATATTGACCCGAAAACGACGGTAACATCGAAGAAATTTCTTCAAGGCGTAGAATATTGCTTAAAATACTTGATACTGGTAACGAGGCTGCAACCGAGACTGGATGTTCAGATAAATTCGTTCCAATATCTCTTGAATCTCCTGATTCTCTTCCGGATGTAAATTGTTGTCCGTTTGAAATAACCACACGAGTAGTTTCTTGACGTTGAGCGAAGTGTCCATCCCCTAGAATGAATTCCGTTGGTCTTGATTCGTTGGTTTTTCCACATTGAGCGAGACTTCCATCCCCAAGAATAGATTCCGCAGGTATGCTCCCCGAAGTTCGAGCAGCATTACCGTCTTCCGGAACCTTTTCTGCTGGTTTGGATCCGGAAGATTGCATTTCTTCAGTAGTCTTCTGGCTACGTAAAAACATCTTGCCGGTAATCCCACTTCTGATGTTGAAAGAGATTGAAAGACGATGTTCTCTTGCCAATGGTTTATTACTTAATGGTTTATTTCTTAATGTTTGTCGTTTTGTCATTTTGTCATGTCAAAGCCTACTTAATTAAGAAACATTCACCACAGCCTACTACAAACAATTCGGTCTTTCGGTGCAAAATCTGGTCGACCATCTAAAAGCAGCGAGCCAGCATATATAGAATCCGGCACTGATGCAGGAACTTGTAGAGAAACTCCCTGCTTCCATGGGGATAGACTGGGCAATCTACAAAAATAAGAACCTTCCGGCAACCCTCGACTTCATGGCCAGTGAGGTGTATTTCGAGCTTCCAGGAGAAAGGACAACAGCGAGAGACGAAAAGCAGAAATTCAGAGAAACCGGTAACATTTACGCACATTCTGACTTGTCCTATCTTCACAATCTCTCAAATACGGAGAACTGGCCAATAGATTTCCTCATCTTCGTGGTCTCCACCATGGAAGACTACGAACTAGTACAACCTAAACTGTTGATGGGGCTGGACAATCTTAGATTGTGCGCTCCGCTAAAGCTGCGAGAAGGGGGACCGAAGGATCCAATCGGGGCGAAATGTAGACTAGGGTGGAGCATCTACGGTTGCCGGTCTACGGTATCCGGTCAGTCGTCTTAAACTGCAATTGTTAGCTTCCACGTCGGAGCTGTATTGGATCTGGATCGGGAATTGAACGAGCAACTGCATGACTACTTCACCCTGGAGACTATAGAGTCGAAGGAAGATAAGCGTGCCAGACAGCTGCTGAGGGACACAACGCATCGTGTGACCTCTGGATGTGGATGCGAAACCGGGTTGCTTTGGAGAATAGACAAACCAAACTAACCCTTGGCTGTTCGTCGGCTGGAAGCTCTAGAACGGAAGCTGCAGAAGGATCCGGAGTTGCAGCGAAGAGTACGAGAACAGTTTGTAGAATACGAGCATAAAAGATACGCCCACAAAGCGAACCTGGCTGAGCTCATCTCAGTACCAGCTGATCAAGTATAGCACCTCCCGCTGGGCGTTGTTACGAATTCCAGAAAACCCGGAAAATTGCGACTTATTAGGGATGCAGCGACCAAAGTGAACAACGTTTCCTTCAATTCCAAGATGCTCAACCGGCTGGACTTGCTTTCTTCTCTTACTCAAGTACTTCGTCGGTTTCGTCAGTCCCATCAGATAGAGATCCGTGCACAGGGCAGTCAATCTCAACGGTTTCTGTTCTGCAACAACCCGTGCGATCCACCCTGAGTGTGTATGTGATGGACGTCGCCACATTTAGTTCGACCTGTTCCCCAGCCTCAGCACAGTACATCAAGAACATGAACGTGGGGGAGCTCTCTAACGAATACCCTCGAGCAGCAGCAGCTATCCAGAACAAGCACACTTGATAGCTCTATGACAGTCCACGAAGCGATCGAGGTCGTCAACGAGGTCAAGTTGATTCACTCCAAGTCTGGATTCACACTGCGTAATTTGTTGTCTACCGAAGCACTTGTTCATTAGGAAATCGGTGCAGCATGTGAAATACAACCGAAAAATCTGGACCTAGAACGAGAAGAAAAGCTGGAGTCGGTGCTTGGCATGCAGTGGAATCCCCCGGAGAGGTCTTCGTGTACACATTTGGAATGAGATACGATCTGTAGTCCATACTCGTCAAAAGTCACATCCCCACTAAGCGAGAGATCGCCAGGATTGTGATGAGCTTGTTTAAACTTTTGGGTTTAACGCCTTCATCCTCGTACAAGGTAAAATCCTGCTGCAAGACATTTAGGCTTAAGGTACGGAGTGGGATCAACAGATACCGGAGGACATCAAAACTTTTCAATCAGTTGAGTCAACTTCGCATTCTTCGGTGATATTTTCGTTCCCCTTTTTCCACAAGGTTGGACGATCTTCAACTTCATATTTTCGTCGACGCTAGCGAGTCAGCATACGCTTGCACAGTATATTTTCGCATGGAGACAGATGGTTACACGCAGGTTACGCTCGTCGGCGCCAATACCAAAGCTGCTCCGTTAAAAGCACTCTCGATTTCAAGACATGAGTTGAAAGCGACCATACTCAGTGTTCGTTTGCTAGACACTATTCAAAGTCAGCACGAGTTACCGGTCAGTCGTCGCTTCTGCTGTAGCGATTCGGGTACAGTACTTGCGTGGATTTGCTCCAACGACCACAGACGTTTCCACAAATTTGTCGCCGCCGCGTCGGCGAAATTCTTACTTCCACAGAGCAACAGGAATGGAGGTGGGTGCCGACAAAGTTCAACGTCGCCGATTTGGCTACCATGGAGAACCTTTGGTATCAGGGGCCGAGCTACATCCACGACCCAGAAGAGACTTGGCCGCAACAACGATCGACTACTTCATCGAAAGAAGAGTTACGACCTGCATATTTCAACTTCGTCTATTTCGATCCCATTATGGACTTCAATCGGTTCAGCAGTTGGATGAAGCTCCTCCGTTTAACAGCATACGTGCTACGTTTTCTCGACAATGTTCACCGAAAGAAGCAAGGAATCACTCTGCAGCTTGCAGAAATACCGTGGAAGCTAGGCCAGGCTAAAACTTACCCTGTTGAAATCGCCGTTCTAACAAAATCCCAAGGCCCATCGGATCGTCGTCACCTACTGGTGGAGGAGTCCAGCGGTATCTACGCCAAATGGCCTTTCATTGACGAGAGAGGAACTCTACAGAGTCGTTGTCGAATTAGTGCTGCACACTACGTTGCGATGGAAGCGAAGTATCTTATAATTCTTCCAAAGCAGTATGCGATCACCATTCTGATCGTAGAGCGTGGTTTCACCGCCATTCCCGGCACGCAAACCGTGACACCGTCGTTGACGAAATTTGCCAACGTTTCTACATCCCGGCTTTGCGGTGGATAAAGTCGCAAAAAACTGCGTAGTTTGCCTGACCACCAGAGCTATCCACCTAGAACTGGTGCATAGTTTGAGCACGGAGGTGTGTATCATGGCCGTTCAACGCTTGATCTCTCGTCGCGGTTTGCCGAGAGAATTCTGCATGGACAACGCCACATGTTTCCAAGGAACATGTAACGAACTGAAAACACTTACCGAAGCAACAAAGAAGGCCATGGCTGAAAAGATCCCCACACCGCAGATAACCTGTCTGGAGTGTATGGAGGTGGTAGGTCATTTGGCATAAAGTCGTTTGGCATAAAGCCGTTTGGCATATAGTCGTTTGGCATAAAGTCGTTTGGCATAATAGTCGTTTGGTATGATAGTCGTTTGGCATAATGAGTCCGAAACCAAGAGTTTCTTAAGATGACATTCGTTTTTACTTTTCTATTGAGTCTTTCTGATGACATCGGACTTGTTGTGGAGTAAATTGATACAAAATGTCACTTAATTCAACAATCATATGCTCTTGAATAAACTTAAGCATATTAGAGTTATTGGCAATGGTATTTTATGATTCATTCAGAAATTACCCTTCTTTCAAATATTATTTCTTTTTATGAGTTCCGCTATTGGAATAAATTTTTGCACTGAAGATTTTGATATATTTAGCACAAATTTGCCCTTCGTTCAAACATTGCAAGTTTTTTTTTTCAATGTAAAATTGATTTAAAATTTAAATAAATTTAACCGTCTTTCATACATGGGCTATTCTGCCCACAACTGCATATTTGTACCACTCGACAAAAGCAGGCATTGAGTAAATTTAATACCAAGCGTGTATTTTATGGCAGTGCGGGATGAAACTAAAATTTACAAAAATTACCAATAATTCAGAACAAACTCAGAGATTCCAGTGATTTGATCATCATTTGATGACATTCCCCGGTATTCACTCAAAAATGTCAAAAATGTCGAATGTGTCAAATATGCAGTAATGGGCAGTGTTCTTTGGAGCTATATTTTTTAGATATTTTTATTGTTTCCAACTGACAGAACCGCGGCAATCGATAACATTGATCTGCTCAAGTTATTAACGAAAAGAAAAATCGATTACTGCAGTTACTTTGATGGGTTGTGCTACTTTTCCCCGAATGTCGTTACTTCAAACGCCAGTGTTCCGAATGCCAGTTCCCCGAAAATCCCGCTTCCTCGAATAGCCCACTTCCCCGAAAAGTTGTTCGCACTCATAATTGTCGTAACTTTATACATTGCAGGGTGGTGAACAAACTGGCCATCTGATATGCACCCTTCTTTATTTAGTTGGCGATGCTTTCGAGTTTTACCGTCCTCAGCATTTTTGCCAACATGTCCTTATTGTTCTTTCTCGGTCACCATCAAACTACTGAAGACTATAATAGTACTTATTTAAACTGCACCACTTTTCGGGGAAAC
This sequence comes from Aedes aegypti, assembly GCF_002204515.2. Taxonomy (NCBI): domain Eukaryota; kingdom Metazoa; phylum Arthropoda; class Insecta; order Diptera; family Culicidae; genus Aedes; species Aedes aegypti. The sequence continues at coordinate 114,125,305 of NC_035108.1, read as the reverse complement.
GGGTCATTCGGGAAACTGGCATTCGGAGAATCGACATTCGGGTAAAAGTAGCACAATCACTTCGATACTGAACGCAATTTTTGATGTCTTTTCATTTTGCCGCAATAACTTTTGACGTCCAATCTTCTATTGGTTTAATCATAATTTTACCTTCTTTTAAAAATAGGCTGTACTTTATATTTATTCTGTTTTAAATTTTATTATATAGTTATGCTAAATGTAAACCATTTTTATATTTTGCTGTTTTATCAATTCTTGCAAGACGTGCTATTGAAAAAATAATTACTTTAGAACCTGCCCATATTCAACACATTTTTTTTGCAAACACATGATCTCCTTTCGAGATATGGTGGAAAGAATATGATTTCAATCACAAATTTTCCCTTCTTTCGATAATAGACAGTGTTTTTGATGTTTACTTCCAAAATTTATATTGAATCGTTCAAAAGTTTTGCCACAAATATTTTCTTTCAAAAATGTGCTGTTCATTTGAGTTATACTGTGAAAAGATTTTTTTTGGCGTTAGAGCCTTTAACATTTTGAACGAGAAATAATCTGCTTTCATATATAGGCTATTTTTGCATTATGCTGCAGTAATAGATCTTTGGATAAGAGCTTTGATTATTTTGCAAATAAATTTTTCCTTCTTGTACCAAGTAATTTTCATCAAGTGTTACGTCCAAACTGGGACAGAACTTGATCTGCAGCGTAATATGTTATGAGCGTTCCCTTTATTAATAACTGCGAATTTTCTTTGCCAATTTACTATTTTCAAACATGTATATCGTAACAAGCTCAAAGATACTCTATGTTCTTGGATGTGGAGAAAATTGTTATTCCAAAAAGATCTTCCATCAGACCCGTCACGAGTTTTATTTAGTTATGCTCTTCAATGTGACTACAATTTTTGACATTCATAGCTTGTAATATCTCTGAAACACCCACCACGCTTATTGAGAACCTACGAAAAATGTTTGCTATTGCCTCGGTGGTGTTGATCTTGGTGAAAGAGTCAAAAATGCCGATATTAATTCCAAGTCAATCATTATGCCAAACGGCCATTATGCCAAACGACTTTATGCCAAACGGCTTTATGTCAAACGACCTTATGCCAAACGACTTTATGCCAAACGGGGTACAATCGTGTATGGAGATTGAAGAAACGCCAGAACATGTTGTCTTCGACTGCTCGAGGTTCAACATAGTACGAAACACGGTGGCAGCTGCTTTGGTGAATATTTCAGCGTAGAAGGTGTGGTACACGGAATGATAAGCGATCCCGATCTTCGGAATATGATGACCAACATAATGTCTGGCTTATAGCGCAACGGATAAGAAGAGCAGCAAAACGAGACGCAGAGAGCAGTGCTTGACGTCAGGTCGTCGGAGCGCTGATGAGCCGGAAGCCAACCTCCCACCGGAATTTTAGGATTGACCGCGGCACTCGACAGGTCAGTCTGTTGATGAGAGGAGACCATCGGGCGCGATCGGAGTAGACCGAGTGGAACAAGCGTAACGTAGTATCGGTAATAAGTAGTCGATGCGCCTGCTAACTGGAAGTCACCCTCCAACCGGAATTGCAAAACCGACCCTGACATTTGGCCGACCACCATCGAGTCGGAGTAGGCTAGATCCTTCGCCAGGGACTAGCTGAGTAGATCGCGGAACAGCACCGGAAAATGATCGTCGTGGCACCTGTGAACTGGAAGTTTCCTTCCACCGGAATCGAAGGATCGACCTCGGCATCTGCCCGGATAGCATCGTTTCGGAAGATCTTCCGCCGTCGGGGAAATCTTCGTCAGAGTAGGATAGATCCATCGTCGGGGGTTATTCTGAGTAGTGTGAGCGTATCACCGGCTTGAGTCTCGTCGGAGCGCCAGTGAACCGGAAGCCACCCTCCAACCGGAATCTCTGGGCCGACTTCGGCACTCTACCGGCCAACAACGGAGTGTGAACAACGCGTCACGTTACCGGTTTCGGGAGATATTCCTCCGTCGAGGTACTCTCCATCGGAGTAGGCTAGCTTCACCGTCGGGAACTAAGCCGAGTAGTATCGATCACGACGAACCGCCGGCTTTGGGTCGTCGGTGCGCTTGCTAACCGGAAGGCATCCAACCGGTCCGCCTGTAGAGCATGGCGAGCAGAAACATGGAGTCAAGCGCACCAACAAAAAACTGTAGCATTTATCGATAAAAGTCTCACATAACCCAGGCGTGTGGTCGGCCCCAAAATGTGAGTGATGCTGAAGAGACAAATTGCATCCAGATCGTCAGAATGCTGAGTGAATGAGTAGAAGGGGGAGGGATTTGCATTTTAAACCGGCCCACAGTAAACTGGATATAGTCCTGCAACTACGCCAGTTCATGCGAGAAGGTATGGGGGTAAGGTATTTTTCATGGTGAGAAAAAGCTTGCTATAATGATGGAAGAATGGAAGGGAAACGGTTTCTTGTCCATCTCTGGTTCTATCGATTGCTATGGACGAATGATAGATTAAGATTGGAAGATAAAGTGAAAGATACAATTACAAAGTACGGGGAAACAGGGATTGGATCCATGACCTTCTGCTTATGAAGCAGAAGTGGAAGTCATTAGACCACCAATCCTGTATCCATCTATCGTTCTTCTGACTCCTGAAGTCGTGTATCCTTTCAACAGTTCTTTTTCTTCTTGGTATTACGACCTCACTGGGACAGGGCCTGCTTCTCAGTTAAGTGTTGTTATGAGCACTTCCATTGTTATTAACTGAGAGCCTTCTTTGCCAAAGTTAACATTTTTGCATTCGTATATCGTGTGGCAGGTACGATGATACTCTATGCCCAGGGAAGTCAAGGAAATTTCCATTACGAAAAGATCCGGGACCGACCAGGAATCGAACCCAGACACCTCCAGCATGGCTTTGCTTTGTAGCCGCGGACTCCACTCGGCTAAGGAAGGCCCCTTTCAACAGTTATCGTATGTTATTCTTCGTTTCCCCGCTTTCCATCGATCAAATGTTTGTCTCAATAATATTCCAACATGCACCATAAAAAAAGTTCAGTCATTCCCACTGCTTCAGATAAATCTTTTCCTCCGCACGAGAATCACGCATTGGGGCAAACCCTACTGACAACAGACACACAAGCAAAGCCACAATAATTTTCGCAACATTTCCCAGCTTTTCCGTCCCATTCAATGGCTTGTACTGCAGAAACGTCAACCATTCAGAACCAAGAAATACATCACCCCGTTCAAGAGAGCATTTGTGTGTTTGTGTCTGCGACTTGTCTCAATGCGGTAGTTTTTTGCCCCATCTGCACCGCTTTTCGTGTCCTTGTTTGATGGGCCCGAATGAATCAGTCTCCGAGCGAAATGAACGACCAAAGGACGACCTGCGAAAAAATAACACATAAAATTATCATTTATTTGCGCACTCGGTTCACTCCGGCAACCGGTATCTTGACGAGCCAAAGCAGCAGAAAACTGTGCTTCGAAGATTTGGCCGAACAAAAACTCCGAAGCAAAATACACACGGAAAACCGTTATTAAGCCCTTTCACGAAGCTGTGCCAGCTCGGGTGAATAAGAAGCAAAAAAAAGAAAACGCGTCGTCCGGATAAATCAGCAAGAAAAATAACAGATTCGAAATATTGTTAGCAACAGCAGCAAAAAAGCGGAAAACTCAAGGAAAAGAATTTCCATTGAAAAGTGCGGTCTTCCTGCAGCCGAATGAAGCAAAAGCTCCGGACGGAAAGAATTATCAATTAAAGCTGAAAATAACGAGCATTTTGGGAAATATGGTGGCGGTGAAACAAACGGAGACGAAGCAGATTTCTTCCGGTTGTTACGCAGTGCTTGATTTTTTTATTTTCTGTTGTGCGGAAAAAAAATGTGAAAGAAGTTTTGTTAGAGTTGAATGGTAAGTTTTTGTTGGATTGCAAGCATTTGCATTTTAAACGATGTGTTTTCTCGTCCGAAATGGACGGACACTAATTTCAACAGGGTTATCTTTGGAAGACTATTGACATCGGAGTTGAAACGGGGTTTGAATGAGTATGTGTTTCAATATTGGATCTACGACATTTTACATAAAGCCATTTGACATAATATCTATTGAGTAAAACGGTCATTTAGCATTTTAGCAACAGCCATATGAGACAATAATAGAAATTGTGCCAATTCGATCCACATTCCAAAACCGGAACGCCAACTGTTCTAAGCCCATTCAATTTAATCTTCCCTTCCAATTCGGTTTGGCTTGCGGTCAATTTCCTCGCCATATTTTCCCGTATTCAAAGCTTCCGATCGAACAAACGAACGAAAAAAAAAACAGCAGTTTTGTCACACAGACCATATAGCCATGGACAACTTCGCCTCGGTGCGTCCATTTGCGCGCCCACTCACATATAGCACGGTTTAGTCGCGAACCAAAAGACCCACTTCAAAAAGGCAATTGTGGTTTCATCATCGTGCTCATGTCCCGCACGCTGCAGCTTCTGCCCACCACACCTCGACAGTTCATTATGGGCCAGGTTTTGAAATTTCGCGGCTAAATTTCATGGACTTTCTTAATGACTTTCAAAAATCAACCTCAAAGTAATACAAACTCAAGTATACAGTCAACTAACAATTTTAGCTCTATAAGCCAAGATTATTTGCTTTGTGCTGCATGACAGTTAAATTGAAGCAGCGAACGCAGCAAAAAATGAAAGCTGTCAAAAATAGAACGATTAGCGTTAATACAGCTGTAACGCAAACGTTTTGCAGCTACAAATCTTAGCTGAATAAATTTCGTCAGTTATCGCTTTTGCTGCTTTCACTAAGCTGTAACTCAACACCGTTAAAGATAACAACCTAATGATGTGGAATAAAACTCGCCATCAGCAATCCGGCTGCTTCTATACAATATGATTTGTTATGCTGCTCAATATATATTTAAGAAGCGCTTTGTCGTTAGTTATACAGAGATCACACAGCAGTATGCTGTAAAACAACAACTTGTGGCGCATCTACTCAGCTTGTTGGATGTTAACATTGCGTTTGACGTTTCGCACCCTTTTACAGCCTGATGAAGTGGTGTAAGCGCGTCTATGGCATCTTTTACGATCATTATAAAACATTGTGTGACCCGTTTTCGATGTAGAACAAAATGGTGTGTTTTCTTTGCCTTTCGATATAGACTGTGGTGGCAACAAGGACAGCGTCGAGACTTGTGGATGCAGAGATCGTGAGTTCGATTCCATGCGGTGCCAGGTAACGTTGGGAACATTAAATTCAGATACTTATGATATGAATTCCGAAAGCTGTGAAACAGCTTGAAAATAATATTTAATCGATAATACAGCGAAGCTGTATAATAATTATTCAGCGGTTGCGAAATAGTTGAGAAAGCGCCTTCCGAAGATGTTACACAGCTACTTGTCGTATAACTGTCGAGATAGAGCAATGATCGGTATGAATAAGAGCTGCCAACACAGCTTAAAAGTAGCTGAGTAGATTCTCCAGATTTGTTGGTAAAAGGATCACATAGAAGCTTTCGTTCGTATGAACAGCGCCTTTACTCAGCATAAAGTCGTATAAAGAGGGCCAAGAGAATGCTTACATTTGCACTAAATGTTAGTTGGGCATTAATTTACATATACAGCCATTCCATGAAAAACCGATCTAGTGGGTCTCCGAATTCCGTGCAAATTTGCTATTTTGTTCTTTATCTGAAACTAGTGGTCCCGGCAAACTTCGTCTTGCCATCAAGTAGGCTGTTGAAACCCGCAATGAATCGTCCCATATAAAATGACAGTTCCGTTTATTCTCGTTTTTTTCGACTTTCCCGGTGAATATCCTGGAACTTTTATACACACAAACACGTCGGAACCCTTGACGAACAAAATGGAGAAATAATCATTCTAATCCGTTGCCCCGTTCGTAAGCCATTTCGTGACATACAAACATCATCCCATTTTTATTTATATAGATAAGGATACAGGGTGTCCGCAAATTATCCGTACAAACTTTGAAGACATGGCTCTTTACAATCAAGCATAATAAATTCAATATTTTTGCATGGTTTTAAACAGTGGCTTATTATATTTTTTAAAAGTAACTTCGACACATTTCCAATTTCAAATAATTGCACAACCAACCCAAATGTATTGAGGTGTCTTAAAAGGAGCTGTTTTCCGAGCTTTATGACGGAAGAGAAATGTCCATACAACTCACTGGATTTGAACCGTACAATTTTCTATTTCCAGTCTAACTCGAAGCCACTTACCTGAATATTACTCCAAATAATAATAGGACATTTGGATTCATCTCTTTTAGGTTTTAGGGATAACACATCTCCAGTATGACTAGCGGCCCTCAGGAAAAACGTCTCCGAAAAATTTAAATTTGCCTATCTCAGTAACAAGCAATTATTTCGAAATTTTTTATTGTTGTATTTTGTGTTAACATATAGATATATAATAAAAAGTACATGGTCTTTGATTTTTCATTGTTTTCAATGCGAGGTCATCTTTCCAATATTTTGCTGTTCGGATGATTTGCGGACACCCTGTACACGTATTTTTGGATTTTTTGATTAGGGTGACCATTTCCAAAATAGGGTGACCAGAAAAACCGCGATTTTGCAAAAATTTTATTTCTAAAAATATTATAACTTTTGAACCGTTTGACCGATTTTCAATCTTTTTGAACAAAATGAAGGCTAAAGATTTTGACTTTTCGGGAAAAATTTAAAATTTCACAAAAATTGTGTTTTTTACATGAAAAAACTCAATAGTTTCCGTTTTTTCGTGTTTTGAAGGCCTCGGGACCTAAGAGGCTATTGCTGCTTTCATTTTTTTCTTAAAAGTTCAGAAAATTTTACGTAAACTGTCAAATTTTCAGCGATGTATGTTTTTTAGTTTTTGAGATTTATTTTTTTGAAAATAAAAAATCAGTAATTTTTCATCGGCACACACTGTAGGTCTCAGCGCATTAGATTTGAAATGTTTAAAAAAAATCATAACTTTTAAACAGCTCAACCGATTTCCAATCTTTTTTTATAGAATGAAAGCTTCAGATCTCAACTTTTCAGAAAAAAATAGAATAAAATAGAAAACTTTAAATGTTTTTCACATTAAAATACAGTTAACTCTCCCTTACTCGATATTGAAGGGAATTTTAAACATTTAATTATTTTGACAAAACACATTCAAAATAGTAATTTAAATGTGAAATATAATGCAATTTTACCACATTTACCTATGTGAACCTTTTTTACCGGTCGGCAAAAATTGAAAATTTTATCACACAGGAATAGGCAGTAAACCTCAATTTTAGTATCAATTTAGTCATAATATTCAAATTCTTGATTTTTTTTTAACATCATGGAAATATCGAGTTAGAGAGGTAAACTCACTTGAGAAACTGGAACAGATAGCATCGAGTTAGGGAACATCGAGTTAGAGAGGTATCGACTTACAGAGGTATCAAAGCATGCTAAATTGAAGGGACCGCGCATTCCATCGAGTTAGGGGAAATATCGAGATACAGAATATCGAGTAAGGGAGAGATGACTGTATATGAAAATTTAAAAAAGAAATTTTTATGTTTTTTCATGTTTAAACATATTTTTATCAGATTTTTCAATTATGTCTGAATAGTTGAAATTTCCTGAAAAGTCAAAATCTTTAGTCTTCATTTCGTCCAAAAAGATTGATAATCGGTCGAATTGAACCGTTATATTTTTTAAAAAAATAAAATTTTTGCAAAATCGCGATTTTTCTGGTCACTCTATTTCGGAAATGGTAACCCTAATCAAAAAATCCAAAAATACGTGTATCCTTATTTCGGATAAGGAACAAAATAGCAAATTTGCTCGGAATTCGGAGACCCACTAGATCAGTTTTTCATGAAATGGCTGTATATGTATGCAAGAAATCAGAATTTCAGGAGAAGAGTAGGTTAATTATGGTATTTTTCATCGACATTCATATTACAAAACATATATCCAACTTTATACCTTGCGAATGATCCTAGATAAATTCCGGGAGTATAACTTGCAGATTGACCATCTGTTTATTGATTTGAATGCGGCGTACATTTTAGTGAAACGAAATGAGCTTTGACATATAACGTCTGGTCATGGTTTTCCAACGAAACTAATAAGCCTGATACGTGCTACGCTGGATGGTTCGAAATCAAGTGTTCGGATTGCAGACAAGGTGTCAACCTCGTTTGTGAAGTTCGACGGACTGAAGCAGGGAGACGCACTTTCGAATTCACTGTTCAACTGGAGATCTGGATCTGGCATGCAGAGAAACGGCACTATCATCAAACGGCACGGTCACACATGATCCTTAGCTTTGCGGACGATATCGCCCTTATTGGAATCGATCGCAGGTCGCAGGAAGAGGCCTTCGTGCCTCTGAAGGAAGAGACAGCGAGGATAGACCTGACAATTAATTCTACCAAAACGAAGTACATGGTTGCAGGTAGAGAGAGATGAAGGCTTGGTGATGTAGTAGCTGAGGTAGTGATTGAAGTTCTTGAAGAATTTGTTTATCCTACACTATCCTTGCTACATGTGGCAACGACGTATCAAGCAATACGGCAAACATCAGTGGGCTGGTCACTCAGTGTCGATGTCGAAAGAAAGAATTGCGAAAATAATATTCAGCATGGAACCAAGTAGATAATGTGCTTCAGTTGTATGCTTTTGACTGCTATAAGTTGCACCGGGGATTTTCTTAGCAGCTTTCAGTCTCAACGGCAATCAGAACTAAAATATTTCTCTTACGCCCAACGTTTTGATTGTATTTTCAATCTTTTTCAAGGGTTCTCGATGACAAACTGGACATACTTACATACATAATTTACGTAATTTTAATGAAACGATGATTATTGATGGTTCCTTTGGATTGAGCGGAGATATTGGATTACCATCCGCTCTCCCCGTTTAGGAAGTTTGTCATATCATCATCACAGACAAAACGCACGATGTGTCTCGTAGAATAACTTTATTACAAAAAAAAATAGCTATGGGGGGTCCCGTGGCGTAGTTGGCTACACGTTCAATTCATAATCGAATGATCATGGGTTTGATTCCCTGCCCCCTCTCCAAAACTTTTCGTCAAGCTAGGGATTTTTTTTTTATTTCCGTACAAAGTGGCCGAAGGGTCTCAGATTTTCATGAAACTTTTTCCACAGGCAGGGCTCATCAATATATGAATAAAAAAAATTAAGACAAATTCAGAACGCCTATTTTCCCGGAAAATTCAGTTGGAATTTTTTTGTTTTCCCCTGACACTACTAACTTTGAAAAATCATTACTCAAGAACGAAGCATCATAGAAACAAAGTTTTTTTTATGAAAATGAAAGCAAATTTTCTAAGGAATAAAAAAATACATTAACTAGAAAAAGTTTTTCACAAAATTTTCCACCGTTGAGAAAATTCGTAAAGAAAAGCCGGAAAAACTATGCTCCAACTCGTGGAAAATTTTCAAAAACATATTTTTGAGAAGATCGCTGGAATTTTTGAAATGTACTTTTTTTCGTTTTTGAGTTATGGCCAATTTTGTAACAAATGTGCAAATGTGCCATTTTGAGCGTTTTCTTTGAAAAATCATAACTCAAGAAAGAAGCATCGTAGAAACAAAGTTTTAACATGAAAATGATAGCAAATTTTCTCAGGCATAAAAAAAAATTGACTGGAAACAGTTTTCCACAAAATTTTCCACCGTTGAGAAAATTCGTAAAGAAAAGCCGGAAAAACTATGTTCCAATTAGTGGAAAACTTTCAAAAATATATTTTTGAGAACGGAATTTTATAAATTTTGTGAAAAATGCCCAGATTTCTCGTAGCTATATATTTTTGAAAGTTTTCCACTAATTGGAATATAGTTTTTCCGGTTTTGCTTTACGAATCTACACTACTTCAGGGGAAAACAAAAAATTTCCAACTGAGTTTTCCGGGAAAATAGGCGACCCTGAATTTTTCTCAATTTTTTTTTATTCATATATTGATGAGCCCTGCCTGTGGAAAAAGTTTCATGAAAATCTGAGACCTTTCGGCCCTAACCCGTATAGAAATTAAAAAAAAATCCCAGCTATAAATAAAAAATAGCAGCTCTGCTAGAAGAAGGACGCAGAAGACGGTGCTCTGGGAAACGCCAGTCTACCTCGGCCATCAGCTAGCGGCTGAGACACCTGACCCTCTTCAGATGTGTCCACATCAAACGATCTCCTAAACTGGCAAAACGACCAACGCTTCCCACAATGGAACACTTTCTGGATGAACTTCGATGGTGACTGAGACAAGACAGCTGCAGTAGAAATAGCAATAGTGAGTGCAACGACGCCTCTACGTCGATAAAGTAGAAGTAGTCAGTTGATACAGCAATAAAAATAGATACCAAACTCTGTACAGTTAGAACAGTAGTTGTAAGTGTGCTCGGCCCGTGTAGTGCCCACAGAGACGAAGGAGCCTAACAAACAAATAAAAAAAATAGATATGTCTGAAACTTCGCCACACAAAAGTCTAGGTCTTCCTCGTTCATGTGCGGCCAAAACAAAAATAATCGGTCGGGGGGTAAGAGTAAAATTTTTTTTTTTTTTTTTTGAATTTTTCCATTTGCAATGCATTACACGAGACATGCACATATGTACATATTTGCGTATCAGGGTGTCCGCAAATTATCCGAACAGCAAAATATGGGAGGGATGATCTCGCATTGAAAACAATAAAAAATCAATGTCCATGTACCTTTTATAATACCGTGTACCCCCGCTAATTTGAACGGTACTTCATGCAAACCATCGGGGTTCATTTTTAATTTGAACATCTAGTCACCCTAGAAACGTGTTTCTGGTTACCTCTTTCACTGTTTTGTTTTGATTCTGCGTTCCGTTCCACAGCGTTCCATTTCACTTTACTCTGTTCCATGAGCTAAATGACGTTTGAACCATTTTTAATCTGAACGATGTGCAAATTAGCGGGGTACAAATTAAAAAGTGTTCAGATTAAATGTGGTCAAACCAACGGGGGTACCCGGTACATCTTTATGCTTACACAAAATACAACTCTAAATTATTTAGAATTGATTGCTTGTTGCTGAGATAGGCAGATTTAAATTTTTCGGAGACGTTTTTCCTGAGGGCCGCTAGTCATACTGGGGATGTGTTATCCCTAAAATCTGAAAGCGATAAATCCAAATGTTCAATTATTATTTGAAGTAACCTACAGATTAGTGGCTTCAAGTTAGACTGGAAATAGAAAATTATACGGTTCAAATCCAATGAGTTCTACGGACATTTCTCTTCCGCCATAATGCTCGAAAAACAGCTCCTTTTAAGACACCTCGACATGTTTGGCTTGGTTTTACAAATATTTGAAATCGTAAATGTGTCAAACTTACTTTTTAAGAATATAATAAGCCAATGGTTAAAACCATGCAAGAATATTGAGTTTATTATGCTTGATTGTATAGAGCCATGTCTTCAAAGTTTGTACGGATAATTTGCGGACACCCTGTACATATGCCATTATATGTGTCTGTGTGTATGCATGCCTGTATGCATATTAGACTGGCCCAGCTCAGTAAGGGGGAAAATAAAGTTGTACGATTCCACGGGTCACCCCCTAGGATTATTCCTTGGGGTTAGGGGAAGCCTTTCTGAAAAAATCAGCTCAGCAAACCATCTATTGTTTGGTTCAGGAAAATTGTTGATCGCGTTCAATTGGATTTTAAAAATTGAAATCTTAATCTTTCATTCCATAAAAAAGATTGGAAATCGGTAGAGCTGTTGAAAAGTTATGACTTTTTTTTAAATAAAAAATCTAATGCGCTGAGACCTACAGTGTGTGCCGATGCAAAATGAATGATTTTTTATTTTCAAAAACATATATCTTAAAACTAAAACAAATACATCGCTGAAAATTTGACAGTGAACGTAAAATTTTCTGAACTTTCAATAAAAAACCCTTTGGACCCGAGGCCTTCAAAACACGGAAAAACGGATTTTTAATTTTTTTCATGTAATTACATATTTTTTTGTGAAATTTTATATTTTTCTTGAAAAGCCAAAATCTTTAGCTTCCACTTCGTCCAAGAAAATTCAAAATCGGTCAAGCGGTTCAGAAGTTATAATTAAAAAAAATAATTGTAGAGTCGCTATTTTTCTGGTCAACCTAATCAAAAAATCCAACATTTGAATTTTGTCGGCCTGAATTCCAATCACGTTACAAAAAATCTATTTGATTACAAAAAAATCTTTTTAAGTACGTAATACGTTAAAAGAGGTTGTACTCATGATTAAGTTCTCCTTAAACAATCAGCAGCAGGGTGAGTATGTTTTTAAAAAGAAAAACTACCAAATGCCTATTAAAAAAAGAAGCTATTGCATTATTTATAAAAACATTAAGATATACAATAACACTGCGGAAAACGTTTTTGTATCAAGCGCTAAAATACCGCTATTTAATTAATTAAGGGTTGCCGTTTTCAAAAATAGCATAGCACGTGTAGTATTTGAGATATTGGCAGTTGAAAATGCGACATTTGACCATTTCATCCAACTTGCATGCAAGTTTGCCAACTTGTTTGAAAATTTATTAGCTTAATTTGCCACATAATTCAAACTTCATGTGTATAACAATAGAAAGCAACAAAGGTCATAGTATTTTCGATGCCCAAAAGTTTTTTTTATGGTTTAGAAAAATATTGTATTTTTCCGTATAAGAGAAACCAGGAATTTTGTATGGAGATTGTTAGTATGTTAAAAAAATCGAATTGATCGAAATTTAATCGTGCAATTTCAACCAAATTATATATGAAACGAATGTTAAAGGCCTATTTTGCATGCTTGATGTTTTAGATAACGAAAAATTTAGATAAATCATACCTTTAATTTCATGTAAACAACAATGAAACCAGTGTTTTAAGCAACTTTGATGACCTGTAGCTAAAAATTGTGAGGTGCTGGAACATTTCTGAGAACGGCATCAGATCTAGCAGCCCCACAGAGACACATAATTTGATCCTTGAGACACGCAAAAATGTCATTTTTGTTGCGCTGTGTAATTCAAAGCGTATTTTATCCAGCTTTTTACGCTAGCATGCTATAAATTTTGAATCACCCCTTGCTGACATTTCTTGCCCACATCATAATAATCATGGTTGGATCCGAGTAAGCATTGCAATGAATAAAAATATTTGTTGGCATGGAAAGTCAAAAGTTTTGCGTTGTTTATTTCAGTAAAAAGACCAATCCAATTGCAAGCGTAGTAGTGCAGTGTTGACAAAATTTTCTTTGTTTGCTGTGAGAACTGTCACAACATTGCTTTTGTTTGCTGTGAGAAAGCAAACATAAACAGAATGGCTGCCGAGCATTCACTTCCTTGTTGGACTGACGTTGATCGTAAGCTCATATGACGTCAAACAAACATCGATACGTTTTCATTCTGAGGAAATCGACTTGTGTAAGACTGATCGTGCGTTGGTGTTCGTGGCAGTTTTTTTGAAGACTTCTATGAAAGTTAAAATTGTTGATTATTTCTTGTTTTCGCATCTATTTTTTCTTCTACTTTAACGTAAATGAAAATGGATATCTTCAGTAATATAATGCAACGGATTAGATTTATTCAACAGAATATGCACTTATGTACAAAGTTCACCAAAACCAAGATAATGGATATAATGGATTGGATTCTCCATGAATCGAGCAGAAAAATAAAATGTGACATTCTTTTAGAAGAGAGATTATGGGGTACAATTAACCGGCGCAACTAACCCGTTTAAGAGCAGTTTTTCTAATGATTGCTTTTGCTTTGACGTTGTCCTTTAAAAGCCGTTTCATGGAAGGGGGTGAGGGGCTTACTTCTGCAAAGCATTTGAGTGAAAAACAATGTATGCAATCAAACATCCAACTTCTCGTAGATTCCTTAACTTCGAATATTTATGTCAATATTCAAACAAGCCCATGCTCGAAAAAATTTCCAGTTAGATTAGAAGAATGTTCTGTCACAAACATATTTAAAAAAGCAATGGTTGACGGTTAACATAGAAATACAAGAAACCTTATTTCAAACCCCTAACATCATGTTTCTTTCGTAGAATTTTCAGCAAAATTCTTGTCAATTTGTGTAAAATACCCTAATATAAATGCGATTTCGATAGCCTTTATTTATAACTAAATCTGGTCGCATATGCTTATTGATTCTCGTTGTTATCTCAATTTCGATTCGAAGATTTGAATTTTTCTTCAAATGCAGTTCCGTGGGTCTTGAATTTCTTAAATAAAGTAAAACAAATTAAATTATTTAGTACCTAGATAAGAGGCATTGGTTTCCTTAGCGGGGCCTTCCTTAACCGAGTGGTTAGAAACCGCGGCTACAAAGCAAATCCATGCTGAAGGTGTCTGGGTTCAATTCCCGGTCGGTCCAGGATCTTTGCGTAATGGACTTCCCTGGGCATAGAGTATCATCGTACCTGCCACACGATATACGAATGCAAAAAATGGCAACTTTGGCAAAGAAAACTCTCAGTTTTAAAAACACTACGCTGAGTAGCCGGGTCTGTCCCAGTGGGGACGTTAATGCCAAGAAGAAGAAGAAGTAAAGTCTGCTTTCAAAAAAATGTATACAAAATAATTATTTTTGTAATTTATTACCAAAAAGCCTGATCAAAACGATTTTTTCCGCTTAAACAAAATTTACCTTCATAACGTGTCATTATATTCTAAAATAAATCGATAAACAACAGCAAAAAAAATCATCTCTCATAATAAATTTTGTAAAAGTACATTACTTTTGTCGCAAAATATTGATGTTTAGCCCATAGTGCGGTCCAGTTGTTGTCGGAGACAAACAACAACAAAAATGGCGATATTCGACTAAAATAAAACATGCACTAGGTTCGACCGTTTTCCCTTCCGTGTGTACTGTACATACTGGACTCCACACTTTTTTCCCCGGATCGCCTTTAGCAACGGTCTGGTGAACACGATTTTTACCACCGTGACACATCAATCCTGGTTCGAGTTCGCCGCTCAGTTGGGGGGTCCTGCAGTTGAACAACTGCTTGCTGCTGCTGCTGCTCGCTGCTTCCGGTGCCACAGTTGAAAACAACGCAAAAAGTTGGACTTGACCGAAACAGGACCAGGAAAAAAAAACTCTTTCATGTTCATTCCGATGGACCAAAGGACGAACCGAACGAACAACAAGTAGCTTCCACCTTCCCTCCATTTCCCACCCATCAGGACGACCTTCCTTGGAAGGGCGCTTCGAAACGTGCTTGCGGTGTAATTTCTGGCTAGTGCGCTGAAAGTGATCACAGGAATAATTGCATCAGCAGCAATGAACCCCCTTCTGCGTCTTCCACCACGGGGGCGCCCATCGCCAAAGACAACAGCGTGCTCTCGATGGGCTACCTAACCTATGCCGAACGGTAAGATCTCTGAACCACCACCACCACATCGGGTACTAGTTGTCGTTGTCGTTCGCATGGAATAGCTTTGGTTGCACATATTTGAACAAAATAGCAGCAGGGTGTCGTCGTCATCGTCTGTTGAATCGCCGTTCGATGGTCGTTTAGTTGGTTAAGCGTTTCTTGCTTGGTCGTTAAAGGAGGGGGGGGGGGATCGAAGGAATGGCTCAGATTGGAATTCGGTTGGATGATGGGTTAGGTGTTCGCGGTAGGAAATTATCCCCTTGGATGTTCGAGGAATATATAAAACGTGCATTGAATTGACTTAATCATATCTAGTTCAAAAACATTCATTTTTGGGATAACTTAATCTACAGTCAGGTCTCCTATTAGACACATGGTTGGGGGGCGTAATAGGAATCTGCGTTATAGGAGACCCACACGGCAACGCGGATCTACTCAAATCTGAGTTGTTTCAACGCAAAACCGTAGTTAAGCCCAATAACCCAAATTTGGCTAAATTTCCAAGGCCTCCATTAGGTAATTTGCCCTTGAAGCCATAAGAAAAATTTACTTAAATTTGGTTTGATTCAACGAAAAATTGAGTTCATTCAACCCAAGCTTCATATAGTGCAAATCAGAAAAAGTGCCCCGACCGGCCAAGTTCTCAACTAAAAGGATGATCCTCAGCTCCTAAAGGTAGATCGTACTTAGCACTGAAACTTCGCCGAAGACAGTACTGTGCTATCTCTTTTGGCATACGAGATATTCAACAACACCCCCAAAGTGATGAAATCCCATAAGCCCTGCACGGAAAAAACAGTTTACCTAATTTTTGAGTTGACTTTACCCAAAAATAAGTATATCGATTATTCTCTCAACCCAAAATCTTTCGGTATTCTCTCTCTTCCCCACCAATGTTGTCATAAACAGAGAGAGCTGCACCTACCTAATGGGGGTAGTTTGGCCCAATAAGCCAAATTTGGGTAAATGCATTATTCTCAAGCTTGGGTTGAATTTCCAAGGCCTCCATTAGGTAATTTGCCCTTGAAGCCATAAGAAAAGTTTACTTAAATTTGGTTTGATTCAACGAAAAATTGAGTTCATTCAACCCAAGCTTGAGAATAATGCATTTACCCAAATTTGGCTTATTGGGCCAAACTACCCCCATTAGGTAGGTGCAGCTCTCTCTGTTTATGACAACATTGGTGGGGAAGAGAGAGAATACCGAAAGATTTTGGGTTGAGAGAATAATCGATATACTTATTTTTGGGTAAAGTCAACTCAAAAATTAGGTAAACTGTTTTTTCCGTGCAGGGCTTATGGGATTTCATCACTTTGGGGGTGTTGTTGAATATCTCGTATGCCAAAAGAGATAGCACAGTACTGTCTTCGGCGAAGTTTCAGTGCTAAGTACGATCTACCTTTAGGAGCTGAGGATCATCCTTTTAGTTAGAGTACTTGGCCGGTCGGGGCACTTTTTCTGATTTGCACTATATGAACCATGAGGGATAAGAATGCAAAATTTTGTAACATATGATATCTCTGAATCCTGATGTTTTGGAAGGTTGGTGTCTTCGGAAGAGTTGGTCAAGGGCTGACATGCGGTGGTCATTCTGATACGGAATTACGCCACCAGGCGGTGCTAGTGAGCAAAGAATTTTTGTTTTGCGCATAGCTCAGTAGCCTGACCACTTAGAAAGATGGCGTCTTCGGCAAAGTTGCTCAGTATCACAAGGGCTAACATTATTTGAGCCGAAAGTTTCAAAATTTTGCCACTAGGCGGCGCTAGTGAGCAAAGAATTTTTGTTTCGCGAATAGCTCAGTAGCCTGACCAAAGTGGTTCAGTATGATAAGGAGTCTCGATTTTCCTCGCATTGTCACGTTTAAGTAAAAGTGCCTAGAGAAAAATACATACATTATTTTTACAATCGGATAAAAGTGTGGCTAGTATCCTAGTATTTTCAACGGATTGGAAGAATTTTTTATCAATTACAGTCAACCCTCCATGAGTCGATATTGAAGGGACCATCGACTCAAGGAAATATCGAGTCATGGAACTGCAATGCTATGGAAAGCCGTTTGAAGGGACCATCCTAGTAACCATGAAATTTGGTTTTTAACATGGTTCCATGAGTCGTTATCGAGTAATTGAACATCGACTCATGGAGGTTTAACTGTATTT
The DNA here is from genome assembly GCF_002204515.2 of Aedes aegypti. NCBI lineage: Eukaryota > Metazoa > Arthropoda > Insecta > Diptera > Culicidae > Aedes > Aedes aegypti. The sequence continues at coordinate 114,107,738 of NC_035108.1, read as the reverse complement.
GATATGAGAAAGAGTGAGGATCCGTTTACTACTCAAATGTGTGATCGTTACCCGACTAAGGGCACATAGCAAAATTATATCAGCACATGTTATTATGTTATAAGGTGTTTTCGAACATATTTTGTTACAAATTTGATGCAGGATGTTGTTAAAATAACTTAAATTATAACAAAAAGTGTATGAATAATAACATAAACATAACAAAATGTGTTTGAATTCTATCAAAAACATATCGAACCAAGTTATAATGTTTGATACAAAGTATCAAAATTATAATACTGTTCGATATAGGATAATATTGTATATTATTGAAATGCATAAGTATCCATTTAATTTTGTTATAAAGTTGTTAAAAATGAACAAAAAAATATCTTAAAGGGAAGTAAAACACAGTATGTTATATTTTTGTTTTAATATGTCCTGAGGATAACGGAGCCTAACAAAATTATATCATAATATGATATGCATATCATATTCTGATAAAATTTTATTATATTTTTGTTACAAGCCTGTAGTCGGGTAGCTATTTACAGTCAGTGACATAAATTAGTAACCAAATGCTGTTTTTCCATACAAAATGCTCAAGTTTGGGGTGCTGTATCTCAGCTTCTGGTAGTCCGAATTGGCTGAAATTCGGATGACGCACTACAAATAACTTGAAGTTTTGCCTGTAAGGGAATTATTACATTGCAGGCATTTTACACAGAGTTTCAGAGGGTTATTTGTAGTTCGTCATCCAAATTTCAGCCAATTCGGATTACCAGAAGCTGAGATACAGCACCCCAAACTTGGGCATTTTGTATGAAAAAACAGCATTTGAATACTAACTTATGTCACTGACTGTATATATAAACTGAACAACTTTGCCGAAGACGCCATCTTTCTAAGTGGTCAGGCTATTGAGCTATGCGCGAAACAAAAATTCTTTGCTCACTAGCGCCTCCTAGTGGCAAAATTTCGTAATTTTCGGCTCAAATAATGTTAGCCCTTGTGATACTGAGCAGTAGACTGATGCAAATTTTGAAGTTTTTGCTCCCCTATGCTTAAACGGTGTCAATTATGATGAAAATCATTCTCCTAAAATTTGAAGTGATTTGGAAGAAATTTGGCTGTGCACACGCCATTTGAAGTTTATATGAAAATTACTATGGGAAAACCAAACCTTTTGTGTTCAGACTTCTATCTGCTCGTCATAATAATATATGAAAAGCGAACACACTCTTCCCATGTAAAATCTTCCCAGCTAAAATTTTGCCGAAGACCACATTTTGGTGGGACGTAAGGATAATTTGTTATTCTTGATTCCAAAGTCTAAACCATGCTGAGATGATCATTCAATTACTTTCAGAGCAACACTGCCTTTTTGCTGTAGAACATAGTAGCCTGGATTACTTTGATCTATTCTTCCCGCCAGGAGCACCACTGTTGCCTGCCGAATAGTTGGTGAAGCTTACTGAAGGCAAACCCACTTTATGATGATGAATAACAATTTTTCCTGACGTCCAATCAAAATGTGGTCTTCGGCAAAGTTGTAGCAGGAAGAATTTCACATGAGAAGAGTGTGTTCACTTTTCCATAAAATATTATGACGAAGAGATAGAGGGCTGAACACAAAAGGTTGGCGTTTTCCATAGTAATCTCCATATAAACTTCAAATGGCGTGTGCACAGTCAAATTTCTTCCGAATCATTTCAAATTTTGGGAGGATGCTTTTTATCATAATTTAAATCGTTTAAGCATAGGGGAGCAAAAATTTTGAAATTTACATCACTCTACTGAGCAGCTTTGCCGAAGACGCCATCTTTCTAAGTGGTCAGGCTACTGAGCTATGCGCGAAACAAAAATTCTTTGCTCACTAACGCCGCCTAGTGGCAAAATTTCGAAATTTTCAGCTCAAATAATGTTAGCCCTTGTGATACTGAGCAGCTTTGCCGAAGACGCCATCGTTCTAAGTGGTCAGGCTACTGAGCTATGCCCGAAACAAAAATTCTTTGCTCACTAGCGCCGCCTTGTGGCAAAATTTCGAAATTTTCTGATCAAATAATGTTAGCCTTTGTGATACTGAGCAACTTTGCCGAAGACGCCATCTTTCTAAGTGGTCAGGCTACTGAGCTATGCGCAAAACAAAATTCCATGCCCACTAGCGATGCCTGGTGGCGTAATTCCGTATCAGAATGACCACCGCATGACAGCCCTTGACCAACTCTTCCGAAGACACCAACCTTCCAAAATATCAGGATCTAGAGATATCATATGTTACAAAATTTTGCATTCTTATCCCTCATGGTTCATATAGTGCAAATCAGAAAAAGCGCCCCTACCGGCCAAGTTCTCAACTAAAAGGATGATCCTCAGCTCCTAAAGGTAGATCGTACTTAGCTTTGAAACTTCGCCGAAGACAGTACTGTGCTATCTCTTTTGGCATACGAGATATTCAACGACACCCCCAAAGTGATGAAATCCCATGAGCCCTGGGTCTCCTATAACGTTCTGTTGTGTCTTATAGGAGTGAGCGTAATAGGAGTGCACGTTATAGGAATGCATTTAATAGGAGACCCGACTGTAATTCTTATTTGAAGGTGAATACCCAGGCAACCAGCAGTCGTATAACAGTTTACGTGAAAAGTCGTTTAATAATACAAATTGCATCACACCCGCACTACATGGTGGGTGCAATCGTTCGATTGATGAGTTTTCTCGCATAAAACGCTATTTTATGAGTTCATATGTACAATTCGTTTTATCCCATATACATGTACAAAGTAAGTTGGATGAATCCGTAGCAGCTGTCAAATCTTTTTTGTTATGATAAATCAAATCGCATAAGGGTACAGAGCTAATTTGCAAAAAATCTGCACACTCGCATTACATGCTATTTTCATAATTTAAAATATGTACGTAAATCGCCTCCACTTTTGTACGTATAAGGCGTTTTCACGACATCTTATATGTGAAACTTTGCATATATAAGCATCGCATAACGCAAAAGATGATGTCGTTATATGTACATTTTGGTTGTCTGGGTAAATACCAAATTTGATTCATTCCAACAAATCTAAAGGCTATTCTTCTGATCTTGCTCTTCAAGAAATAGAAAAGGCATTCGACAGTGTTGGGCACGAAGGCTTGATTGTAAAATTAATAACAAACTTTAATCTTTCGGCATACATTGTTAGAATTGTCCAAAGCAATCTGTCAAATCGTACACTTCAGGTTGATTATAAGAATTCCAAGTCTAAAAGACTTTCTGTAAGACCTGGTGTTCCTTAAGGGTAGCATTTTTCATTTCACATCTGACTTACCTGAGTTACCTCAAGGATGTCAAAATTTTTGTTTGCTGATGACCCAGGCCTCTCCGCCAAAGGACGAAGCCTGCGTGTCATTTGTAGTAGAAGCCTTTAGACTATAATGCTAAGATGCAATACTTCTAAATAACATTCTGCTTAAAGCAGATCAATGCCAGTGCACGGAAGAAGAGAAACTCTGCTCATCTATTACTCATATATAACAACCATGTTATCCTTATCGTCATAGCGTGCCATTCCGAGCGCAAGTACAGATTTCGGTGCGAAACATACTTGTGCCCAACCGTCGTTAAGTCTTATCGATGCCACGAAATTTACTGAAATACATCTACGAGCCATTCCAGAGCCCCAAGATGCTCCGTACCTCGGCCAAAGTAGGTGTTTATGACCTGCTCAAATTGCATCTAATTCGATCATTACCACAAAGGCCCATCATCATCGCGCCAACAGCCAGCGGTCACACACATAGACATCCCCCTCGGAATCAAGAAGGGTAGCCGCCATCCACCTAAACGGGAGTGAAAACGAGCACTTTTCTTATTACTCCCAACATTCTACCCCCTCGCATTGCTTTCTTTCTTCCTGACCATCATCTGCGTCCCACGCCCCGATTACTGGATTATAACAGAATTGCAACAGAATTTTCACTCAGTAAGCACTGCCTTTTTTAGCTAAATATTTTCTTAGTTTGGATGATTCAGCCTGATTCGCTGTTGACAAGTAATTTCTCGGCCTATATAGGGCTCTGCATTGTTTTGATTTTGTATAGGATTTTGACGTTTACTGGACTTGTTGTTTACAAATTTTATGTAAGAGTGAAAGAAAGAAGAAGATTTTTGTGCAGTGACCCATTGATGCATGGGCAGGGATTGAATCCTGAGAAAATTGAAAGAATCTCTCACGTATCGCTCTCTGTAACTATCATAACATGCTGCACATTATGAGATACTGTTTATCGTATACTACTACAAGTTTGATCAGATTGGGGGAATAGTAGTGCATGATAAAACCCCTCTAAACATGCTCCAAGCCTGGGGGACGCTATTGCTATTGGAAGTTCGTGGATTGTGTATCGTGCCAGTAAAGAAAAACACCTACCCCCAACGGTAAACAAGCAAGAAAAATGGATTTTATCATCGCTCTCTCTTTGGGGCTCTCGCTCGCTGCTTCCATTTATCAGACTTGTTACACCTTGCGATACAATGCGATCGTGAACCGCAACTTATAAGCAGGTGAAATCAACTCACCTGTAAAAAATCTGAACTGCTACGGCAAATGAAATGTTATATGTTGTTAACAAAATGTTAATAAAATCTTAAATTTGTTTTACCAAATTAGGATGATAGCACAGACAAACAGACGTCACACTCTCATCACTGTCCATCGATCACCTTTTTAACGGTCGAATCAAAAATATGGTAGGTGACCAATCCGCCACCCGCAGCGCTCGCATCATTTTTGTTCGTGTTTGACGTTTACACACTACCGCCATCTGTTGGCCTGTCGGCCAAACACACCGATTTTAGCATTGGGCGTACATGTCCTCGTGACTATGATTTTGATCGGGATTTGTTCTAAGTGTTACGTCTGTTTGTCTGTGATGATAGTGTTGTCTAATAACACAGAACACCTAGATATAAGAAATGAATGTAATGTTTGGAATGATACTAATAAAGATTAAAAAAAAAATCGTGAACCGCAACAGATGGGATGTTTTTCTTTGCTTGCTTCGATCGTGCTTCATACTCAAATGAGAGCGAATTCTTCAATGCCTGTGCATGGGAAATTCCTACAAGGAATTGATCAAGAAAGCTTATTTTTTCTGATCGCAGTACACAGCTAAAAATATGTTGTAAATTTAAGTTTATTTTCATGGACATATTTGGAGCATCAAGATAAACCTAAATTTCAACGACCAATCAATTATGTTTCAATCGAATTCGCTTTAAATTTACACGATCATGTAATATTCAACCATTTATAGTTGAAAATTGAATGTATATTCATTTAAATTTACATGATGCTGTAACAACACACGAATTTGATTTATTTTTACAGTAGACTTCAGTTTACATCACATTGAAAATTAAATATTTTTTTCTGTGTAGGGTGATGTGCTAGTATCCATCGTATTAAGCATTGATCAGTAAAAACTGCAATTTTCCCAGTATTGCAGTGAATGATGCTGATACAAACCGATGCCAAACAATTCTTTCTCAAAACGGCTTTAGCATTGTACAATAACATTTTGATAAATCTTGATCTCTTTTTGGAAATAATGCAAAGAAAATGCATCTTACCGTATTCTCAATCCGTCGTATCGTTTTCAACTCCGTCGCAATCAGTTTCCAGATTCGTCTCATATCTTACGGCTCACTTTGATGTATTGAGTGGCTAAAACACAATATATCAACGCTATAATAAAATGTTGTACTAGAATATATATATCTACGGGCATCTCCCTCCATTCCTTCTGCATGATGGAATATACTAATTTCCTTTAAAATTAATTGTTCCTCATCAAAATTCAGCCCAAACATATGAACACAATTACTTTTGACCGTACAATTCTGGCATTTGCTCACAGTACAGCGAAAACAACACAATCAAAGGAATCGTATTTTTACGTTGAGCATCGCACACACATTGATGCGCACAAGCTTTTTTTCTCAGTACGACGGATTGAACTTTGTTTACATTCTCAATTATTCGCGGCGGTTGAGGAAATTTCGTAAAATTTGGGGATTTATTGAAGTTTTACGGCGTGTGATTGAAATGAAATCCTTCAGTGAAGAAGTACGAAGGTTTTCCATAGTGAAATTAAGTGCCCGGCGATGTAAGTCACACAGGGGGGCGGGAAGAAACTTGTGATGGAAAGTGGTGTGACTGATGTCGATCGCTAAGCATTTCTCTCAAATCGTGTTCGTCCATGCGATTTCGGTGAAAAAGTGTAAAGTGGATAATTGAACTGAAGTTATTTATCGAAATACAGTAGTTTCATTGCATTTTTGGTGTACAGGTGGACAAATCATAAAAGCTTTTACAACATTACATTTGGAAAATGAATCTATGTTGCAGGTAAGTTAAAAAATCCGCCGTAGTGGAACATTTTAAGTATGATACGACGAAAAGTAGCTCTTACGACGAAGTAGAGCGAAACCCTACGCAATTGAAAAGAAATGTCAGTTCAAACGGGAGTCCCTGTAGAAAATTTCTGCAAGGAATCGACGAGAAATTTCTTCAGCGATTCCTTTTCAGCAGCAAATCAGGCTTTAGTAGTTATAAAAGTAAATAACAAAATATCATCTGCATTGCACAAAATTGAAATAAAGTATGTTACAATTTTAAAAGATATACCGTAAATTCGGGTGTAATTGATCAGTAGGGTGAAATTGATCACCGTGTCACGTGATTTTATTTCTTACAAATAGTGCACCAAAATTAATGCAAGCTGTAGTAAATGAACTTCGTTTGTCTTAAATAGTGTCGAATGGTATGTAGTGAAGTTTTTTGTGTCAAAGAATGTTTATTTCTATGAAAATAATGTAAAATTCCAGGATCATATTTGGTATGGTGTTAGTAGACAGCCATAAACTTCTAGTTCAAAACAAAGGTTTTGGAAATGGCGTCAGCCTGAAAGTTTGTGTGGATACTTGGAACATATCCCTAAAACAGATTTTACCATCAACATTCGTATCTATTTGCTCGTTTTGTTGAAATAATTGAATTTCTGCCAAATGTTAGGAAAATTCTTTGGAAATTGCATACATTTAGGCGTTATCCGCGGTATTCTTGAAATTTAATCATTGAGTATTTCTCAATATATTGCATTGTTAGGAATTTGGAAACCATATTCGGATTCAGGAGTCCCATATTAAATATGTAGAGTCGATTTCAAAACTAACAATAATCACATTGACAAGTGATCAATTTCACCCCGAAATGCGATCCCTTGATTTTATATTTAAGTGAAAAAAATCAGCATTAACATCACATTTCTTAGAAAATTTCGGTACACGAGCTAATGAGATTCACCGTCGTACTTGTTTTCCTGCATTTAGTTATATGGTTTGGATAACATTTTAAAAAGCAGACCAGAAAAACCGGGAAAAATGATCAATTTCACCCGAAATTACGGTAACTTATTTTGGGACCTTCCTCAGCTGAGTGGTTAAAGTCCGCGGCTACAAAGCAAAGCCATGCTGAAGGTGTCTGGGTTTGATTCCCGGTCAGTCCAGGATTTTTTCGTAATGAGCGGTTCCATTTGAATTCGAATATCGGTTTACTTTTGTATTTTTTGATTTGGCTGAAATTTGGCATATGCTTATTTTATACCCAAAAATGCCTATTTGCATCATCGGTTCGCCATTTTTACCCTAGCGTTACTTTTGAGAAGGGCATAAGAAAAAAATCCTTAAAAATTTTCAAAAAATTAAAACTCAGGAACCATTTATCTGATCGGTTTGGTGTCTTCCGCAAAGTTTTAGGTTATTATTGGAACTATCTGGAAAATATTTTATATTTTAAAGTAGACAAAAAATTGAGTCTTTTGCACAGTGGGCCAAGATGGAGAAATCATGGACAAAAAAGTTATTTATTTTTATAAAAAAGGTTGATTTTTAAATATGGTCTAAATAAACTTTTTGAATGCTTTTGGACCCAATTTTATGAAAGAACGCAAAATTTGCAACAAAAAAGGTTTTATTGCAAATTTTGCTAATTGCTACCGTTTTCGAGGTACAGCGATTTTAAAATTAAATATACTGAAAATACACAACTTTTGATTGTTTTCGGATGTTTTTCGAGTTGATAAAATAGAGAATATTTTTTTTCTGAAAGCATTTTATTTCGTGTTCTTATACAATGATGGAGCGTCCTATTTTGATACAGATTTCTTACTTTTTCATAATGTTTACAATTTTTTTACTATCATTACAGTTTGAAAATTGCCTAACTTCTATTTTATCTACGGAAACTGGAATAAATGAATGGTATTTTTGTGTTCCCTGAATAGTTATTGCTTTCGAATATTGTTCATTAAGCTGCTTCTTGATATTTTCATACTCTGTTGTAGTTGCATGAGAAAAGAAAATTTGTGTTAGTTGCTCCTCCTTTCGCTTTTGAGCCTAATCAAATAATTCCTTGGCATTTTTGATGGGATGTTCACGTTCTTTAGCTAGACTAGCCCTTGAACCCATGCATTTTATTTAATGCATCGCAGGACCCTTTGCCATGCGATGTTGCGAAAAAATGCCATTCACCATCTATATCATAGTTTTTCTTAAATTGGCAAAGACTAGAAAAGTTCTTTCTATTTTTTTTATTGTGATGCAGCTCCATCGGACATGAAATAAATTTGGTTCAAATTTGAGTGCTTTTGTTGGCGTATAAAATTAATCATTTTTGAAAAGATCAAGAAAACATCAGTTATATTTGTGTGAGACAACTGGGCACGTTACTCCTCTACTCATAAAGCTTTTGTTTTCGAATGGAAATATTTCATTATCTTTAATCGATATAAATGCATTTCACGTATTGATTGCTTTATATTCGTTGTTTTGTTTTTTTTTTTAACTTTTAACATTTTGTTCTATATATTCTTGATAATTACATATCAAAATATCACAATGTTGAATGTTGAAGTTGTGTTTCGTTAAAAAAATAAATAAATCATTTTTACAGGGCACATTTTTTATTTCGCCTCATAGCATGAAAAATTACCAAATCAATATTTTTTCAAACATTTTAGTCAAAAATTATCTGCTCTTTCAGACAATGAACAAATTTCTAGGCTTATGAGCCTCGAAAAACATTCTAAAATGACCGAAAATTGAAAAATTATATCATAATTTTGTATCAAAATCGCTGTATCTTTAAAACGGTAAAAGTTAGCCTGATTTTCCCGTGTACCTTTTTTGTTGTAAATTTTGCGTACTTTCATTAAATCGAGTTGAAAAACATTTAAAAAGTTTATTATGACCATTTTTAAAAATTCACCTTTTATTAAAAATATCATAACTTGTTTGTCCATGATTTCTCCATCTTGACTCACTGTGCAAAAGACTTCATTTTTGTCTATTTTAACATATAAAAAAAATCAAACAAACAATTTTTGAGAAAATTGATTTTTAAGTTTTATTTTCGCAATATAAAAAATTATAACATTTTTTTAACAGTGTATATTTTTTTCCAGATAGTCCCAACAATAACCTAAAACTTTGCGGAAAACACCAAACTGATCGGACAAACCGTTTCTAAGTTTTATTTGTTTTGAAAATTATTAAGGAATTTTTTCTTAGGCCCTTCTCAAAAGTAAGGCTATAGTCAAAATGGCGAACCAATGATGCAAAAAGGCATTTTTGGGCATAAAGAAAGCATGTGCGAAAGTTCATCCAAATAAAAAAATATGAAAATGAAATTTGGGAAAAAAAGTCGTCATTTTCTGTGGAACCGCTCTAATGGAAATTTCCTTGACTTCCATGGGCATAGAGTATAATAGCACCTGCCACACGATATACGAATGCGGAAACTGCAACTTCGGCAAAGAAAATAAATAACTGTGTAAAAGTGTTTATAAATATGTTCTCGATATAAACAAATTTAGAACAGCCTGATTTTGTTTTAACTATGTTATATGTAGTTTTCCTACCAACTCAGAATGCTCCTTACAAAAATGAAGCAAAATATCTTATATGTAACAAATTTTGAAACAATTGTGACACAATTATGCTTCAATCCCCTGTTCGGGACCACTTTTACACCAAGTGCGAAAAACCATAATCTCACTTAACGTCCTCGGTCGGTTTTCTGTTTCGGTGTTGGCTGACGGGAACCAATAAACCCCGTCTTTGGCAACCAGTAGCTCATCAATCGTTTAGACCGCGCGCGAGAGTAGGAAGCAACAGAGAAAAAAAGCGACGATAACGAAATTTATCCCGCATGTCGCTTGGCTCTGTTTGAGCGCCCGTTTACGACTATGCGATCCGATCCAAGAGGGCCCAACCAGAGCGATAGATAGCAGTCGTTTTTTCCGGAATCGATACCTCCTATAAGCAATAACTAACAATCATTGGTGTAGCTAGGATTTTTTTTCTGGTGTATTTTGGTGTAAAAAGTGTCAAATCCGTCACAATATTTCCATATTTTGGAAAATGTGGACACGGTTTTCCGGCAAAACCAATTAGGCTGATACGTGCAACGCTGGTAAACTTGCATGCAAGTTGGCTGAAATCGATGGAAATGCAACATCAAATATCTAAAAAAATATCAATATGCTTTTACAGTTTTGAAAACGACAACAGTTTTAGGGGACCAACCCCCCTTGGCCCTCCCAAATCCTACGCCAGTGCCCAACGGTGCGTGTGTGAGGGGCGAGTGGTGGGTGCCATGCCACGATGCGGGGACGATGCGTGTCCTTTCGGCTCTCGTTAGCAGAATCGTCGTCGTCGTCGTCGTCGGTGATGAACGTTTGAGGGAATGGAACGGGACCCAAATTCCTTTATCTTCCTGGGAATGCTTTAGCGACAAAAACATCATCATCATCATCATCATCATGATCGTAAAAGGTGGAATGGGGAGGATTGGTGCCGGAGAATAGCCGGTAAATGTGCGTACCGTGGATTTACGAATTCCGGAAAGATTCGAAGCTTTCCCGTTTAGTGAGGGCGGAATTGCATGGCCTGACGGTGTGGTGGCGAAAGCAGTCGACGATGAGCGCTCTGAATTAATGGATATTTTCAATGACAATTTGATCCTCATTGTACGGGGCCCCCCACCGGAGGGGGTGGGGGCAAATGGAGAGATGAGTGGCGACAGGAAAGATGATTCGATGACAAACAGGCTGTTTGTGAGAAGATTCATACCCGGTGAAGAAACAAGATTGACTCACTGCAAAAAATTGGGTTTCCATTGCCAGAATGCTTTGAGGAGAGGAATGTGGAATGTCGTTGTTGTTGTTGTTGATTCTTCAGGATTGTCAAGTTAACTTGGGGATTGAATTACAGAATTCATGGCATGTCTCGTATGGTATCCGACAAAAATCCTTATACATTAAGAGCTGTGGGTAGAACTTGAACAATCTTTGAAGAAGCTAGTATAATTTACTGCAGATGGCTGACGAACTAATGGCAACCGCTTCTGCTTTATAAGCAAATGGTCATCAGTTCCTTCCCAGGCCCGTCCTTTTCCTCGTAATTTAATTGTTTCTATCCTTTACTTCTATCTTTCACTCTTAATCTACCACACTTAAACTATTCGTTCATAGCAATTGCTTGAATCAGAGACGGACAAGAAATCGTTTCCCTACGGTTCCATTTTTCCATCATAAAAGCACGCCGTACCCGTTAAGTACACGAATGGAAAAATGACACGTTGGCAAACTAAACTGAGAGTTAATCTCGGTGGAAATTGTTTTCTTCACTACGCTGGGAAGCAAATGTTATCCAATGGGGAAGTAACGCCAAAACAAATATGCAGATTACAGATTGGTTTCGTGAACACGAGTTCTTTGGAAATTATGCCAGTGTTATTTGATACTGTACAAGTACATACTTACGACAGTATTTAATCGAGCTTGGTCCTTACCTGAAAATAAAGCAAAAAAAGATCTAATTAGAATCGTAATTACTTGGAAATCAGACTCGAAAAATATAATAAAAAATGGTGTAAGAGCTCCACCTCGCAACAATTTTGAACCCACGGAATGTGCCACCTTTTGAACCCCCCCATCATCTAGTCAAATAAGCCCCCCGAAAAAAAACAACGCAACCCCAAGTAAACGAACGATGCCACCAAGGCATAATTCCCACTAATTCAACCGCAGCCGGTTCATTTTCGATACCGGCGGAGGAGCATTACCTAGTACTTCGTCCCTTCGGATATTTTTTTTTTTCGTTCTCTGATTCGATCGACCAACAATTCCGGCACCGGTACTCCTGAGTGCCTCCAGCCAGCCATTCCCAGAAAAATGGTTCGCTGACTTGTTCAACGTTGGATTGTTCGAAAGCTGTTGCTTTCGTTTGCCTCCCATTCCACGGCGCTTTGTTGCTGCCGTTTGTTGCGTTGATTGCTAATGAATGGTAATTTACGCTGACTACGGGCAAAATGCTTACTCCAACGAACAGGTCGCCCACGCAGGCAGCAGCAACAGTGGCAATGAGCTTTTGGTGCTAGATTGAGAACAAATATATATGGAACGAAAATTATTGAATTATTCTGAACGAGGAAGGTGAAAGTCAGCAGTACAAATGTATATGATGGAACAATGTTTTCTGTTCGACATTGTTTCATTCAAATTGAATTTCTTTTTGAACTTTATTCTTCACATTTTCTCAAAACGGTTTATACATTCTTATAGACTTATAATGGTAATTGGTATGTTTGTTTAAACCTAAAATACTTTTGTTGGAGAGTTTTTCTCCAAATATTACACTTTAGTGCAACTCAAATTTTCTATTAATGTTATTCAATCTAATTAGAACTGCAATGATGTCTAACAGTAGTTTTGTTGTGGATTTTCATTCCTTTTATCAAAGTTACCCCAAAACAGTAAACCGACTTTGGATTGTATGAAAAATTAAAGCTTCATCCAAAATGAATTTTTTTGCTATCGATAACAGAGATTGCAGTATTTGTTTCAAAAATGTTTTTTAAGCAGAAATAATGAGATTTTTTTTCCAAAAAAAAACTCGGCTTTTCTAGCATTATAATGGCATTGTTGAATATTATCTTTGCTTGTCGTTCTTCCGGCATACGGGCAACGCAGCCTGCGTTGCGAAACTAACATTTTGAAAAATTGCCGCAACTATAAAAGTGTTTATTTGAGACCGAAATTTTTTACAGCTAATATCACATCGAACAGTCGAACAGTCAGAAAATAAATCTGTTAGAAATTTCATTGCTGGACTGAGCTACGGAATCATGACCAATTGTTTCGGTCCGCGAGGCAAGAGTGCGAAAAAAGAATCGCGTTTCTCAGTTAGTATGCATGCTTCGAATAAAGCTGAAAATTGTAATATTATATTCCTAAGCATGTTTATATCTCACAAATAATCGTTTGTCATGGTCTTATCGCTTACCAAAGTGAATCCTGTGACCCAATGATCCTCCCCATTAACAACCATCCCTCCCAGTAACCTTTGTGGAGATACAGAGGAAAACACGGTCTCCAAATAGCAAAGGTTTCACACTAACATTCCTTCCCTCAATCACACCTGACTGCAAGGACGTGGCCGGCGCCGTTGTTGACCATATATAAATAGAGGCACTGAATTATGCACACTGAAGAAGATTATGGCCAATCCCAACCAAACTTCTAGTTGATTCTTTGTGCATCTTCACTGATTTTGGTCAATCACGGAGTAGCAACCATTGATATGTGTAGTCAGTGTAAGCTACGCTAGAAATTTCATTGCTGTGACATTAGGAGGGGCATGTATAATCTCAATGTGACTGTTATGCGGTTACAATTACCAATGTGACAAAACAACTTGGTATTTTTTTCCAGTTATGTTAAATTGATCGAATGTCTGTAGCAGCGAGAGCGGACCAGAGAATTTCTGACAAACATTTGAAAAGGGCCCAAGAGATCTTGAGCCTTTTTCAGAAACGTTACTGTTGAGCCCTGTTTAGCCCACCCACGCAATCTATCAGAAAGATTGGTGTTGGCTCTTCCTGATAGTGGTATTGGTGAGCGTGATCGAGTTGGATTGGGCTCAGAAGCGTCTTGTAAAGCCAATGTTTACTAATGTCGATGTGCCTTTTTGACATGTTTGCCCAGAACAACCATTCACTCCAGAGCTCTTCAGCATTTCTCAAAAATAAGGTCTGTCAACGTAGAGAATCGTTATCTCAGAAATGACTATTTAAGGTGAAGATGAATCGAAGCCAAACTTCAAATTTTCAAGAGCACAAATCTGGAGAACCAAACATTCGTTTAAGCTGAAAACTTAATCGATTGTTCACTAGCTGGTGGTGATCATTAGTTTAGTTTATCAATCCAAGACTCCAATTCACCAATTCTGCACGAATACTTTCCATTCAAGGTATCCGCTATTTAAGCCATCCACGCAAATAACCAAGCTGAATTAGTCATGTTCAATAACCACTAGGAGGAAATCACTAATTATGGACTCATTCTTACGATTTTGGCTTACTTCATATGAAAATCCGGAAATTGGCACAGAATTCTTGTAAGTCGAAAATTGGTGTTTTTCTCCTACCATCCGTACTAGAGTTGAGCAAAATGAATCGGAGCCGTTCAAAAGAACCGAATCACTCAATTGAACGAATTATCTGTGGCTTTGTATTGGTGAGAGTCGGTTTCAGTTCATTCGATCAGCAGTCGCACAACGGATCAGATAAAAAGTGACCCGTAAAATGAACGAACTTTAGAAAACTTATTCAAATAGACGCAAGTCAACTAAGTAAACAAACAAATTTTATCCGTTCAACGTGTTTCGCAGACGAAATTCTACGCGTTCTATTTTAAACCAATTCAGTGTTTCCTTTTAGAACGTTTAATTTCCTGATTTACAAAATGACGTAAGTAAGATCTTCAACTCTCACATCCAAACCACTATTTTCACCGCTCCGTTATATGGAGAGACAAAGTGACTTAACCACGAATCAAAACAAAACACTACTTTAGTCGATTTTACACTGGTAAAAAAACGTCGTATGTTTCGGAATAAAACGGCCCATCATTTTGTCATTCAGTTTTTGTGGGAAACAATAGAAACTATCTAGTATTTCAACGCAAGCTGATTTGATGCTAAGTTTAAGAGATATAAACGACAAAAAATATTTTAAAACAGTCAGGTTGTGATTCTCTTGAATTAATTTTCTCAAAACCGTATGAAAGTTACTTACGTCTATTTGAAAAAGTAATCGAGAATTGATTTTTCTCCTTTTAGCTTCCGTTTGTATCTCGGCTTTACTATAACGCTTGACACGAGACTTGCTTTGCACGCCACGCCACGCCACGACGGGGTTGGTGGTCTGATGGCTACCGCTTCTGCTTCATATGCAGAAGGTCATGGGTTCAAACCCAGGCCCGTCCCTTTCCTCGTACTTTGTAGTTGTATATCTCTCACTTGCTTCTATCTTCCACTCTCAATCTATCACACTCGCACCCTACTCGTTCATAGCAAACGCTAGAACCAGAAACGGACAGGAAACCGTTTCCCTACGCTGCACATCATTATAGCATGCCTTTCCTTACGCCTGATACATAGGCAGTCTGCTAACCAAATAGCAAACCACTCTGCCATGCCTTTCCCCCAACTGGCGTAGATGCAGTGGAACATACGGTCTACTTGGGAGCCAGTTCAATGCATCATCAATTCCTCCCCCTTTCCTCTCATTGGTCTGCATTCTGACGTGACAGGCGCCATTGTTGCCTAAAAATAGAAGATCACCAGCACTTATACTCTGAGGGTGTCTGTTAGTCCCGAACAGTCATTCGGTTGATTCCTTATGTAACTGCAGCTGATCTGGCGATACTGGAGTAGCAACCACGGGCGGCCAATCAAGCTCAAGCTCAAGCTCAAGCTATTTTTACATCTATTATCAGTCGTAACGTTTGAGCAGCAAATTATCTCACATCCAACAGAGGATCTGGCAAGCCAACCCCTTCAAGATTTCCAGGATCCTCTTTCTCCACGCTCGATCTTCTATTGAATCTGAATGCAGAGGCCTCCGATCTAAGGTAGAATTGATCGTATCCCGTTTGGCAGAATGGTCATTTGGCATAATGATTGACTCAGAATGAATATCGGCATTTTCGAAGCTTTCACTAAGGTCAACACCACCGTGTCTACAGCAACACAATTTTTGTGAAATTTTATATTTTTCCTGAAAAGTCAAAATCTTTAGCGTTCATTTTGTTCAAAAAGATTGAAAATCGGTCGAACGGTTCAAAAGTTATAATTTTTTTAAAAATAAAAATTTTGCAAAATCGCGATTTTTCTGGTCACCCTATTTCGTAAATGGTCACCGTAATCAAAAAATCCAAAAATTCGTGTATCCTTATTTCGTATAAGGAACAAAATAGCAAATTTTCACGAAATTCGGAGACCCACTAGATCGGTTTTTCATGGAATGGCTGAATATATAAAAATGTAGATTAACTAAATATTAAAATTTAAAACAGTTTAAATATAAAGAACAGCCTATTTTTAAAAGAAGACAAAATTTTTTATTAAACAAATGGTCGGTGTTAAATCAGACCGGACCAAGTGCTTTCTATAGATTTTAGGAAAATGTAAACTTAGCATTGGAAACAACAAAATATTTGCGTTATTTGCTGTTAAATTAAAACTTATCTATTTGATGTAACATCTGTATCAAACTGGCATCGAAAAAATCAAAATTAATTGAATCCTTGACTTTTATTTACAAGGCCAAAATATCGTTTAGTTCGGTCTGTCTGAACACCGGCCAAATAGAAGATTGGACGCTTAAAATTATTGCGGCATAATAATAAAAAAAAATACATAAAAAATTATGCCCAATGAAGTGATTGTGCTACTTTTAACGAATTCCATCCAGAATGAGTCGAAAAAATAAAAATCGTGCTCGATAGTTTTCGATTTGGATTAAATTTTGCACATATTTTTGGTTTGCTAGAATAAGCGTTTTCCATAGAAAAAATGATTATTTTGACTCAAGTGTAACTTTTGAAAATGGCTTATTAATTTTTGCATTCAACTTATTTGAAAAATTCTAACTCTGAAATTGTTGATTTTAGAGAAAAATGTTCTATAAAGAAGTTTTAGAGAACCATTTGGACTGTAAGAAAAATATATACACTGAAAAAATATTTTATTAATTTTCATAAAAAAATCAAAAATAAAACTTAAATTTTAAATTACATAAAAACCCCATTTTTAATATTATTTAAATTTTCACCAAAGAATCTTGATAGTAAACAAGTGTTTGGGACAAAGTTTCACGATGGAGAAATTTTTAATAAAAAAAATTTTCTAATAACAACTTTTGGTCGATTTTCAAAATCTCGATTTTTTGTCAAAATAAATACGTTCTGATGATACAGTAAGTATCTTGAAATGATTTTACCCCATGATGATTATATGAATAATTTCTCTAGAAGGAGCCATTTTCGAATTATATCGAGTTTAATGCGAAAAAATATGTTTTAAATATAAAAATAGGCCATTTTTATTAGTAATTCGCGATTCTCCATCAAGAAAAATATGTAAGTGGAAATAAATATGGTCTTTACTCTCGAAAACGTATTATTATCAATGGAGAAACGCGAATAACTTATGAAAATGGCCTTAAAATAGGCCAACAAACAATATTTTTTGCATTATCCTTGATATAATTCGGAAATGGCTTCTTCTAGAGAAATTATTTATACGATCATTATTGCTTAGAATCCTTTAAAGATACTTACTGTATCATCAGAACGTATTTATTTTGACAAAAAATCAAAATTTTAAAAATCGATCAAAAGTTTTTATAAGATCAACTTTATTATTAAAAATTTCTCCATCGTGAAACTTTGTCCCAAACATCTGTTTACTATTAAGATTCTTTGGTGAAAATTTAAATAATATTAAAAATGGGGTTTTTGTGTAATTTAAAATTCAAGAATATTTTTGATTTTTATATGGAAATAAATAGAATATTTTTTCAGTGTATATTTTTTTCTTATAGTCCAAACGGTTCACTACAAATTCTTCAGAGAACATTTTTCTCTAAAATCAACAGTTTAGGAGTTAGAATTTTTCAAATATGTTGCATGTAAAAATTTATAGGCCATTTTCAAAAGTTATACTTGAGTCAAAATGATCAATTTTTCTATGGAAAACACTGATTCGACCATTGGGCTCTGCACAAAAATCCATCCATCTCTTTCACTTTCCCATG
Organism: Aedes aegypti; assembly: GCF_002204515.2. Classification (NCBI taxonomy): domain Eukaryota; kingdom Metazoa; phylum Arthropoda; class Insecta; order Diptera; family Culicidae; genus Aedes; species Aedes aegypti. The sequence continues at coordinate 114,089,541 of NC_035108.1, read as the reverse complement.
AAATTTGTAAACAACAAGGCTAGTAAACGTCAAAATTCCATACAAAATCAAAACAGTGCAGAGGCCTAAACCAAAAATATGTGCAAAATTTAATCCAAATCGAAGATGGTCTAGTTCTGTGACTGACCGATTTGACATGGAATCCATCTTTTCTCCGAATGTCGGATTCCCGAATGCTATTTCCCCGAATGACCCGTTTCTCCGAAAATTGTTGCAGTTTGAATAGGTGTCATAATAGCCTTCAGTGGCTGGATGGTGGACGAAAAAGAACGATAAGCAATCAAAAGAAGGAGGTATTCTGTCATTCTCGGCTATACACATGTTGGCAAAAATGCCGAGGACTCGGAAGAACCGCCAATTAAATACAAAAGGGTGCAAATCAGATAGCTAGTTCGTTCACCACTCTGAAATGTATAAAGTCACGACAATTATGAATGCCAAAAATTTTTCGGAGAAGTGGGTTATTTGGGGAAGCGGGATATTCGGGGAACTGACATTCGGGGAACTAGCGTTCGGGGTAATGACATTCGTGGAACCGACATTGGGGTGAAAGTAGCACAACCACACGAAGTAACTGCAGTAATCGATTTCTCTTTTCGCTGATAACTTAAGCAGATCAATGTTATCAATTGCCACCCTTTTGTCAGGTAAAAACAAACAAAAAATATCTAAAATATATAGCTCCAAAGAACAGCCTGTGTATAGAAGAAGGTGAAATTCATTAACATTTCAAATCCACAGTTTTCATACTTATAATTATGGTTACATCATGTTTAAAAAACATAGAATGTTTGAAAGAAGGGTAAGTTTGTGCTGAATATATCCAAATATTCAGTGCAAAAATTCATTCCAATAGCGAAACTCAAAAGAAGAAAATTAATAAATAAAGGAGGGTAATTTATGGATATAATAATAAAATACTATTGGCAATAACTTTCCTAATATACTTTAGTTTATTCAAGAGCATATGATTGTTGAATAAAGTGACATTTTGTATCAATTGACTTCACAGCAAGCCTGTTATCATCAGAATAATTCAATAGAAACGTAAATAAACGAATGTCATATTAAGAAATTCTTGGTATAAGACTCATGATACCAACAACCATTATGCCAAACGACAATTATACCAAACGACTTTATGCCAAACGGCTTTATGCCTAACGACTTTATGCTAAATGGCCTACCACCGGTAGAACTACCTCTCCCGGCTGCCATCCTTACCAACCGGATAGTGATGGCATACCGTTTTGATTCATATTACGGACACTTAAGGCCTCAGTGAAGTATAACCCAGCTTGAACCATACAAAATAAATCATTCTGTATGATTTTTTAGTGTTTTCGAGCGTCGAAAGCCCTTAACTTTCGGATGATGGGTAAAGAATACGCGTCCGCAACTTGAATAATTCTAAATAAATCAAAACGTGTGACCTTTTCATGATTCTTATTCCGGACGCTCCCTCACTTTTGCCTCATATTCCGGACGCTTTGATTCGAATTACGGACAGCTCATGATAATCATTAATGGAACAGTCAAATCATCAATTGAAATCGTTCAACCACTTAAGAGACGTCTAAGGTAGTTGGGCATTATAAATTCGCAATGATATTTATGGAAAAAAACCTAATAAACGAGCCTCGAAAATGAGAACTTTTGGACGGCGAAAATTGAAACATTTCGTGGAAATGTTTCCCATACAAACGAGAGTGTCCGGAATTTTAAGCTGTCCGTAATATGAATCAAAACGGTACATGGCCCAAACTTTTGGACCATTCGGAACTGCTAGGTCGCAAGCTCCAAATGATTCATGCAGCACCTATGTGTCGTCGTTCGTTGCTGTGGTTGGCCGATGACATCGACTCCAATATCTTTACTGAGTGATGATAGTTTTACAGTTCGTTGAAAGTGGTAAAGTACATCTCCCTTTAAAACACGGACTTATAGAATTTCTGTGTCTGCTGTAATCTGGGCTGACAAGTTTCAATCAGAAATTGAAAGACAACGGCATTCGCATTTAGTTCCACGGTGTGAGAACAGACAGCCACTTGTTGGCCACAAGCGTTGGCTTTTGAAATTGGGCGTCCTATATTAAACCATGGTAATTACTCTCATTTACAGAAAACTGAGAGGAAATTTAGAACTTTCAAACATCAGCATCAGCCCACCGCAAGTGAGTATGTCTCATGATTGACTTCTCTCTCGCTCTTGCGAATGAAAGGCACACGGAAGAATCAGAAAAAACGTGGAATATGAAAAAAAAATCACCGTCACAAAGTTCTTCAATTTTTCAGTTATGGCTGTAATAAGATTAGTTTGTGCTTCTCGAAGCAGTCATTCAGGCAGAGAAAGAAGTCATGAAAGCATGACAACTTCAATTGCCGGCCTCGCCTATCTTCTCAGATTGGAAGAAGGATAAGGACGCTCTTACAGATGCCAGAGAGCGAAGCAGATGGATTGATTCTTTTTCGTCATTTTGCTTCTCAACTATGTGATACTCTATGCCCTGGTAAGTCGAAGCTGTTTTCTTCACAACTCGATCCTCGTCAGGTGGGATTCGATCCATGACTCTCAGGCTGGTCTTGCTGAAAAGCTGTGCGATTACCGGTGCGGTTAGATAGCCAGATGCTCTAGAATGGCTTAGGATTAGATTTAAGCAGCAGAAGTAGATGTTTTCGATAAATTCGGAGATTTCTGTGAAGCTGCTCAAAATACTCAAGTAGAATTCTATGAGAAAAGGGAGTAAAAGAACTTTTCAAAATGTCAGACCTGTCCACTTGGCTTCCCATCTCAATTCGGTACACCTCCAAGAGCCACCACTGACCGCCACTTGTATCTCGTGAGTGTGATTCCGTTTTAATGATTTATAAACACACCGTCGTATTTGTGCCAAAAAGCATGCTGAATGCCATCCAAACCAAAACCAAGACACCAAGGAATCCTCTGGAACCGAAACAGGGGGGACACGATGAAGACGGCCACAGCGGAGGATGCTGCCATTGCAGGCCCAGTTTGTTTGCTTTTAATATGTTTGTTGTTGCAGCAGAAGCAGTTTCATGTTCCACTCCATATTTTAGCCAAAATCTTCTCCCCTAAATTGGTTTGGCTTGCATGGTGGTGGCAGTGGAGAGCGAAAGACAAATCGGACAGCAAATTTTCCCCATCCGACACGCCAACGGATAGATACCCGGATCCCCGACTTTACCGAAGGTGGCTCGTTTTTTGGCTCCAGTTCAATTTTATTGAATTGTATTTTGATTAACAAGGATTTTGCCGCAGTTTGTGTGGCTCTCTCTGTCTGTGCCTCTGCTGCATGTCATGGCTCCCATTGATGCTCCCTTCGTTTCGTTTCGTGTCCTTCTCGGCTCGGAACACACGTCAGCTAGGGCAACCAGATTTTTTCTCACCGGTATAAGTATGTTTATTCAACTCTATGGACTGAAGAGTACACTTTTTTCTGTTGAGTATAAAATCACTGCAACCAATAATATTCCTCGAAGATTAATTATCAAAAGTAGTTTTCCTCCTTATCCATCGCATCATCGACCAAAGGTAACTCCCAGATCTTTTTCCTCCATCATTGCTTATAACCCTTCCCAAGGTGATTGTGGAGATGCAGAGATATTCTTGGTCTCTAGGAGCAACAATCATTAAACATTAACATTTCTTCCCGATCCCAACTGACTTTAAGGACGTGCCCGGCACCGTTTTTGATCAAAAATATGAGATCTTCTAAATTGTGCACTTCGAGAGTACTCTTAAAAGAGTGCATCTGTCAACCCTAACGTCACACAGTTCCATGTTCAATGGCTGCGGAAGTCGTCGAATAAACGGACAGAGTACCAACCGAACGAGGAAAAAAAATCGCTCTGATTTATTTCTCCATGCGCTCGTTGCTGCTGCTGCTGCTGTCTGTTTATGTGCTTGAATGGTTTTAAAAATTGGTGACAATAAACGAGAAATTGAGCACGGTTGCATACATTGAGGCGATCACTGCAAACGGGAAGCGGCATGAAAAAAATAGAAATCATGCGGACATTTTAGCCGAGGCCGACTGCCAAGTGGATACCTACGGGGAATGAATGGATTTAGCTGAGCGACGATGTTTTTTATTTGAGGGGGAATTTGGTGCTGCAATAGCAAAATTATTTACGACGAAAACAAGTGATTCCGGAGCTGTTCAAGGTGGTGCGTCGATTGGTGCAAAAATTATTGGCAATCGGGGTAGGTATACGACCGGAAGTGACGAGGGGTGAATTTGTTATTGCTGACTTTACAGTCTCAATATACATACAGCTACTCGTCTTCCTCTTTGACCCACGATTGTGTTACATTTTCCCGAATGATATCTCGAACGCCAGTTTTCTGAATCCCAGTTCCTCGAATACCCCTTTTCTCAGAATAGCCAATTTCCCTAAAAATCTTTTTGCACTTATAATTGTAATTGTTGCTCGCCCATAACATCTGTTAAGTTCAGATCATCCAGATCCATTACCAAAACACAAAACATCAACCACGTAGTATCAAGTTTTATAGAGTAGATACAGATTACAGAAAAATCACACAAACCGATTGGACACAGGTTTCCAAAAAACCTCAAAAATACAAAATGATGTTTTTGGTGGACAAATCGAAGACAAACTTGGGCCCTAGTTGATAACGTGTCTGTCTAGCGAATTGGGATTCGCGAGTTCGATTCTTATCTAAAAACGTCTATTTTTCGCAAATTTCGCAGATCTCACCAAGAATTTTCGGAATATATTTTCTAGGAATCTATCAAGAATGTTTTCAAGAAGCTGCTGTAGTATCACTCAGCCTACTCCACTACCCTTCCGCCAGAAAGCCTACTAAGGACAATTCAGATTTTTTTTTCTTTTAACTGCCAGCCTACTTCACTGAATCTCCATCAGGGAGCCTACTTGGGTTTTCCTCCGCTTTTTAAAAACTTACCATACACTATTTGATTCGCAACCCAATAAACGCTTTTCCTTGAATAATGAGCTTTTATTGCAGTCTTGCAATCAGGAAGCTTCTACAGTCTGCGCCATGATAGTATCCGGTCCGGATCCACTAAAACACTCTACTTTCGGCCGATTCCGCTATCTACCGTAAACACATGAGCTGAGTTCAAACCAGCCCAACTGTCCACGACAAAATCCTTCATTAAACTGACTTCTCGACCACGCGATAAAGTTCAAACCGTTTATTTGCGTTCATTGTCTTACGAACTGTCAATTTAAAACACGCTCAAAAGATTCATGTCAAATACACTGACATCAAACCAATAAAAAACAAACAAAACAAATCAAATCTGGTTACCACAGCTGCTTTTGTAGTTTTTGATAGTTTACTATCAATTTCGGGATGAACCGTTCGAAATCTCATTTTGGCACTCTCCTAGAAGTTTATCAATTTTCAGTCAAATTTATACCATGAATCATTTTAATCATTTTTAAAGAGATCTTACTAGAAATTATGCCCTGGATAATGAGTAAATTCGTTAACAACTTGTAGCAAGCCATCATTACACAACAAAAGGATTGTGAGAAGTTGGATGTCTTATTTGATTTGGATCTTAGATAAATTGGTACAATTTGTTAGCGGCCGGCGTCTTATAATATGAACCGTACTCCAATCGTATACCGGATTAAGATTTCATGTCTTTATAGTGTTGGTTACCCATCCTATTACAACGCTCACTAACTTTCTCTAACCATTAACCCCAGAAGCACATTCGCCACCCCGAAGAAAGTCTTCAAACTCATCAAAATTCTTATTTGATTACCCGGCCTACCCCATTTGGGACTCGGTGCTACGACGACCCCTGACAGCTCGGGATCAATCTTCACCCAAATTACGTCATATAATCAAACATTAAAACTTCAATAAACTAGAAAGCATTCCACTTTCCACTTATCCAATTAAAAGTGTCAATAAACTTCCCCCTTTTTGCATTTCCAGAAAGCGAAAACCGGCGCAAACACTATCGAACTTGTAACCCTTCTTTAAAATGAAGACACACATTGGCAAGCAAGGCGGCACAAACTAACGACCGACTTACAACACAACGAGGACCATTCCGATTCCAACCCCTTTTCCCCGAATCCAGCCTGTGTTGTGTTACGAAATATTTTCCGCCTCGTAATTCTCAATGTCAAATCCTATCTCTTCGGCATGATATCATTCCTTTGCCCCTCCGCTGACGCCGACGATTCCCCTTCCTCAGGTTTACCGGGCTCGAATTAAAGTCCAACAAATTCAGGCCTCTGATGACAGACCGGGATCTAAATTTAGACACCCTCGCCGCCTTTCCACCCTTCTCCCTCCTGGAACGGGGTTTATTTGATTAAAAATTCTTTCGGGGAAAAATCCAATCCCACTTCTTCCGCCCTCCGGCAGTTCTAGCTGGTTCGTTCTTACGGCAAGCGAAATACTATCGAGAATCACACACACCCATCCCATGGTGCCTCACGCACCGTACCGCACTATGGGCAATTTCAATATAGTATTGCGGACAATAATAATATGGATAATAATATGTGTTCGAAACAAATTTTTGAATAGTAAAACAAAAAGTTTTGTCAAATCTTGAGGCAAAAAACCGTATATTTTATATTATTCATCATAGTCGATACAATTTCTGACAATTTGATATTGTGTTTACTATAACTTCGTGTATGGAAGTATGTTGCAGTTTATCTGATTTAACTTTTACAAGCATCTTCTTCATCTTATTAATATTGGCATTACTTCCTCGTTGAGACAGATTCTGCTACTCAGCTTAGTGTTCTTATGAGCATTTCCACAGTTATCAACTTAGAGCATCCTTTGCCAAAGTTGCCATTATCGCATTTGTATATCGTGTGGCTTGAACGATAACACTCTATGGCCAGGGAAGTCAAGGAAATTTCCATTATGAAAAGATCCTGGCCTGACCGGGAATTGAACCCAGACACCTTCAGCTTTGTAGCCGCGGACTCTAACCACTCGGGTAAGAAAGGCCCCCGGAATGCATGTTGCATTTATTTTTTTAATTGAAAATAAATTCTGAATCGACACTCTAACTGTCGTAGTATATATTTTACATAATAGGTAGAACACATGTCAGATGTATTTTTCATTACAAAAAAAAGCTTTGAATGGTTCGAGTCAACAAGTGCCTAGGTATTTTTTTCATAGACTAGTAGAAGACTATTTTCATTAATGTTTTATTAATCGAATTACCCATCAAACGTACAAAATGCTTTGAGTAGTTCATCGCATAACTTACCAAGGCTGATCCAGATTGTGAATCCTTCCCATGACAACCATAAAGATGCAGAGGTACACCCGGTATTTAGTCACAATGGACGTCACACTGACATTTCTTCCCTTTTGCGATCACCTAAGGACGTGGCCAGCCAAATTAGGTAATGTGATCTAGTAGGCGATGATAATGTTGTATTCAGTTTCTCTCACTTTTTGCGCAACCGCCAACCAGAGTACACGTAGTTCAGAAGCATTGACAAATACTACCCCCGAACTCCGTCTATTGGCTCTTTGTGCAAATTCGAGTGTTCTAATCAATCACGAAGTAGTAAGGGAAGAGGGCGCCCTCTAAGAAAAACTCAATTTCTAACCATAATTGCATCGGAAACGGTATTCTTATTGGGTTAACAGCAGGGTTCAGAATTTTTGTATCAATGATGCGAAATCTACGATTTTTCACACGTAAGGAGAATGCTTTTTCGTTCCCTCACGTAAACATCTTTTTTCGCTCACATTCATTTTCCCTAGAGTTAAGATGGAGGATAACCGAGAATCGTTCCACGCTGGGGATAATTTCTTTTTCACTCCATCATGTTTTCATCCCCAACTGCTCGCGAGAATTATCACTATGTGGATAAACAAAAACTAGTACCAGCGACGGAATTCGAATCTAGAACATTGCTAAAAAACAACCGCGATGCGTGCACGCTAACCATGCTGCCACACCAACTGCTGCATAAAACCAACAGCTGCTCGTGGCGATGGATACAGAAGATCTCCGTGGATAAGAGAAAGAGAGAATAAACTTCTCACAGCTGTGGAAATGTGCATTTATCTATTTTCGCTTTATTTTGTGGACGGATAAAATCGCAAGGCAGCTCTTAGCTGAAAATTCCTTGGTTAACAGGGAAGTCGTATATAAAAGCTCGCAATCATCAAAAATATTCATTGGATCGAGGCAATCATAGCTTAGAATTTAAATTTAAGGGAGACAAACCAAAATCAACGATTCTCAAAACGGCCGGGTATAATGCGCCATCTCAGTTCCAAACGGATTTTTTTGTGGCAAAATCCAGCTATTTTCCATTTTTTTTATATGCAGCAGCTTGGTACTATGTAGCTCTATGGCTCGTTTGAGATTGAGTTTTCGCGATATTATTTGAATTTCAACAATGATTTCTGAGCAACCGCATTTACCCCACGTAATTTACTCCAAAGTTTTCGAAATCGTTTTTCAAGTTTTTAAAAGTTTGAACCATTGGCGTCGGAATAAGGGGGGCAACATTATTTGAAAAAAATTGGCGAAATTATTAACGAAATTTCTTTGACAAAAGATAGCCGGAATTTTTGGGTAAAAATAAGGCCTCAATAATAACAGATCTTTTCAAGGAATTTCAGCCTGGCTAAGGCTTTAAAGAAAAGGTCAACAAAACAGGTCATAGTTTTTTATTCCAGCTCTAAATTCTTTCTTGGTTATGCTTCGATTTTTTTTTTCAAATAATTTTGCATGAATTAACTTATTACTTGAACTCTAAACTACGATTTTCAAAGAAAAGGTTTTATATTCTAAAAATGTATAGCACAATCAAATTTCACTACGGATATTGAAGAGTGGCTTCATACTTTTGCTACAAATATCTTGGAAATAATTCAAATTATATTGTTATATACCTTCAACGTGAATTCCTCATGGAGAACACCCATTCCTTCTATGTCTATATTTTATCCACAAATTCGTTCTCGGATTAACCTAAAACAAAACATTCAACCTTTTAAAATTTCAAACTTTTTTCCACAATTTCTTCGAAAAATTCATTGATTATTTCATAAACTCCTTCGCAAAGTTCATCAAAAGTGATTCAAAAATATTTTCATAATACATCACAAATTGAATCCTAAATTTTCCTATGTTTTTTTCTCTGTGCATTGTACTTCAAGTTTCCGGATTATACGGGAATTATCTACAGAAAATATTTTTGGAGTGTCTCTTGCTTTTGAATCTGCAGAAGAGATTTGATGAAAAATACCAGGCATACTTTTGCTTTCGAAATTTACGTAGCTCTAATGAAATCTGTGGAAGGACATTAAGCAAAATACTGGGAAGAGATTTATTGAGAAAATTGTATTGATATTTGTAAGAATATTTCTCAAACCATTACTTATGAAATAGTCTCTGCAATTCTGCTAATAATCCATATTCTAGAATTGAGTTGTGGTGCAATGCCAAGACGGAATTCTTAATGACTTTTCGATAGAATTCTTAGGGTTCCAGAAATCAAAAAAGGAAATCTGCTAGATTTCATGAATAATTTATAAAAAAGATTTTAATAGAGCTTTTTGAGAAATTATTGTTATTTTTATATTTATTAAAGAGGTTTCAATTATCCTGTAGTCATTCACCTCTAGAGAAAAGATTATAATTACATACTCACATATCTTTAGGTGTTCCGTTATCCATCTGTTGTTTCTACCTGCTTCAACATTTTGTTTCTTCTCTTTCCTTCAGATGACGCTTGAGCAATTTTCTACAAAAAAAAAAACTCTTTTCATATTCCAAATCGCAACAATTAAAAAGATCTAAAATGAAAAATAAATATTCTGGGAGTTTTAAAAATTTGCAAGATTTTAATACACATGATTCCAAAGTAATGCAAGAATTTCGTCAAAGATTTAAATTCGATAAAATCTTGCATTACGAATTTTACCATAAGACATCTCTGGAAATGCTGTTAAAAATACCGCCACGTCAATAGATAAATAAAGTCCATCAAAAAAAAAAAATGATTTGAATTTCTGCAAGTAGAAAGAAATTGATTTTTACATTAATCAGTTCGCTTTGGCGTCATGATACTTCGGAGAACATGCAAAACAATTTTTAAAATGTAAGATACAAACTAGGACAGGCCGTGACAGCTCAACTAAGACTGCCCAGCTTGTTTTTCAGTTGATGTCATTGACGATTCAAAACCCAGTGCTACCAGTATTCTTTTTAAGCAGTTCTTGTGAACAAATACAAACATCAAGGCCCATAAATAAATTGTTCCTTGCACGCTTCATTAATATAATGCAATAGAGGATGCTTTTTTTTTAACTCAGGTTTATATTCAAAACCGACGAAATGTTTAAGAGAATTAACACAATTTCCATTAAAATGCTCTCAACTAGGTATTTTTTATGTATTTCAATATTTCAGGAGCACATGCGGTAAACTTAACATTGCATATAAATAGATTCTAAACAAAAAGATTTCATGAAAATTGTTTAAAGTTTTGATTAACACTCTAATTTAAAATCTAGCTACACGGTCGGGCTATCAACAAAGTGCCCTGTTGTAATCCAACTCAACGCCTTTGTCGAAACGACCAATGAGAAGTGGTCTTTTTTAACAGGCGATTGGTTTCGTTTTTGTACATTGACCTGTCACGTCTTGTCTTGGAATACAAATACCTTTGATAAAATTCCATCCCTTACAAATAAATCATTGCCATTGAAAAATACGAAAAAAAAAAGATTTGTTGTAATAATCTTAAAAACCCATCTAAGCTTATTTGTGAGGTAAATCTTCAATAATTTCGTCAAAAAGTTTCAGAAATTCTACGGTGACATGCATTTCGTAATTTTTTCCAAGTTCAATTGAAGCTGAAATTTGCCAAAAAATTTTTTTAAAGTACTTACGAAACACTGCGAAACACGTTTTTTTTTTGTCTCAAGCACCAAAACACCGCTATTCACTCAATTACGGGTTGCTGAATCCATTGTCATTTTTAAAAATATCAAAGCACGTCTAGTTTTTGAGAAATTGGCTGTTGAAAATGCAAATAGTCAATTTCAGCCAACTTGCATGCAAGTTTGCCAGCTTGTAAGGAAATTTATTTGTCTAATTTTCCACCTAATTTAAACTTTATGTGTACAACAATACTTATCGGCAAAGTTTATAACACTTTCGATGCGGAAAAGTTATTTTTTGATAATTTGAAAAAGTATTGTATTTTCCCATACAAGAGAAACGAAGAATTTTGTATGGAAACAGCAAACATGTTGAAAAAATCGGTTTAATCTAAATTTAATCGCGCAATTTCAACCAAATTTAATCCAAAACTGAAAGTTTAAGTGCAAATAGCATACTTAGTGGATTAGATAACAAAAAGTTTGATAAATTATACTTTAAATTTTTTGTAAACTTCAATGAAATCAGTGTTTTATACAACTTTGGCGAACTGTAGCTAAAAATTGTGACGTGCTGGAACATTTCTGAAAATGGCATCATATTCAGCAACCCCAAAACTACTCGAGACACATAATTTGATCCTTCAGACACGCAAAAATGTCTTTTTTGTTACGCTGTGTAATATAATACATGTGAAGTGAATCGTAGAGTAATTTGTTAAGAAGTCCCCAAAAAATATTGAAGTATCCCTGGAGTAGTTTTTGAACCAAATATGGAGAGTGGATATATTTCTAGATATTGTGAAATAATCCGTAAATTAATATTCCGAAAAAAATATAAAGGAACTTTTAGATCCTGAAAGAATACTAGATGGAATTTCTGGAGATTTTTTTTCGAAAAGTTCGAGAATTGATTGCAAAACCCTCTGGTAGATCTGTTGAGATTTTTTTTAACCTTCTAGTCGTCGCGTGGTTGACCACCGTCAAAACCACCACGCTGCTGTTGTGAACGAGAAGCGAGCTTATTTCACCTGTGTTGTACAAAGTACAGCAGCGCGACGACTGAAGTGTTAAATCTACAGAATAATCACTAATGCTGCTAGTGATGTTTAAAGTAAAAGATATGTGGAAAATATATGAATGGAACTATGATGAGTTTTTCGGAGGAATCCTAGGACGACCTACCAGGGGAAAAAATAATATAATTCTTCGAACAAATTCCTGAACCAATTGTATGAGAAATTTTTGAGTATATTCGTGGAAACGCTAATAAAAGAATATGTTCATTTCACTAAAAACCTCATAAGATTATTCGAACTTTAAAATCAAAAATTGAGGTGGTATTTTTGAAGAAATAGTCAAATATTATCTTGAAGATAGAATTTTGAAGAAATGCGGGAGCAAGTGATTCATAGATCAACCTAAATAAACACTCGGATAATTTTCTGTGAAAAATAATCAACATAACTTCATTTAAAAATCCCTAAGACTATTTTCCCAATTGAATCTTGTTCAATTGATTGCTAAAATCTTGTGGAATATTAGCAGGAATCCTTAGAGTAACCTGGAAGAATCATTTTTTTTATGCAGGAGTCCCGGATAATTCATGCTGTGAATTTTTCATGCAGTCCTTGAAGAATTCCTGAGAAATATTCGGAAGGATTTGTTGAAGAAATCTGAAGAGAAATTTTGTGAAGAATCTTAAAGGCAAAGCTGGGAAAACTGTTGGAGCAATCCTAAAAAATCCTAGGCATTCGGGGCAATGGGGTAGAATCCACAAAGAATGAGAAGCAGTCACCAATCTTACGGGCATTATATGACCAACGAGATAAGACCGGAGCCATAAGAGGAAAGCCTCACTGAATCTCAGCTTCTCCAGATAAGCGACCGCTATTTTATGGTTCATTTTGTCAAAGGCAGCGGAGAGATCAATAAAGCCTGGATCTACTTGAAGCCGGTCCTTGATGAAGCGAGTAAAAAATCATATGTATGACAACAGATTAGTTGTAGTTGATCTCTTCGGCATAAATCCGTGTTGGGTCTCAGAGATATAAAGAGAACAGTTGTGTGTAATGAACTCCAAAACTATCAGTTTGAGACCGCACACAGGGCAGCAATACTCCGATAGTTAGAAACGTCATGTTTGCAACCTTTTTTGAAAATGAGAAATACGTTCCACTTTTTGATAACAAATTAAAAATGAATGATAGTGGGACAGACAGACTTGATGATCACCTTTTTAGGAGGATGGATGGGATTGCATCTAGACCGGGGCCCGAACATGATTTGAGCTTGAACAATGCTGTTTCCACCATTTGAGTTGTGACTGTAGGGTGCTGACCTTATGATGTCCATTATTAGCAGCTCTCAAAACTTCATCATCGTTTAGTAATTCGTCAGTGAAAATACATGAGAAATGTTATCGGAAAAGATCACAAGTTTCCGCGGTTGATGATGTTTGGATATTTCCAAGTTTCATAGAAGACTGTAGACCGCTTTCTTTGCGCTGGTCGTTGTTATAACTCCAGAATTGTTTGGATTGTTTTTCAGATCGAGTTGCATGCGTTGCTGATAATCGGAGAAAAGTTGTTCGTTCAAAGTCAAAGTTGCTATTTTCTCATTCGTATATCGTATGGCAGGTACGATGATAGTCTATGCCCTGGGATGTCAAGGAAATTTCCATTACGAAAAGATGCTTAATCGACCGGGAATCGAACCCAGACACCTTCAGCATGGCTTTGCTTTGTAGCCGAGGCCTCTACCAGAATGTGAAGGATTCTTTAGCCCTTTACTATCGAATAATGAACAAGAGAAAACTAGCAAAACATTACATTTTTTTCGATTTTTGGCCACTTGATCGCCCATAGTGCACCGTTCTTTTAGTTTCTTGCATCAACCGATTCATCGAGTTGTGTAGGCATTTTACGACCAACCAACCGCTGAAGCAAGAATTCTCCTAAGAATCGAGCGAGGCTGTAAATTTAAAACCGTCGACTGGTTGAAAGCAGGTATCGAAGGGCGCAACAAGCCTACTCCATTTCCCGACCGAAGATCCAGAGGTGGAGGGCAGAGCAGCATCCAATCCGTACGAACAGTCAGCGAATGTTACAGCGAGACTCAGACACACAGTTTCGTTTCGTCTCGCTGTGGCGGCACAGGTTTAATTTAATTTTGCTAAAATTCCGCCTTCCTCTTCGTCGCGCAGTTTTCTGCTGCTGGCGAAATTGATTGCGACAAATGGATGGGGGGCGGGAGGATTCCCGCCCCGACATCGCACGTTTCCCTCGGAATGTCTCACGTAATCAAACAGCGAGAGGTTATTCGAGTTGTGTGTGTCGTACAACTCGGCATTCAACTAATTCCGTCCTACAGGATGCGTAGATATTTGAAGAAATTGTTCGTCGGTTTGAAAATCAGGAAAATTTAAGCACGACTCTCCGCATAACACCTTCTAGCGCAATATTAAACAGGCACGAAAGTCCATCACCTTGTCGTAGTCCCCGACGGGAACGAACTGGAATGTTCACCTTCACACAGTTTTGCACACCTTTCATCGTTGCTTTTATCAGTCTCGTGAGCTTCCCGGGAAAGCTGTTCTCGTCCATGATTTTCCATAGCTCTACGTGGTCGATACTATCATGTGCCACCTTGAAATCGATAAAAAGGTGGTGCGTTGGGACCTGGTATTCACGACATTTTTGGACGATTTGCCGTACAGTAAAGATCTGGTCCGTTGTCGATAGACCGCCAACGAAGCCGGCCTCGATAACTTCCCACGAACTCGTATTAGACGTGACATACGACGGAAGATGATATGGAATAGTAATTTGTAGGCCGCATTTAGAATGATGATTGCTCGAAAGTTCTCACAAATTTAATTTAATTTTCCTTGTAGATGGGGCATTAGACTGATGCAAATTTTGAAGCACGATGCCGTTGCGGGATGCGTTGAGCTTCTGATAGAAGTTACGTGTTTCTTGAGACCGTCACAGCTCAGTTTTTTATTCTAAAAAATCTGCCTACATTCCTCATTAACACTTCAGTCGTCGCGCTGTTGTATTTTGTACAACACTGGTGAAAACAGCTCGCTTTTCGCTCATAGCAGAAGCGTGGTGGTTCTGACGGTGGCAAACCGCGCGACGACTGGGAGGTTAAACGGCGACGTCGTCCCACGTACTCTTGGTTTCTCTTAACTACATCGTTGGTAATTGTTCTCACTGTTCTTGAACAGTTCTCAAGAGGTTCAATAATATCTGAAGTGTTAAGCTAGGCTGCATAGAAGACAGATGTCAGTCTTATCAAAGAAATCTCCGAAAAGCTCATTCACTTTCAATTTGGAACATCCTGTTCAAGCGAGTTTCCGCTTTTTTATCCTTCACCCGTACCCGACGGGGCTCCGGCACATATCTGTGATTACTTTCTCGCGTTTCACAAGGCGTAGGCAGCGTGTGGGGTGTCAGCCAGTCAGTCATTGGGGTTGCTTCTGGTAAAGGATTGTCGATCTATTAACAGATTGTTTTTCAATGTACACTTCCTCCTCCCACCTGAAGCGTGTTTCCGTTTCATCGACAGTCGTCGTCGTCGTAGTCATACGAATCACGTACTTCCTGTTGCGATTGTGAATTATTAATGCGAAGTAGTACCACGCTAGATACACTCACACATATCAGAGAAACGAGATCAAAGGGAATCGGCGATTTTGACGCTACTACGATAGGCGACGCGCCATCGCCGGGAATTACAGAGAGAGGCCGAGAGGTTCGTTTTTCAAGTCTCGGGATCAATTTGCTAGATTCGTTTTGCGAATTGAAATTGAGCCGTTTCGAGGAAAAAGGGGTGCGAAAGTGTTTTGAAGTTCACTATGGTAATTGGAAGTGGATTGTTGTTGTTGTTTGGAAAGAAATGAAGTGTTTATTCCAGTGGATACATGGAAAATTGTTTGTTCTTGAAATGAGTGAAAACAGTAAGATCTGTATTATACTGTTCATTTCTTAAAGCTATTCTCAGCGTTCGTCCAATTGATTTGAGTGAAATTCTGCAAGTAACAAGTTCATATTATACCTCACTCATTAACGAAAAATCAGCTTCCTCTGATAGATAACAGCTGGGATATTGGGGTGGGAGGAAAGTGGGTGGCAGCGTCTAATAGAAGACCTGACTGTACATGTCAATGGTTACCATTCCGTGATTGATCGGATGTGGTAAGTATTGCACTTCGACCCTAATGAATAAGGGATGTGACTTTCCGCTTACTCTTGAAGTACAAATTTTGGTAGCCCTAATAGTATTGATGAGCAACCATGCCGGCCAAGTCCTTACAGTCAGTTGGGATGGGGAAGGAATGTTAGGGTGTAGTGATTGTTGCTTAAAGAGAACAAGAATTCTTTTGCATCTCATCACGGAAAATGTGGAAGATTTACAGGAAGATTTTTAAAATGTATTGTTGAAAGTTTCATCTAAATAAGTCTCCATACGTTTCTTGAGAAATCGTTTTTCTAAGGTAGTTAAGGTTGTGAAATATAGTCATTTTTGTCAACATTATCCACTGGAGTAGAAAAACATAATCAAATTATGGAATAGACATACATGACGTAAGATATCTTATAAGTTAACAAGTATACTTCATTTTCTCCAATAATTTGTACGAACCTTCTAGAGTTTTTTTTAGAAACATCACTACCTCCATAACCATCACTGGAGCCTAACTAAGATTTCTCTCACCAAAAAACAAAGTCAGTTCATGATGATCAACTTTTTCCTTCTATGTAAAGAACGAAATTCATTTATTTCCCCTTTCTAAATCCAATCCAGTTAGTGTCTATTCGCTTCTTCTTTTGATTGCTCATAAAATATCTCCGACAAAGTGCTCTGCATACTTTAATAAAATAACATTTGAGCAGTCAGAATTCCAACAGTACCGGAGTACACAAACACGCACTCATCCCCCAACAAACTTCCCATATCGAGAATTCTTTGCCATTTAAATCGATTCCATAAATTGTTGAAACTTTTCCACTTTAAAAATTCCAGCATTCTGCATGCATAAACGACTCGATGCTCTTGAAGTGCCTCTCTTCGACTTCCCTCCGTACAACGATTCCGGAACTCATCCAAAACCCTTACCGTTGGTTCGTTCGTTGTGCGTATATGCTGCAAAAGTTGCCATCATCGTCGTCGGCGTCGGAGTCGTCGTTCTAGCTTTAGCTTGATTCTTCTAC
Organism: Aedes aegypti; assembly: GCF_002204515.2. Taxonomy (NCBI): domain Eukaryota; kingdom Metazoa; phylum Arthropoda; class Insecta; order Diptera; family Culicidae; genus Aedes; species Aedes aegypti. The sequence continues at coordinate 114,072,409 of NC_035108.1, read as the reverse complement.
ATCAGACGTCGTCACATACGTGTAGTGGCAACAGCTGTTGCGCTCTTTTCTCTAAACGGAACCGCATTGCCCCGCCCTCCCCCACCATCAGCATTGGCAGCTTCCCGCAGGGCACAGTTGCTATTTACCACCCCTTCTCGATCCACCGACCCTCGCCACTCATCTTGAACCCGATCCTCAATTACCGCTAAACCACCACCCATTCCCATGAGCTTCGACACTCGATTCCGTTAAGGGTATGCAATATAGGGTAACTCGGTGTAATACACCCCAACGGGACAATACGCTCGTTTTCATTTTCACGGGATTGAGGCTTCTTTTACATGTAAATATAATCACATATCTTAAATACTCGCGAAAAATGTATGTTGCGCATAGGGTAAGTGTTTCCTTAATTGTGGGTGTTCATATAGTTGCGGTAGTGCCGTTTTCACTGATTTTATTACATAAGCCACATAACCGACACTGCCAATCGACGTTTTGGCTTGTTGATACACGGAATAGTTGAAAAAAGCGTTCAAATTGCTTTAAAACTGATGAAATATCACTAAAATAGCTAAAACTTTACTTGCTTGTACCAATAGTTGCGGTAAAGCGTTCCTAAAGTGGAGGATCCCATAAGAAAACAACGGATACCACAACTATAGGAACACAAATTAAAAATATACCGCAACTGAAAGAAGAATGTACCAATGGAGCGGTGCACGATGTCATTATTTGACGTTTGAGCGGTGCCGTGTTAGGGATCGTCCATAAATGACGTAGCAATTTAGGGGGGAGGGGGGACTTCACGAATTTGTGATGATGTGGGACGAGGGGGAGGGAGGGGTCCCAACTTGTGGACGTAGCATTTTGAAAAAAAGGCAAATAGTTTTTTCTTTATCAAACTTCTTTGCCTGAATTATTAAACTTAAGTTATAACATGATGATTCAGCTTCAAAACATTGATCTGATAAGATTAATAATTGTCAAAGAAATTTTTAACGATCTTGAAAATCAAACAGTTATTATGAAGCCTAGAATAGTTATGTGAATATAATATTGTATTCGTGTCCAAAATATTGTATTTATAAATAATCAAATTGAAAGTTTTGTAAGTTTAGTTGAAATAAATGCTCTGTCGACTTGGGAAATATATAACCATGACATAGAATCAACCTTCTTAGTTTAATTCATATTTTCTGTTGGAGCTTTATTTCCTCAAAAGAATATAATATGCTTATTTAGGCAAATATTAACGTTATTTTAGTAAAACAATATAGTTATTCAGTGCGTTCAATATTGTAGGAGATGTTTACTCAGTCAACTCAACGATTTGTTTTGATATATCAATACTCTTTATGGAACAGCCTGGACAATAATGAGGACATCAAATTCAGGTGTTATCCTTTATTTGTTAATTGTCCTATCTTTTAGTTTTCTAAATCACTCGGTAATTCAACTAAAGAGCATCTTTATATTTCATTGTAAAGAAGTGTGTAAGAATATTTAAGTATGAGTGACGATGATAAAGTTTAGTTGATATATTTATGATAAAGATGATTATATAAAAATATATTGTATAACAATCGCTGGTTTTTGTAACATTCCAAATATTACAATTGTTATTTTTTCTGTATCTTACCACTGTTTGCTGAACGGATTTGAATGTAGAGTAATGACAAGATTTTTATCTTTGTTTTTCTACATTTTCAGCTGTAAACTTGTTTTAGGTTTTGACAATAGTAAAAGTACTACAAATCAAATTTTACCTGTATTTAAACAAGGAACCAAAATTATATGAGTGTAACAGGAAAAAAGTTAGTTGAAACTGTTTTCAAATGATTTTTGAGCGCTACGGTAAATCAAAATATCATACGATTATGCTGAAGTTTAGTCAGTAAATAATATAAATCAATATCAAACTTTGTATTGAATTTCTGAATTTTAATATTTTGTCTTAGCCCAATAGTAGAGGAAAACAAATAAAAAACATTCCGACGGGGGGGGGGGTTTGCTTGATATGCTACGTATTTTCCAAGGGGGGTATCAGCATTTGTGACTAAATGCTACGAGGGGGGAGGGGGGTGTAAAAAATCAGTGAAAAAATGCTACGTCATTTATGGACGGTCCCTTATTTACGTGACCATGGGAACGAGTGAATTCGGCACCGCTCAAACGTCAAATTAGTGAACTCGTGCATCGGTCCATGGATCTATGCACGAGTTCACTAATTTGACGTTTGAGCGGTGCTGAATTCACTTGTTTCCATGGTTACCTAAATAACACGGCACCGCTCAAACGTCAACAAGTGAACGCGTGCATTGATTCATAGTGGAGATATTATTTTTCACTGACATACCGTGGGTTACTGCGATGAAATCATTTTTCTCATTAAGGTGAAACATCTCGGAATCCAAAGATGGCCGTCACAATGGCCGACTCGTGCCCCTACTCACGTTTTAAAAGGCACAAAACTGGAGAAATAGTTGGCAAACGTTTCTAATCTTCTTATTTTAGGCTTTCTGCTAGTGCACAAAGCCAAAATAAAAAGTTGACTGTTGTTGGATGCTTTCTTTGCGTGATTTGTGCCTTTGAAGTTTCAGTGCAATCTTAGAAGTTGATTCCAAACTGTTTCACCTTAAGTCAATGGTCGTTACTTTCCGCAACAAGATTAACATGTACATTAATTGCGCTTCTTGAATTAAGGCGGTTAATGAAGTTCAATCGTGCTTAGTACCTCCACTATTGGTACATCTACCCTAGAAGTATAAACAATTAATATAAATTCTAAAATATCCAAAATTAGGTTTTTGGTTTAAAATTTTGCTTCTGATATGCAAGCCACAGGGTGGATGAAACCTATTACACAGCGTAATAAAAATGACATGTTTGCGTGTCTCAAGGATCAAATTAGGTGTCTCTAGTAGATTTGGGGTTGCTGAATCTGATGCCATTCTCAGAAATGTTTCAGCACGTCACAATTTTTAGCTGCAGGTCGCCAAAGTTGCATAAAACACTGGTTTTATTGATGTTTACATAATATTCAAAGTATAATTTATCAAACTTTTTATGTGACCTAATCTACCAAGCATACATAATAGGACTTCAACTTTCATTTTAGATATAATTTGATTGAAATTGCTCGTTGAAATTTACATTAAACCGATTTTTTCAACATGCTTGTGGCCTCCATACAATATTTGTCGTTTCTCTTATATGAGAAAGTACAACACTTTTTCAAACCACCAAAACATATTTTTTCCGCATCGAAATTAGTATAAACTTTGTTGATAAGTATTGTTGCACACATAAAGTTTGAATTCTGTAACAAATTAGGCAAATAAATTGCCTTACAAGCTGGCAAACTTGCATGCAAGTTGGCCAAAATAGTCAATTTTTGCATTTTTAACAGCCAATATCTCAAAAACTAGACGTGCTTTGATATTTTTGAAAACGGCAATGGATTCAGCACCCCTTGATTGGGTGTATAGTGGTATTTTGGTGCTTGAGACAAAAGCGTGTTCCGCAGTGTTATTTTCTATTGTACTTATTACAAAAACTTTTACCGTAAGACGAATGCTAATGGACCTCTTTAAGCTTAGCAGGTGGTGAAATTCTCCTTGGAATCATTTGTACAACGCTGCGGGTCTTTTTTCTATGGGAGGGGCATATTGCCCAGGTTGTTTTGAAACGTAAACATTGGGACCGTTCACAAAAAAAAACATCATGTACACTTCTTTGAAGCAACCTGAAAAGAGAAAGTTGCGTATGCAGAGTATAACCAACTAAATAAGAAACACCTTCATAAAAACTTTAGAAGTGATGCATTTGCTACTGCGGTAGAGCAGTATTTCCTTAAGAGGGCGTATGTACGTATAACGAAAACCCATTTTTCGTTATACGATGCTAATATGTGCAATTCTAATATATGTGCAACGATTCCGTATAAGATTACGTCAAAAAGGCCTTATACGTACAACCCTACAGGCGATTCATGGTATGACTTGGCATAGAATGCGAGTATAAAGGTTTTATTGCGAGCTGGTATGTGGTCTTGTGCAACTTAACTTAGCTCTCACAGATCGATCTAAATTACTTTGTATACATATGAAAGATTTCATTTGTAATAATATCATTGAACATTAAGATTCCTGTTTTTATATTAAGTATGTATTTCATGTAACAAATCAATACGACATTGTAATCTGCAATCCAATTCCGAATCATATGAATTCCATAGACGCTGTAGAAGCAATGTCCTATCGATTTACGGGAACAGAACTCTCTGTAACAAATCGAAAATAAAAAAATAGTCAAATTGTAGCTAAGATACTTCACCAAACACGAACAAATGCCATCTGACAGTTTCATAGTGATAGCTTACTGGAACTAACAAAAAATCTGAGCATCAAAACTATAAAAAAATCTTCAAGAATAATTACCAAGCCTCAAGCGCATCCCGTGTGTCCTGTCCAAGACAATTTTCTCACGAATGTTTGACGCATAATCATGGATGACTCGATATATTTCAATAACACTCATCAATCCAGGATTGAATCCTGGGATTCAATCCTCTCACACAAAACGCATGATTCAGTGCATGCTCGGATATAACATAATAAGCGCACGCAATCGGTCTTGACCCGCAGTTTTTAAATCTCAGCAGCTCTTGGAGTGGGATTTTTTGAAGACTGAGTTTAATCTGTCAATCAGGACGAGTTTCTTTAGCTCCAACCAAGGTACAAAAACGAATTCGACAATATTGTTACTAAGAATTGCATTAAAGCTTACAGAGGTTTTCAAAGAATTTAGAATGGTCAACAAATGCTTGACGTCATCAGAGATTCATGAAGATTCAATAACGACCCTTTCAGCCTAACGACCTGCTCCCCAAATTTCCAAGAGCACAAATCCGGAGAATCACAAACACATTCACGCTGAAAATTTGATCGATCGGTCACCACCAGTAAGTGACCTATCGATCGAATTTGAAGTACCGTTTTGTCTCAAATTCCGAACAGACTCATATTCCGAACACTCCGTTTTTGTATGGCGATTCGGTTGAAATGTTTCGCTGAAATATGCCATCAAATAACCAGGAAATGGCAGTCGCTTGCAATTCAGTTTTAACGTCTTTAAATGTATTTTATACCTCGGGAGTATTGATGATTCTTTAGTTCAAGACCAGTAAAACTAGCTTGAATAAATTTATTTGCGAAATTATTCATTTGAATACGCTTTATTCGTGCTGTTCGGAATTTGAATCAAGGTGTTCGGAATATGAGACAGAATGAACGCAGTGTTCGGCATTTGAATCAAAATGTTGTTCCATACTTTTACGGTAAAACAATACTAAACAAGTTCAAATAAACATTTTTATCAGCACACTACACAGCTAACAGTTAGGCTTTCCGAAGAAATTAAAACTTTTACAAATATCAGGTAATTTATGCCTGCCAGATGCATTTGAAGTCACTGCTGGCCTTAAGTGTTCGGAATATGAGTCAAAACGGTATAAACGTTCGTCTGGTTCTCCAGATTCGTGCTCTTGAAGATTGAGGTTTGGCTTCGATTCATCTGCATCTTAAGAGCTCCTTAGCATTTCATGAAAACACTTTTAGAACCACTGTGTTGGCTTTTATGGCTTCTTTAAAATAGGAAAACCTCGTTTGTAAACCCTGTAAACTTCTAGGAGCTTCTTGATGATCCCTCTAATTGACCGTCCCAAACCCAAGCAACCAAAAGTCCGGTTTTTACTTAAGCAGAAAACTCAAAAATTCATTTTTAGTGTAGTTTAAAGTGCAATGAACTTATGTCGCTGAATAATAGAACATAACGGATACTAAAAAACTTGATTCTCGAAAAAAATACTGACGCACTTATCAACAACAAGAAAGTTCAGAACAAGTTCGGGTCGAACTTTTCCCTACTTTATGGTAAACATCATTCTACTTAAGCAATTTAAATGAACTTTATGTGAACTGAAGTTCGGTTGATTACTTAAAAAGCGAGCTACTTAAGCTGAACATGCCCTTTTATTTGAACTTCTGATTGCTTGGGAAATATCCTGGAAATAACCAGGATCCTTTGAAGCACCCTTGACATCTTTTGTAAATTCCTGGAATCTCCTGCGAACTTCTGTGAACACTTTTAATTTTATTTTGTTTTATTTTTTACATCGAGTATTTTGCTTACAATATAATTTACGTCATTGTAATATTAGTTGCATTGCCACAAGTGCAACACCAACCAATTCATGCAAAAAGTTGCAAAATGATGATTTTCTTTAGCATAATTTGTACATTTATCCAACGAGGCTTGTCCAGTTGGATGAATACGACGAGTGCTGCTAAACAATGATTTTTCAACGAGCTCCATTCTACATTGCTATTTTCTGTATTTTCTATTGGAAGAAAGAACAGGTAAGAGAGCACAAACAATGGCTGACTACAAATGCAGGTCGATCCTATTCCAATAAATCAGATTTGAAAAAAAGACATTGACAACGCTTCTAAACAGACGATCCATAAGACAGCTGCGATCAGTTGGCTTTTTGGTTTACCATGAGTTTTTGAAGTTTCGCCTTTGGATTACAAAGGAAAATGTAAAGCTCTGGCCACACTCGTAAGTTTTATTAACCCTTTCGCTTCGTTTGCATGGACACTTTTAGCTATCAATCTTACCGTAGAAAGTCTCCCTAGAAAGCATTATGTACGATTATGACCTTTGAAGGGAGCATCTCATGAAACAACGGACTAGCGTGCAACGCCAAATGGCACAGCAGAAGTACGTTCCTGACAAAAAAACACCCGAGCTGAAGAGGGAATTGGACCCACACTTCTTTGATCGATACGGCTAGTAACTTTACAACACTATACGCACGGCAATGAAGTCTAGATTTAGATTTATAATATATCAACTTATGTAAGTCTCAAAACTTATGGTTTTTCATGAAAAAGAAACGAAACGATAGTTTTTTTTTATGAGCCGATAATCTAGACTCCAAAACTTCGTACATTGCTTAATAGTTTAGTAAAGTAGTTCAAAGTACTGCAAAAGTTTAAAGTTCCCCAGTTTAAAACGCATTTCGAACATCAACGTCATAATCAACATGTTTGCGAGTAATACCAACATGGGCTGCATACATCAATAGTATGCCATTTAAAAAGCCTATGCAGTTCTAACTCAACAAAGGGATTGGCAGCACCCCTTTAGAATTCAATGAAACTTTCTGGGTGTGGGAGACTATGTGAAACTAAGATACTTTACTTATTTTTTTTTAAATCCATCTGGATTAACATTTGGAAAGGGTCAAAGTTTTTTTTTTACTTTTTTTATAAACCCGTAAAGCTCAAAAACGGTAAGACCTACAAAAAAGTGTTGTATGGGTGACTGTCGTGAAATTTCCTGAAGTTTTAGAAAACAATATTGAAAAAATAAAAAAAAACATTTACGACACTGAAAAAAATGATTCAAAACTTTAAAGTCGATTTAAAATAACGGCCATTTCAGATTTTGATCATCCTTAAGCAAAAAGTTTCGTAATTGAATTTACAAAATGTCGTCCATACATTGCAAATTGGGCATATTTCAGGGAAAACAGTTTTTCTAACAACGAATTTTTCAAGTCCAAAACGGAAATTTTGATTCAAAGATTTTGTTCTTTCGGTAAATTTAATTACGAAACTTTTTGCTTAAGGATGATCAAAAATCTGAAATGGCCGTTTTTTAAATCGACTTTAAAGTTTTGAATCATTTTTTCAGTTGTAGAATTTTTTTTTTTTTTTCAATATTTTTTCTTAAATTTCAAGAAATTTTACGACAGTCCCCCATACAACACTTTTTTGTAGGTCTTACCGTTTTCGAGTTATAGGGTTTATAACTAAACTTAACTAAACTTAACGTAACTAGACCTAGGTAATGTAATAAGAATGGTCTAGAAATTATTGACGCCAAATAAAACATATAAATAAAATATTCAAATTTTGTTTTGAATCCTCTGCAGAGCTTTCCTCCTGGTATTACATCAGCTAGTCAATACTGGTACAGTATACAACATGGCTGGACTGAGAATTGGTTTGAAGATCAAAAGCTTGTTCTTACGACAAAATTATAATTTTATTATAATTTATTATTATAATTTATTAACAATGGATACAGGCTTCGCTTCGTTCTTTGGGAAAGAGGCCTGTGTCACCCAAGTCACTGTTAATCCTTTTTTTTCGAAATCATTTGAAATATCGCATACCCTTAAATGCCACACCAGCTCCAACGAGCCACTGTGACATTAGGAAAAATGAGAATTTCACTTCCAGCTCTTCGTCGTCGTCGTCGTCGTCAGTTGAAGTCGTCGAGACGAGTGAAAAATTCAAATTATTCTTACTTCTTTCTGAATCCTCTCGCATGGCTTCCACCTCGTCTCTCCCTCTATACCCAAGAGTCCAATTTTCCCATCTCACCTGGTTTGAAGCTAGATGTGGGATCCGGTGTGTGATGTTTGTCGTTCCTTTTTACAATTGCCAGTTCCAGAGAATGTGGAGAAATTTCGCCCACCGTGTGGCGGAACTGGATTTCAGTTCCGCGTCATCGCACACATTGGGGTAGACGGGGCAAGATGGCACCCCAACATCCCAAACTTCTAGGAATCTCTTGTAAAACGAGTTATTACTGAACATTGAACGATAAATATTGTTAACTGCCTCATTGCATTCAGGAGTGCTTGCAATCTTGTGTGAAGCTCAAACATTTCGTGATCTTGCATCCAACATTCGCCAATATTGCATGCGTTTGGCATTCTGAAAGTGAAATAGCAAACAATAATGCTCGGTTACACTCTCAATTAAATTAAAGATTAGGTGTTTTACCATTATGCCACGAGAGGACCGATGAACGCAGAAGGTAACCTGAATTCGCAAGCTCATCTTACCCCAAGTGCCCATTTCGCCTCTCAATCCCCTACACGTACTCTCCCCCCCCCTCTCATCGTTTCCCTCAACATTTCGTTTGGCAACACCAAAACATATTCTCCTGTTGCTTCTCTCGATCTATATGGCGGCGGACTAGACTGGCACTCGCACTTGAGGCGGTGAAAGTTTGGCGCAAGTGGAAGAGCGGAATTCTTTTGTGCGGAAGTCGACGTTGGGATGCACTGTCGAAGGTTGATGGGGCGGTGACGAGACGACGAAGACGACAACGACGATGCAGGAATTTGGAGGAACCAACTTGTTGAAAATTGAAATTTTGCGCTCCACAGTCGTCCGAGAGTTGTTGAACTGTCGGATGGAGAGGTATGGTATTGTGGAAATATGGTGCCAGTTTGGAATTTTTTGTACGGTACTTGTTTTAGGGAAAGTGCTATAAGTGGGAATAAACCTCGTTAATGTATGGGTAGAATGGGCAACCTGTTATTCGGGGTTTTGGAAGCGAATCCCATCTCTAAATATCACTAATTGGAAAAACTAAAGGATAGATTTCAAAATTACTGATCAGGACGGACTGTAAAGTCTGAAATGATTATCGTAAATTTTCTGTAATCCTGTACCCAAGTAACATGAATAATATGACTGAAGTATTATTTGAAAACCTTTCTTCGTCAGTACAGTCAAAGAACCGCCCAGGCCACATCTCATATAACGATATCCAAGCTACTGAATATGGTTGCTTCCAACAAAAGGAAGGATGAATCTTTGACTTTGTAGGTCTCTTCCAAAAAATGGATTTTAAAACTGTCAAAAAGACAAATTTTTGAGGATCCATGGTTATCCAATAGGGACGTGATAAAGTTAAAAAATGTATGGAAGCCAATTTTGAACAAATTTTCTGAGTAGCAAATCGAAGCAGCCTCTAAGCTAGGCTGTTCGAAACAAATTGTGCTGTTCAATCTAGTATTTCCGAATTCGGAGGATTGAGGCAGAAGGTCTTAAACTCCATTAAAAGAATCATGGTTTCCTTCCAAATCATAAAAGAAGATTGTCGTGGTCTTGCCAGAGACTCTTGAAGATCTCGAACAATCAGAAATTCAAAGAATTAGAGAATAAGGGAATCAGAGAATCAGAGAATCAGAGTTTCGGAGAATCAGAGATCAGAGAATCAGAGAATCAGAGAATCAGAGAATCAGAGAATCAGAGAATCAGAGAATCAGAGAATCAGAGAATCAGAGAATCAGAGAATCAGAGAATCAGAGAATCAGAGAATCAGAGAATCAGAGAATCAGAGAATCAGAGAATCAGAGAATCAGAGAATCAGAGAATCAGAGAATCAGAGAATCAGAGAATCAGAGAATTAGAGAATCAGAGAATCAGACAATCAGAGAATCAGAGAATTCGAGAATCAGAAAAATCGGAGAATCGGAGAACCAGAAAATCAGAGAATCAGAGAATCAAAGAATCAGAGAATCAGAGAATCAGAAAATCAGAGAATCAGAGATTCGGAGAATCGGAGAATCAGAGAATCAGAGAATCAGAGAATCAGAGAATCAGAGAATCAGAGAATCAGAGAATCAGAGAATCAGAGAATCAGAGAATCACAGAATCAGAGAATCAGAGAATCAGAGAATCAGAGAATCAGAGAATCAGAGAATCAGAGAATCAGAGAATCAGAGAATCAGAGAATCGGAGAATCAGAGAATCAGAGAATCAGAGAATCAGAGAATCAGAGAATCAGAGAATCAGAGAATCAGAGAATCAGAGAATCTGAGAATCAGAGAATCGGAGAATCAGAATATTAGAGAATCGAGAATCAGAGATCAGAGAATCAGAGATTCGGAGAATCGGAGAATCAGAGAATCAGAGAATCAGAGAATCAGAGAATCAGAGAATCAGAGAATCAGAGAATCAGAGATCAGAGAATCAGAGAAATCAGAGAATCAGAATCAGAGAATCAGAGAATCAGAGAATCAGAGATCAGAGAATCAGAGAATCAGAGAATCAGAGAATCAGAGAACAGAGATCACTGAATCAGAGATCAGAGAAATCAGAGATCCGAAGAATCAGAAGAATCAGAGAAATCAGAGAATCAGAGAATCAGAGAATCAGAGAATCAGAGAATCAGAAGAATCAACTGAATCAGAGAATCAGAGAATCAGAGAATCAGAGAATCAGAGAATCAGAGAATCAGAGAATCAGAGAATCAGAGAATCAGAGAATCAGAGAATCAGAGAATCAGAGAATCAGAGAATCAGAGAATCAGAGAATCAGAGAATCAGAGAATCAGAGAATCAGAGAATCACTGAATCAGAGAATCAGAGAATCAGAGAATCAGAGAATCAGAGAATCACAGAATCAGAGAATCAGAGAATCAGAGAATCAGAGAATCGGAGAATCAGAGAATCAGAGAATCAGAGAATCAGAGAATCAGAGAATCAGAGAATCAGAGAATCAGAGAATCAGAGAATCTGAGAATCAGAGAATCGGAGAATCAGAATATTAGAGAATCGGAGAATCAGAGAATCAGAGAATCAGAGAATCCGAGAATCAGAGAATCAGAGAATCAGAGAATCAGAGAATCAGAGAATCAGAGAATCAGAGAATCACTGAATCAGAGAATCAGAGAATCAGAGAATCAGAGAATCAGAGAATCAGAGAATCAGAGAATCAGAGAATCCGAGAATCAGAGAATCAGAGATCAGAGAATCAGAGAATCAGAGAATCAGAGAATCAGAGAATCAGAGAATCAGAGAATCACTGAATCAGAGAATCAGAGAATCAGAGAATCAGAGAATCAGAGAATCACAGAATCAGAGAATCAGAGAATCAGAGAATCAGAGAATCGGAGAATCAGAGAATCAGAGAATCAGAGAATCAGAGAATCAGAGAATCAGAGAATCAGAGAATCAGAGAATCAGAGAATCTGAGAATCAGAGAATCGGAGAATCAGAATATTAGAGAATCGGAGAATCAGAGAATCAGAGAATCAGAGATTCGGAGAATCGGAGAATCAGAGAATCAGAGAATCAGAGAATCAGAGAATCAGAGAATCAGAGAATCAGAGAATCAGAGAATCAGAGAATCACTGAATCAGAGAATCAGAGAATCAGAGAATCAGAGAATCAGAGAATCAGAGAATCAGAGAATCAGAGAATCAGAGAATCAGAGAATCAGAGAATCAGAGAATCAGAGAATCAGAGAATCAGAGAATCAGAGAATCAAGAGAATCAGAGAATCAGAGAATCAGAGAATCACTGAATCAGAGAATCAGAGAATCAGAGAATCCGAGAATCAGAGAATCAGAGAATCAGAGAATCAGAGAATCAGACAATCAGAGAATCAGAGAATCAGACATCAGAGAATCAGAGAATCAGAGAATCAGAGAATCAGAGAATCAGAGAATCCGATAAAAACCAATTCAAGTTTCCTTAGGTTATATCCCATCAGACTATTCGTTGCGTCAGTCAATTACTTCGCTGAAATGGATTTCAAACTCGTCCACCCAAAACCAACGTCGCTTCTCAAGAACAGATTATCAAATTGACTGCCTATTCTTGTGCCAACCCTTTGATCGGGTAATCGAATAGACTAAACCCTCTTTGAAGAGCAGTCAACACGACACAACGCAAGTCACCTTCTTGTTGGATGTTTTGTTGCCCTGGCAGAAGGAAAAGTCAATTTGCCGTACGAATCGATTTCTCACCGATCACAAAAAAAGGAAAAAACAGCCCCACGTTGTTCAGCAGCGCCTTTAAAGCAAACGCAAATACCCAAACCGGGAAGAGGTCCTTCTGATATTCAAAATCGATAAATTAAATGCCGAAAGCCATCTCCGGCAGTTACTTACTTTATAGCGTACACAACTTAAGACTCGGTAGAGGGATGGTTTGGGTGCCCTCGCCTCTCCAAGAAGTACAGAAGACGTCGACAAGTGGTTGCCTCCCAAAAAGCTACTAGCGGCGGTCGTTGTCGTCCGTCGTACGAAGAACCTTCTACTGCTCCATTTTCCGGGAATCTGCGTGTGTCCCAAAAGTAGTTTCGAGGAACTCGGTCCTCCCCTACTCCAACCACCACCGTTTGCTTTTCGACGGTCTTTGGACGTCAGTTTAAAGCATCGCTCTCCCGGATAAAGCTTGGCCCAGCGATAAGAGGGGACACCATTTGCATCCATTCCCGGGGTGTGATGACGCCGTGCTTCTTGGATCGTTATTATTAGGAAATAATCTCTAAATTGACTTTTATATTTAGCTGTTCAATAATCTAATCCGCATGGTTATTAAATTTATTTACTCATTACGCGTGGTAAACATGGATAAATTATGGGTGAAATTAGGAAAAAAAAAACAAACGTGCTCGGCTGGGATTTGAACCCAGACGAGCGCTTTACCAACTAAGCTACCGAGCCACTTGGTGACCCAATAACTCAGTAGGTTACAAGTATAGAATTCAAATCCCCACAGACCACGCAGACCTTTTTCATTTAGCCACATCTATCCATCTCACACGCGTGCAAGCTGAGTGCGATTTGTTTAGTGTTGAAACTATTTGCCTATCATACCTACAACGCTTCCAAAACAACTGTATTGTGGAAGAGTAAAGATGCGGGAAGGCTATCAACGTGCCGTTCTCACTCAAGTGACGACATGACTATTACAGGGGATTGAATTCTAAACTTGTAACCTACTGAGTTACTGGCTCGGTAGCTTATTTGGTAAAGCACTCGTCTAGCATTCAAGAGTCCTGGGTTCAAATCCCAGCCAAGAAAGTGGATTTTTTTTCATAATTTCACCCATAATTTATCTATCTTTACCGCGCGTAATGAGTTAATTAATTTAAATATAATGATAATTACTAAGCGAATCTATGACAAAAAGTTGAAAGACAAAAGATCGAAAAGACAGAAGGCCTAAAGACGAAAGGTCGAAAGGACAATAGGTTGAAGAACAAAACGTCGACAATCTTTTTTTATAAAAAGGAAAAAAAATTCCACCAAGCAAAACATTTTCGACCATATTCATTCTGACGTTTTGTGTTTTGACCTTTTGTCGATAAACTACCACAAGCAGACTACTTTCCAATAATATACAGTATTGGACAAAACATTTGCAACTTTTTCGATTTTCCATACAAAATGACCAACTTTGGTAAGCTATATCTTAGTTATTTGTATACCGATTTGAATGAAATTTTGGCAGAACATCAGACATAACTTGAATTTTAACATACATTTTTTGAATGATTTTTTCCAATCACAAGCTCAAAAGCAGTAACGATTTTACTAAAGTGAATTTTTTGACGATTTTTTATAAATGACATAACTAAATATATTGAAGGAATAGCTTCATGGTATCTTCAGCAAAGTTGTAGATTTTAACAAGATGAACAAGTTTGCTGAAGACAGTTTTTATGTAAGGCTATTATATTTTGAGATAAATAGTTTTGATTTTTTTTGTCGAAAATTACACTTTAGTTAAACCGTTATTACTAATAAATTCGTGATTGGAAAAATTATTCAAAAATATATGTTGAAATTCAAGTTATATCTGATATTCTGTGAAAATTTCATTCGAATCAGTCAATAAATAACTGAGATCTAGCTTACCAAAGTTGGTCATTTTGTATGGAAAATCGAAAAAGTTGCAAATGTTTTGTCCAATACTGTACATTCCTCAGTTGATTTTTGAGATGACTTTAACCTGACTTAGTGCGATCTTAGGATTTTTATCGTTGTATTTGTAAGACAATTGAGATGAGGTTCCAATAGACTACACAGCTCCTTCAAACATCTAAAATCACAAAGCATTGAAATTGTTTCTTTGGTAACGTAGTAATCGAACCCCGTCGTTTGTCATAAAAACCACGATTTCAAGCTGAAACAAAAACACGTTGAATCACTTGTCAAGAACAACCGTGTAAAAACCATGAAAACCCAAAGGCCCGTTCCTGAGCCAATTCGTGACATACAAACACCGATCCATTTTAATGTATATAAAAAATTAGAGATAGAAGGCTGACGGCGTTCGGGGTCCAATGGCTACCGCTTCTGCTTCATAAGCAGAAAGTCATGGGTTCAATCACAGGCCCGTCCCTTTCATCGTACTTTGTAGTTGTATCTTCCACCATTAATGTATCACAGTTGATCTATCTGATAAAAGATAGAAGCTAGAAGCTAGAAGCTAGAAGCTAGAAACTAGAAGCTAGAAGCTAGAAGCTAGAAGCTAGAAACTAGAAGCTAGAAGCTAGAAGCTAGAAGCTAGAAGCTAGAAGCTAGAAGCTAGAAGCTAGAAGCTAGAAGCTAGAAGCTAGAAGCTAGAAGCTAGAAGCTAGATTTGCAAGATATTTTCTAAAAACGATCTGGAGCACACCGTGTTCGAAGGTGCGACTATAAATTTCCGCTGGCACTGGCTGCTGAGCAGCTCTCGAGCTCTGAAACTGATATCAATGAGGAAACATTTCAATGCTGACGTAGGGAGTCCGCGTTCTCGGTCGTCTGTCTGCCTTAGCCACCCAGCATCAACGCGAAAATATATGGATTTCAATTTAATTTCATCGTTTCGGCAAAGAAAATAGAGAATCGGACCGGAAAGTATAGTGAGAGATGGGAGGAGCACACAGCAGAAAAAAAATCGTTAGTGAAACACGATGTCTCCCAAGAGCGCGCCGCGCCCGGATGGAACAAGTTTTTGGTTCCAAGCCGGGGAAAAGTTCGCCGTTTCGGGATGTGGGAAAGTTCAGTTTTCCATCAAACGGAGGAGAACAGGTTCGTCGAGGAAAATAAATTGCTCCACGAGCAGCGGCGATGGGTTTGTTGGTTGGTTGGCGGATTCGTCTAGTTATATGTACGTTAGTTCTCGTCTCTGCTTCAGCTGCAGGCCTTTGAATAGCGAATTTGGAGGTTGAATGGGGAATGGGGAATCTACCCTAATGGGGGAAGTTTCGTTTGAAAAGATCCTTTATGCGAATGCTTGTTGCTGCAAGGACGTCGAAGTCAAAGTTCCGAAGCAATCGCACAGTTTGTCTGCAAAAAGCTACTTTGGTGGGAGAAGAGACATACGGGACGAAAAAGCAGGGAGATGGACCTGCTGTCTAGAGTTGCCCAAATCAGTGAACGAATAGAGCAGCGTATTCGATCGCTTAAAAATAAATCAAGTTTGAAGGGATGTTCGTCTGGGATTGGTGAATTACGTTCATAAGACTTTATTCTCCATCAATATTTGAATACAATTCTAATGGAACAAGTTATTTTTGATTCTCTGATTCTCTGATTCTGTGATTCTCTGATTCTCTGATTCTCTGATTCTCTGATTCTCTGATACTCTGATTCTCTGATTCTCTGATTCGCTGATAAGTTTCTGAGCCTCTTGGCTTCTAAGCTTCTTAGCCTCTAAGCTCTTAAGCTTCTTAGCTGCTTAGCTTCTTAACTTCTAAGCTTCTGAACGTCCGAGCTTCTGACACCTGAGCTTCTGAGATTCTTAGCTGTGGATCTGTTGAGTTTCTGAGCCTCAGAGCTCCTGATTTTTGAAGCTTCTAAATTTCTGAGCTATAGAGCTCCTTAGATTTTGAGTTTCTTATATTCTGAGATTCTGAGTTCCTGAGCTACTTTGCTTCTGAACTTCTAAAGTTTTGACCTATTCAAACTCTGTGCTTTAGAGCTGCTAAGCTTTTGAGCTTTTGATATTCTGAGCTTCTTACCCAGTGAACACACGACCATATATGATAGAGCATAGGAGTAGAAAAATGGAGGCGATATACGTACAATTAGCATGCAGCCAAATGGCGAGTGTACGTATATCTCCTACGATTTTTTTTTTGTTTACTCGATAGCTACTGAGCGACTGAGCTTCTGAGATTCTGAGTTTTCGATCTTCTGTGCTACTGGGTTTTTGATATTCTGGGTTCGTAGATGTTGAACTTCTCAGCTCCAAAGCTTCTAAGAGCTTCTCAGCTTGTCAGTTTTGAGCTTTTGAGAGCTTCTAAGCGTCTGAAATTCTTAGCTTATGAGTTATGAGGCTTTGAACTTTTAATTTTCTGAGCCTCTGAGTTTCTGAGCTTCTGAGCTTCTGGAATTCTGAGAAGCTCATAACTTCATTGATTCTGAGCTAGTAAGCTACTGAGCGTCTGAACTTCTGAGTTCTGTGCTTTTGCCTCGGTTAATGCTTATATTTCTGATTCTTGTATCCGACCTTATTCTGAGTTTAAAACTTGAATACCTTATTTTTTCATTTGAGTTAAAGTACCCTATTAGGAACCAAATTACGTTCATATGGAGATTTCCTTCGAAACGAATTACTACACCGAACCTTTCCAACAACGGCGGAATCATATGTGGCAAAAGAACCAACAACAACAAGCACGGACCTGCGCTCCGGGACCGGGCGGAACACGACACAGGAAACTCCAAGCGCTAAAAAATACCTACCAAATAACAGGATGATATAAATTTTAGCAAAATAGCGTGGCAAATCATCATGCAAACGGCTCATTTCGCCAACAACAACAACCAGCAACCGAGCGGGGCGCAACAACGGTTTCCATTTGGGTTTTCCCTCTGCTTTGCTTTTGACGAAAATCCGAAGCACGGCGAAGGACAATCACAGGTTGCATACATTCAGCGCTAACATTTACCATTCCCCTTCATATCTTCGTTATCCCCCTACCCAACTAGGGGAAAATGGTTCAATATGCCTACTTTAGCTCAATTGCATTTTAAGGAGATATCTTCTTCTTCTTGGCATTAACGTGCTCACTGGGACAGAGCATGCTTCTCAGCTTAGTATTCTTACGAGCACTTCTACAGTTATTAACTGAGAGCTTTCTTTGTCAAAGTTACCATTTTCGCATTCGTCATGTGACAGGTACGATGATACTCTATGCCCAAGGAAGTCAAGAAAATTTCCATTACGAAAAGATCCTGGACCGACCGGGAATGAAACCCAGACACCTTCAGCATGGCATTGCTTTGTAGCCGCGGACTCTAACCACTCGGCTAAGGAAGGCCTAAAGAGATGTAACTCCAAGGAATTTCTCTCGAAACTTTTTTAGGATTTGTCACAGAGACTGCTCCGAGGACTCTTGAAGAGATTCCACCAAAAACTCTTCTAGCAATTTCTCCTGATATTCCTCTGAGGATCTTGGAGGAAATCTTTACATGGATTCCGGCAGAGATGTCTTCAAGACTTTCTCTAAATTACACTACGACAATCTCTCCAGAAATTCCTCCATGGATACTTGCAGGGATTTCTTCAGGTAGTCCTCTCGAAATTCCTCTAAGAGTTATTCCTGATATTTCTTCAGGGATTCCCATATGGATCGCTCTTAGGATTCTACAAGATCTAACTTCCCGGATTCCTATAGGAATTCCTGCAGGAATTTCCACAAGAATACCTTAAAAAAAACGTATCATGAATTACTCTAATAATTCTCCAGGTAATCCTCCAAATATTTATCACGGGTCTCCAAAAATGCCTTCGTGGATCCCTCCAAGAATTCCTCTAGAAATACCTCCAGACATCAACCCGTGAATTCGTACAAAGAATTCATAAGTCATTACCCTGAGTATTACTCCATAGTTTCCCTTACGATTTTTCCCAGAAATTCCTCCAGGAACTCCTTTCCTGAAGAAATTTTTGGAGAAAGCTAGGGAGAAATACCTGGAGATATTCTTGGAAAGGTTCCTGGAGCAATCTAGAGTCAAATTTGTAGAGTTATCTTATGGGAATCCCCGGATGAATTCCCGGAAGAATCTCTGGTGTAATTCTTGCAGGTGCCTATAGAATGATGCCCGAGACAATCTCTGGAGGAATTCTAGAAGAAATGCTTGAAACAATTTTAAGAAGAAATCATGTAGAGATTTTTCTGGAAAAATTTGTAGAGAAATTTCTAAGAAATCGCTGAAAAATCCATGCATAAATACCCAGAGAAATCTAAAGAAACTCCAGAAAGAATCACTGAAGGTAAAACTGGATAAATAGCTAAAGTAATCTATGAAGGGCTACCTGGGTAAATTGCTTGAGGAATATTTCATGGATAAACTGAGTTTATTTCTGAAGGGATATTTGGAGTTATTCCTGGTGGAATTCCTTTTGAATCTTTAGAAGTATCCCAGGAAGAATCACTGTAGAGATTTTTCTGGAGAAATCTCAGCAGTAATCCCTCTAGAAATCTATACAGAAATTTCTGTAGGAATACCAGGAGAGATCTGTGGAGGAATCCATGAAGAGGTTTCGCAAAAGGAATTTACGTAGAAGTTTTACTGGAGGAATCTATGAAGGAATTTTTCTACTGTACTCCCTGGAGGAATTCATGAGAGCATCTCTGGACGAATATTACTTGCCCATCGTTTCTACACGGGGTTTCTAATATTGTCGTTTTTGGTCTACTGTTTTGTCTAACTGTAACTGTCTTGTAAATTGGTTTTTGGCACATGACTTGGATGGATCCTCTAAACTTATATCGGGTAATCAGCACATGGTGCATTTTTTAGGCCGCTAATAACTATAAGTTAAGAAAATCCGTCCAACTCAAGACAGTTACAGTTAGACAAAATTTAAGACCAAAGGCCACAAATTTCCCCTGAAGAAGACGCCAGCCCCGTGTTGAAACGTTGGGAAAGAAACAAACCTCGTTTTATTGGCTGAAAGACTGTGTAGCCGTTAATTTCGAACGATAAAGTGTTACAGACGAACCCTCGCCAGATCTTTGGAGGAATTTCTAGAGGAACTTTTGAAGGAATCCCCGAAGTATTTTTGGAGGCCCAGAAGTAATCTCAGGAGAAATTCCTTGAGTATCGCTCTTATTTTAAGAAGTCTTACGATTTATACAGGCAGCGTATTTACTTGTGGTGTTTTTTGAGAGAATTCCTTGAGGAAATTTTTGTGGAGTGATCTGAGAAGTTCGTGAAGTAATTTCTTATAGCACATCTGGAGGAAATTCTGGTAGAATACTTGTCACTCATTTTCAATTCCTCTTCGGTTTCTTTTGACGAAATCCCCGGAATAATTCCTGAAAGAATTTCGGAAGATCTACTTAGGGATATCACTGCATGTATCCATTGAAGAATCCCCGCAGGAATTTCTTGAGAAATCTCTAGAGATATATCTTGAAGAGATTGTCCTACACCCAACCAGTGACTGCAAGATTTTACGACATGAATATTGTATGATATTTTATCATCGTTGTAAATATCAAAAAATCAAGGTTTTCATACAGCATTGAAATCTAAAATTTTCTCCAAGAAAGCATACTGTGAAATGTACTACAGTACTGACCCGATTTTGTCTGCCCCCGATTTTGTCTACCCCCGATTTTGTCTACCCCCGATTTTGTCAGCTTTTTGACCTGATTTGGTCAGCCTATTTTAAAATTTGTCAAAAAATTGTTATCGTCATGTTTTACCACGTTCACATTAAAATTGATGATGATGTTTGATGTCATGCACGTATGGGCATAGCCAGAGGGGGCAATGGCAATGCCTTTTATTAAGTGTTAAAAATCGATATTACCAATATAAGGGAGGGGGGAGCCCCTGATAAAAGAAACTGGCTACGCCCATGTCCATTGCCCTCTTACATGTGACCATGTAACACGTCAAAATTTGAAAAACAGGAACAAAATAAAATGTACCGATTTTGTCAGGTTCCCCATTTTTTCAGCCTAAAATTCATCGAGGGGCTTGCAAAATCGGGTCCTTACTGTATGTATGCAAAATTTTTGTATAAGTTCTTGTCTTGAGTGTAGTGTAATACTTGGTGGAATTTTTAGACATAGCATTGAATACATCTCTGCAAGGATCGTTGTAGATATTTTCCTGGAATAATCCTAGGAAAAGTCTCTGGGAGATTTTCTAGAGGAATCATTCAAGGAATAGCAGAAAAAAAAATTAAAAAGTCCCTGGAGAAATTCCAGAGTATTCCTGGATGAATTTCTGGAACAGATCCTGGAGAAGTCCTTGGAGAAATTCCTGGAAGAATCCCAGTAATGCTTTTACTGGAGACTCTTTGAATCACTGGAGGCATTCTTGCAGGAACTCCTATTGCAATCTCTAAAGCAATCCCTGAATAGATCTTCCAGCAAGAATCCCTAAAGAAATCCCTTGTCAAATCCTTGGTGGAATTGCTGAAGGTGTTCCTGAGGCCTTTTCGGAACCGGTCTGAAAACTCGGGTAGCAAAAAAAGTCCTTCCTGGCAAAATTCCTGGGGAAGTTGCTGTACGGCTTACGGTAGAGATTAGCTTGCGGAAATTTTTTTACTAAAATCTCCGAAGAAGTATTCGAAGGAAATCCTGGCGAAACCTCTGATTACATTTCAAGAGTAACTCTCCTAGTCAGGATTCTAAGCGAATCCTAGTCAAGATTCTAAGAGAATATTGGTCAAGATTCTTAGCGAATCCTGTTCAGTAACTTAGCGAATCCTGGTTCTAAGAGAATCCTGGTCAGGATTCTGAGCGAATTCTAATCAGGATTCCGAGTGAATCCTGGTGAGAATTCTATGCGAAACCTGGTCAGAATTCTGAGCAAATCTTGGTCAGGATTCTGAGCGAATCCTGTTCAGAATTCTAAGCGAATTCTAGTCAGGATTCCGAGCGAATCTTGGTCAGGATTGTAAGAGAATCCTGGTCAGGATTCTAGAAGAATCCTGGTCATGATTCTAGGAGAATCCTGGTCATGATTGTAAGAGAATCCTGGGCAGGATTCTAGACGAATTCTAGACGAATCCTCGTCAGGATTCTAAGAGAATCCTGATCAGTATTCCAAGAAAATCCTGGTCAAGTTTCCCAGAGAAACCTGGTCAGGAATCCCAGAAAATCTTGGTTAGGATTCCCAGAGAATCCTGGTCAGTATTCCAAAAGAATCCTGGTCAAGATTCCCAGAGAATCCTGGTCAGGATTTCCAGAGAATGCTGGTCAGGATTTCCAGGGAATCTTGGTCAGGATTTCCAGAGAATCCTGGTAAGGATTTCCAGAGAATCCTCGTCAAGATTTCCAGATAATCCTGGTCAAGATTTCCAGAGAATTCTGGTCAGGATTCCCAGAGAAAGCTGGTCAGGATTCTGGGAGAATGCAGGGCAGGATTGTAAGAGAACCGTGGTCAGCATTCTAGACGAATTCTGGTCAGGATTCTAGACGAATTCTGGTCAGGATTCTAGACAAATCCGGATTTGCAGAGAATCCTGATCAGGAGTTCCAGAGAATCCTGGTCAGGATTCCCAGAGAAGGCTGGGCAGGATTCTGAGAGAATCCTGGGCAGGATCCTGGAAGAATCCTGGGCAGGATCCTGAGAGAATCCTGGGCAGGATCCTGAGAGAATCCTTGGCAGGATTCTGAAAGAATCCTTGGCAGGATTCTGAGAGACTTCTTGGCAGGATTCTGAGAGAATCCTTGGCAGGATTCTGAGAGAATCCTTGGCAGGATTCTGAGAGAATCCTTGGCAGGAATCTGAGAGAATCCTTGGCAGGATTCTGAGAGAATCCTCGTCAGGGTTCTGAGCGAATCCTGGTCCGAATTCCCAATGAATTCTGGTCGGAATTCCCAATGAATCCTGGTCAGGATTCTGAGAGAATCTTGGTCAGGATTCTGAGAGATTCATGGTCAGAATTCCCAATGAATCCTGGTCAGAATTCCCAATGAGTCCTGGTCAGGATTCTGATAGAATCTTGGTCAGGATTCTGAGAGAATCTTGGTAAGGATTCTGAGAGAATCCTGGTCAAGATTCTGAAAGAATCCTGGTCAGGATTCTGATAGAATCCTGGTCAGGAATTCTAAGCGAATTCTGGTCAGGATTCTAAGCGAATCCTGGTCAGGATTCTAAGCGAACCCTGTTCAGGGTTCTGAGTAAATCCTGGTCAGGATTATGATCGAATCCTGGTCAGGATTATGATCGAATCCTGGTCAGGATTATGATCGAATCCTGATCAGGATTATGATCGAATCCTGATCAGGATTCTGGGCAAATCTTGGTCAGGATTCAGAGCAAATCCTGGTCAAAATTTTGGGCGAATCCTGTTCAGTATTCTGAGCGAATTTTGGTTAGGATTCTGAGCGAATCCTGGTCACGATTCTAAGCGAATCCTGGTCAGGATATTAGGCGAATACTGGCCAGAGTTCTGAGTGAATCCTGGTCGGAATCCCGAGTGAATCCTGGTCAGGATTCTGGACAAATCCTGATAAGGATTCTGAGCTAATCCTTTTAATGATTCTGAGCAAATCCTGGTCAGAATTCTTAGTGAATCCTGGTTAGGATTTTAAATGTATCCTTGTCAGGATTCTGACGGAATTTCTGAGAATTCCCTGAATCCCTGTTCTGTTCAAAACTAAAAATTATTTGATAAATGTGTATTCACTTTGTTTCGGTTAGAGAATAGAGTACAGTGAACACATTTTTCTGTAAATTTTCTTGATTTTGAACGAAAAAAACTGCTTTTGAAAATTTCGAAATCAATGACAGATCCTGCCCCTTCAAGTTTTTCCTACCCGGAAAGTACTGTTAATATTATTTATTTGATTAAAACTTAAACCAAATTTTACCCCACAAGAGCATTTTGAACCACCTAGCCCTACTAGTGTGGAGTTATGTACGGAACGATCTGCCGTCGACGTCGTCGTTTTGCGGCAACCGAAACCCCACTGGTGCCACATTCCACCCAACACCCCCCTTCCCCATCCCCAAAAACCCCATTGAGAACATACTGCCTCGACAGCAGCAGCAAGGATAACGACAACGACGAAAACGACGACGACGCCGCGGTCGGGGAGGAAGGATTTCGTACCTGTCTTTTGTGCGCTTCCTTATCCATATATTATTCTAATGCGGGTGTTGCCTTTCATGGTGTTCTCCGGGTATGACACAGCTGTTGCACGAAGCTCGAACCCGCAGCCGGTGAAATTTTTCCGGTTCTTTTGGAGCAGAAGAGACTCTATATATGAGGAAAATTTTCCTCATATGCAAAATATGTGCGGGGCCTTCCTCCGCCCCTCGCTGCAAGAAGAAATTTGGTTAGTCTGTCGGATGAAACCGCTATCGTTCCGTTTTCTCCTCGGAGGTAATTTCATTCATTTTGTGCCGAAATTTATAAAAATGCTGGTGCCAACAAGGGGAAAACCTGTTGAGGAAAATGATTTCCGCTTTTGTGCTGAATCCCTCGAGAATGAAAACGGAAAAACCACCGCACCGCGGCGAAAAGGAATCGAGGTGAAACATTATAATTCCGACAACGAAACGCCTTCTCGTATCCTTTTTGGGGCCGCGCTCCCGCCGTTCTCCCCCGAGAGGTGGGAAATGCTTCGTTGGCACCTTCAATCCATCCGCACAGAGTGGAGCGTCGCGAGCACGAGATGAATGAATGGAATGAATGAAGATGATGACTGTTGCCAAGGAGGGGTGGAGTGAGAGAAAGGCACGCATCCGATCCATTTTCGTCGAGAGCACGACAGACACGCTGATTCTGTTGAAAACCAACTGTTGGAATTATTTTTTTTCTTCAACTTTACAACCATGGCCATGGATGATGGAGGCAGCATTGCACATACAGGAGTATAATGGATGAATCAAAGTTTCATCAATGGAATTAGTTAGTTTTCACAAGTATTCCAGTCGGCTCGTGAATAATAGACTGTGGAGCTGATAGGATTGAGAATCGCTTCATGGAATATTTGGAATGTAACAAGGACATGATCCGAATCAAAATCAACATGATTAACCAGATGACAACAAAGGTGACTAGAGTCGGTTGAGACCAAATCAATGGTAGAAGGGTTTCTAGCAAAGGAAAAACACGTAGAGCTATCAGGATATTGAATTGCGAAATATCCTGAAGAGCGCTAGTCAAATAATTAATCAAATTATCAAATTCAAAATTATTATCACGAATTTGTTCCAGTCACTACTCTGTGGCAACGGTGTGAATTTCCCAGAAGGTAGACCCAAGCTGAGAAACGTCGAACCTTTCCTGCCTCGCTTCGTTCCGGTGGGTGGGTGGCGGGAGACGATGGATAGCGGAAAATGTCAGACCTGGAAATATTTAATTTAATTCCGAGTGATTTTCCTGTTTCATCTCCTTTTTTTTTACTCATTTCGTTCGTCCTTCGACCTATTCCCGCTCATTATCACCTGCGGGCGAGTGGCGAGTGGAAAAAAAACTCAGAGAGCAGGTGTGAAGACATTTTCCTCATACTTTGTTGCATTTGCTGGGAAGTGTCTTCCCGGCGTCCAGGTAAGGAAATTCCATGGCGAAAAGCGAAGGGGATTGACGATGTTCTTTCGAGCGTGTGGTGAATCTTTTTACTGTCCTCTTTTCACCGGCTGCAAAGAAGGACGATACCAGCATAACCGATCATGGGAAACTTGATGATAGTGTGGCAGCTTTGTGCTACCATTTTTTTTTTTTGTGCTGCGTTACTGTTCCCGACCAGTTGATGATAACAGAATTGTAGAATAATTTACTTATTAGTAAGTCCGATTTTTTATAACAAAATTTGGTATAATTTTGGCAAAAAGTGTAACAAAATTTGCTTTGAGTTAAGCAACATTATTTGTTCGTTATAACTGGATTTGTTTCAATTGTGTTATATTTTCCTTAACCAACGCAGAGTGCAAAAAATTAAAAAAAATGTCATACGCCACAAATTCTGCTATAATTGTTATAAAATTTTGTTCTTATCTACCGGTCGGGTTACGCCGTGTCTGGTAGTCGAAAGTTTTTAATGGTTTAATTTTTTTGTGTCGGAAAGCTGAAAGGTGACCGGTATCGATTTTTCTGCTGCTGCTGGATATTGAACACCCGACAATTTATGGCGAACGAAGATTAATTGCTGCGGTTGTCAATTAGGGCCGGAGAGTTTTGCTGATTTTCATTCAGGGTTTCGAGCGGGGTGGTGCGGAAAATTTGGACATCGAGTTTTAAAGCTCGACGGCTGTGAGCTGGCTGAAACGCTCTAACAATAACGAATTAAACGTATTGTACTGAAATGGCAGTCCATTTTGACTTATTTTTCACGAACGTTCTATTTTAACTATAATTTGTTGAAGGCCATCATATTATTATCAAAGTTATTCAATTTAGTGATCAAAATCGGTACCTTTTCAAGAGAGCGGTATGTTTAGCATATGGACATTTGGTCAGATAGATCTTTGACCGGAAGTTAATAAAAAAAACTACTTAATTGAGGAATTCTACCTGGTGTTTACATTTAAAGCAGGTGTTTATAAATATTTCAATTATGAAATTGAGAATATTTGAAGTTTACAGTCAATAATTCATCTTATATCTTATCTAAAAACAAAGTTACGGCATCTCAAGATTTCATTGCAATTATTCTTACAAAACGATATAAAAAATTATGTCTTTTTAGTAGAAACATGTTTTTTTTGTTTTGGTTTGTTGATTTGATTGAGGAAGAAATTGAAAACAATATACCTAAAAAAGCTTAAACAAACGTCTAGGGGTTAACATCAAGAATTTTTTTTAGAATGAATAAATGACGAAACTGACAAAAAGAACTCATAAAATTTTGACGATAGCACAATTTGAAGTAATGTCACTGAAGAAATCCTGCCAAAATTCTATAAAAATATCAACGAATTGGCCATAGCAGAATTCTTGGAAAAAAATTTGAAGGAGTCTCTGGAGAAATTATAAATAATCATGGAAACCCCATGGCAGGATTTTTTGAAATAATCCCGAAGAAAATCCTCTAGGTTCAGCTGAAGAAAATGTCGGCAGAATTCTTGAAAACTTCTGGATATATTTCTGAGGAAACTTTAGCAGAATGTCTTGGTAAAGTTCCATTCAAAATTGTTAAGAAATTCATTAAAAAGCTTCTCAAGATCCCTTATTAGGCAAATTACATCAAAAAGTTTGGTAAAACGATAAAAATTGAAGGAAATAATTGAAAGAATCCTTTTACAGATTTATGTGAAGTTCATGGTTGGCATCTGTGATAAATCCTTTAGTAATTTGTGGAGGTATTCCGATGAAATTTTCTAAAATTAATTGAGAAGCATGTTGAAAATGTGCCTGGGGTAAACTCAAAAACAGTGCTGTGAGAAACTCAAATATTCATAATTGTCGCTTGAGATTTTTCATGCCTGAGATCATTCAACTCAACAGTCAAAAAAAATCATGGATGAGTTGGTTCATATGTGTGACTCATTGTCTCGTATTTCCAAGTTTTACCACACAAAGCAATGATTTCTTGTTTGCCTGTTAGAATTATAGTAATCATTTCTAACGTGAACAACAATATTCGGTTTTCATGAGTGAGCCAATCAAATGTAAATAAATATAATATGGGGTCTTCAGTAAAGTTGTCCTGGAGGTGGAGCATACTTTTGGGAAGTTGTAATCAGAAGACACAGTGCGTTTGTTTGACGAATTGAGACATAAATTTGCGAAAAAATACGAGTTTTAGGGGTGCACGACGTTAGGCATAAATACGTTAGGCATAAAGACGTTAGGCATAAGTACGATAGGCATAAATACGATAGGCATAATGGACGTTTGGCATAATAGATGTTTGGCATAATGGACGTTAGGCATAATGGACGATAGGCATAATTTTCAAAATGAAAATAGAAATCGTTTACTGGACAAGTGTATTGACTTTTTTGATATTTTTTTTCCTATCTTCATTAACGAGATTTTTAGCCCTGGGCTAGTTCATCTCGGGACCAACGGCTTTACTTCCCTTCCGAAGGAAGTAGTAACTATGACCAGGGACGAAAAAAATTATGCTCACTATGCTCAATTCACTGACATTCATGCCACCATCAGAGTAACCGCACCACCACCAATATGATTGTACCAATGAAGATTGCACAAAAGTAGATGGGCAAAACAAACAACGATGCCCGTATGTCGTTGGTGTTTTAGATAATCAGAAGCAGAAGAGTGTCAGTTTTAGAAAATTGATTATCAATGAGGTTCATATTAATTGAAAAGTATGCTGCTATACGGGTAATGAACGATCCGAACGGAATCGATTATTTTGGCGCGTCTTTAGTGTGCCTCGTGCAAAAATTACAACTTCCCGAAGCGGAATGTAAAAAAAAGTCAAGCTGGTTAGAATGAATGTCATTTTTTGTTTCCGATTATCACAAAGCGACAATCTTGCGCAAGCGCTTTGCCAATCTTTGTTGTGTTGTCAAGGTGAGGATAAAAACAAATAAAAATCAATGAAGATTCTACCCAGCAAGTATCAATGAAGGCGAGGGTAGATTGAGTATTTTCGTCCCTGACTATGACTTTCACATCATAAGCGACTATCTCGGGGTTGGGATTTGATCCCAGGTCCTCGGCGTGAGTGGCGTGCGTTCTAACCATAGAGCAAAGCCATGCTGAAGGTATCTTAGTTCGGTTCCTAGTCGATCCAGGATCTTTTCGTTTTCTTCACTTTCTTGGCCATGAAGCAAAATCGTGTATCGTGCACAAATGAGAAAGCCTAGAATAAGAACGACGCTGTACATGATCTGTTGCTCATATTTTGGGTTTGGTTCTACACATATAACTGGCAAATTTTTCATCAGAGATTATCCCTTCTTTAAATTGAAGGCTGTTCTTTATAGTTTTGATGTTAACAAAATTATTGGAGTTAGTGCTGCTAATGCCTTAATCAGAAAATTTCCCTTCTTCTATAAATAAGCTGTTCTTTCGAGACATTAATGTCATTATTGCTTTTAATATTTCCATCATACATTTTCCCTTCTTTGAATCATAGGCTTTTCTTTATACTTATACGGTTAATCAAATGGTTGGAGGAAAATACTGTTTGAGAAATCACCTTCTTCCAGTATATGTTTGTATTTTTATGTTTCTAATAGTTTCTGGAATTGTTTAATGCTGGATACTGTGCTATGATGAATTTGAACTTGACTTTTGTAATTAAAATAAATATCTAATAAAATTTTAATTTTCAAATTCGACGAATATCGAGGAAATTGATTGAAAATCTTCGAAAATTGTTTGCACAAGTAGCAAAGGAACCGTTCTCACTACAATTAATTGACGAGCAGACTCGAAGTAGCAATGTAACGCCAAGAAGATAGTTGTCATACTACCAGAAAATTATTGCTGAAGATAATCATAACATAAATTCTTGACTTGCCTTTCGATTTTTGTCTTCAAGGTACTCATTTGCACTATAAGTATTAATATTTATATGGAAGATTTCCCTTCTTTAGAATTAACTCACTTATGAGCTTGAGCTTGAGCTTGAGCTTGAGCTTGAGCTTGAGCTTGATTGGCCGCCCGTGGATGCACTCCAGTATCGCCAGATCAGCTGCACTTACACAAGGAACCAACCGAATGACTGCTTGGGACTAACAGGCATCCTCAGTGTATAAGTGCTGGTGATCTTCTATTTTTAGGCAACAATGGCACCTGCCACGTCAGAATGCAGACCAATGAGGGGAAGGGGGAGGAATTGATGATGCATTGAACTGACTTCCACGTAGACCGTATATTCCACTGCATCCACGTCAGTTCATGCGGGAGTGTATGGATTGGGGGAAAGGCATGGCAGAGAGGTTTGCTTTTGTGGTTAGCAGACTGCCTATGTATCAGGCGTAAGAAAGGCGTGCGCGTGGAAGTAGGAAGCGTTAGGGAAACGGTTTCTTGTCCGTCTCTGGTTCTAGCGTTTGCTATGAACGAATAGTTTGAGTGTGATATATTTAGAATGGAAGATAGGAGCAAGTGAGAGATATACAACTACAAAGTACGAGGAAAGGGACGGGCCTGGGATTGAACCCATGACCTTCTGCATATGAAGCAGAAGGGGTAGCCATCAGACCACCAACCCCGTCTCTTTAGAATTAACTCACTTATGTAAGAGAAAAATAACAAAAGAATGTCATATACTCATTAAAATAAACATCTTTAGAAACAAATAACACTTTGATTGCACATCGCAAATTTAAATTGATACTTACAAAAATGGAATGAGCTGGATTTTAGAATGATGACAATAAAAATGATAACCAATTTTCCTCCATATCTGTCATTTGGTTCATGGTCACATTTCATAGCACCGAAAAAAGTCATTTAATACCAGCCAATCAATCCACCCTTTCGTAACGCTTTTTGTATGAACATCGCACTTTTTTATGAACTGTCACACTTCTTCTTCTTCTTTCTGGCGTTACGTCCCCACTGGGACAGAGCCTGCTTCTCAGCTAAGTGTTCTTATGAGCACTTCCACAGTTATTAACTGAGAGCTTACTATGCCAATGACCATTTTTGCATGTGTATATCGTGTGGCGGGTACGAAGATACTCTATGCCCTGGGAAGTCGAGAAAATTTCCAACCCGAAAAGATCCTCGACCGGTGGGATTCGAACCCACGACCCTCAGCTTGGTCATGCTGAATAGCTGCGCGTTTACCGCTACGGCTATCTGGGCCCCCTGTCACACCTTAAGGACAGATACCCACCCCCATCAGCGTAATTGAAATGGGCCCGAAAATTTTTCGATATAAGACGAGCTTCAAATGACACACGCGCAAGTTATTTTATGCCAAACGTCCATTATGCTTAACGTATAGTATGCCTAATATCCATTATGCCTAATGTCTTTATGCCTAACGTCCATTATGCCTAACATCCTTATGCCTAACGTCCTTATGCCTAACGTCTTTATGCCTAATGGGGTATACTCAGTTTTAGTGAGACTCGAACTCAAGACTTTGTGTACGCTAGACCGGCGCTTTAACCAACTAAGCTACAGAACACCTTATGATTCTGTGGAATAAAAATCCAAACTGAATCCAAGTACTAACTATGAACACATCTCTTTTCGCTTTACTAACTATGAACACATTTGATCGCTAGGTGGCACTAGTGTACATGAAACTTTTACTCTTGTTTTGCAAATATTTCAGGAACTTGTCCATTTAGAAAAATGGCGTCTTCGAAAAAGTTGTTTAATAAGCCAAGGGCTATCATTATTCAGGACAAGAGAATTGAGATTTAAAAAAAATGATAGCTTTTGAGCTACTGAACAACTTTGCAGAAGACGCCATTTTCCGAAGTGGTTCGGAGTCTGAGATATCTGCGAAACAAATGTTTCATGCCCACTAACGCTGCCCAGTGGCAAAATTTTGAATCAACTACCTCTAACAATGATAGTCATTGAGCTACTGAACGACTTTTCCGAAGACGCCAGCTTTCCAAGTAGTCTGGTTCCTGAGATATCCCCAAAATAGTTGTGCGCACTAGCGCTGCCTAGTGGCAAAATTTAGAATCTCTAGGGTCATATAATGATAGCTCTTGAGCTACTGATCTATTTGCCTAAGACGCCATCTTTCTAAGTGGTCAGGATCCTGAAATATCCGCAAAACAGAACTTTCATGCACCACCTGTTGGCGGAATTCCGAAACTAAAAAAGTCACCGCATACCAGCCCTTGATCTCCTGAACAACTTTGTCGCAGATGGTTATTCTATATTTAATCTAGATCGCGAAGTATTTCATGCTGAATATTAATAACCTAGGATATTGTACAAAGTACAACGCGCGACTACTCGCGTTGCAAAAATTTGCACGACAACCGAAAAGTTAATTATCATAAATAAAGTCGCATAAGATTATAAATCAATCCGCATACACTCGCATAGTATGACAATTTTTATCATACAAAATACGCACATATGCCTTCGCTTTTGTATGTATAAGACATTTTAACGGCATTTTATACGGAATTTTTGAACATATAACCATCGTATAACGCAAAAGGTTATTTCGTTATAAGTACATTATGGATTGCTGGTTAGTTATCGACAAATCAAAGCATATTGAAATAATGCAATATCGTAATTTTTGTTTTGTTCGCTGAATTATCAAAAGAACTTCAAACATACGACGTTTATCTAAACATTAACGAATAATTTATACATTGTATTTTAGTTAACTGATTTTTTTCCAGAAATTTTTAAAAATTCATAGGTATCCAAAATAATACTCGGAGAATTTATAATAAATTTCAAACAACTAAGGTGACATACAGTTGTTCGCGAAATTTTCAGCTTTCGAAGCAGGTGTAACTAACTTTTATTTGATTAACTTTGGGAAACACCGCATGGCTGTTGAAAATTGAAATTTCAGAAAATTTACAACCACGAAATACGGGATATTTTTCGTACTGTTTTAATTCTGGTGGGTCGTGAAAAATGAACTCGACAGCTAAGTGGGATTGAAAACCTACGTTTTGGAGGAATTTCACGTGCAATTTTTAAAAAATTCTTTGAAGAACTTTTGGAAAAATATATAATATTTCTCTTGGAAGAAATAAATTTTTCTTTAGGAAGTTTCAAAAAGTTCAATTATGATTTTTTAAGGCAAATTTCAGGAAAGAAAGTTTCAGAATATAGAATCAATCGAAGAGTTGTTAAAGAAT
Source organism: Aedes aegypti (assembly GCF_002204515.2). NCBI lineage: Eukaryota > Metazoa > Arthropoda > Insecta > Diptera > Culicidae > Aedes > Aedes aegypti. The sequence continues at coordinate 114,040,126 of NC_035108.1, read as the reverse complement.
CTCCTGCAGTAATCAGAAAAACAATTAATCTATTATTCTTTTCCTTTTCTGGAGAACAAATCCAAAGACTTGATTTTTGTGTAATCTTTAATAATTTGAATAATTGTAACAAACATTTAATAATATATCAAGACAACATATCGTGCTTTGTTCATAAAATATTATAGAGAAGCTTCAGGGCTGAGTCCAATTTTAAATCTCCAATAGTTTCAAGGAAAGCTCCTGATGAGGTTCTTGTCAAAATTTCTAATGAAATTTTTAAAATTCTTAAGAGAATTTGTTCAAAAGCAAATGCGAAGAAATTTCTGCAATTTCAGGCAAGATTGACAGAAATTCCTGTGCGATGCAAAAATGAGGTGATTTCGAGGTTTTTCTAAGGAGTAAACATTGAACTCAAAATTCACAATACAAATCATCAAACGATTCGAGTGAGAGTGCATCGGAAAGCGAATTTCTTTCTGATGCTCCTTCTCTCTTACTGCAACGCTCACCTTTACTCATACTTCAAGAGAACTTTTGAGTGACCCGCCTGAAAAAAACAGGCCTCGCGGAGTTTTGATGGCACTCTTTGTTGATGGAATCTGCTAAGTATTTATTGAACTTTATCACAAATATGCAGAGACAATACACTGCTCTAGCTCAAGTTACCGAACTCAAGTAATGTTGAGAGGTATTATCAAGCCGGATTCCAGGAAAATTTTTTGATAATATCTTGAAATAATTGTTGTTGAAATAATCGAAAATCCTGCTGCATTAAGTTTTGACCGATCTTCTCTTGTAGGTCTTCCAGAAAATTGGGATAATGTTTTTTCGATAAATTTCAGACAGGCTTGATAATTCTCCTCAACATCATCAGAGATCGGTGCCATACTTTAGAGCAGCGTGCTGCCTTGGCCTCTTTGTGAGGGTGCAAAAAATGCTAAGCAGAGTGGCAACGAAAATTGAGCGAGGAAGAGTAAAATTCTATCAAAAAAGATTGCTATCACAACTCCCCGAGGACTGTCTTGTTCGGACGGGCGCTCAAGAGTTCTTTTGAAGCGTGAGTAAAGATGAGCGTCGCAACGATAGAGAGTAAAAGAGCACCAGAAAACAAATATATTTTTGCACTTTCACTCAAATCGTTAGAGGATCTGTGTTGAAAAACGAGTTTGAGGATCTGTGTTTTCTCCTCGGAAAAACGGCAAAATCGCCTCCTCTTTGCATCGCAGAGGAGTTTCTATCAAGCCTGACTTCAGGACATACCCGTCAGAATATTTCAGGGAGAATGATCTGTTGGAAAAAAAATCACAAGAAACATAAAATATTCCCGACTACATGAGAAGTTTTCTGATGAAGCCTGTGGTAGTCGCTAGAAGAATTAAAAAAAAAAAAATTGAAGGTAATTCTGAAGCACTCCGTGACAAATTATTGGTTGAATGCCTATTGAAATACACCGAGTCTTTGAAAGAAGGTAACTGAAAAAAAGGAAAAAGAGTTCCTGCGAAAATTCCAACGGATAACCTGGTTTTAAATCCTAGAGTATTACAGGAAAACAATCTGCAGGGTTCGGTAAAAAATAAATAGAGTAATTAACAAAAAAGTTTTCAGGGAAATCGAAGGAAAACAGCCAGCCTTGAGAATATTTGTTGATGAATCTCATACGAAATATCTGCTGGTGTTTTTAAACTAGTAGTTTAAAAAAGTCTCGGTAAAGGTTAGCTAAAAATAGTTTAGGTGTATTAACAAAAAGAATCCCTAAAGAAATCCTTTGAAATGGTATCTTAAAAAAAATCTAGGTTTACCCTTGACTTGCAGAAAAAAAATCCCGTTTCTGCTGAAATTCCGAAAATCAATGTAAAGTAAATATCCGTTTGCATTTTTGGATGAATTCCTAGCAGAAAGTGTTACAATTATTTTCTTCAGGTATATTTTTTTTTTGCGAATAACAATCCCTGTAGACATGTTTTTAAATCCAATTTCTGGAGGAATTTATATTAAAAACAAACTGGATAAATCACAGACAAATCTGCACTGATGTAAGTTGATATTACAGAATATACACTCCCGCGCATAAGTTTGGGTTCACCCCCTAAAAAACATACGAAAGAGTTCTGTCCATATCTCTGTGACAACACGTCCAATTTAAACTCTCTGTGGCGCATCAGAGGCAATGAGTTATTCTTACTTCATATGTATTTTTCCAAAAAGATTTTTTGAATTTTGTATACTAAATTATCACTTAAAGTTGCGATATTTAAAAAAAAAACACACTGAAAAAACAAGGCTAATCCTCTCAGCATTGGATCGATCAAAATTGTAAATCAATGTGTCATTAGAATTGTAATCTTATATTCTTTGAAGAGCGACGTAGGTGACATTATTTTCGTTTGAATAAGCTATGAATTATTGAAATCGGTTGAAAAATGGCAGCGATATTGACAAAAGTGATTTGCGTGCGGTTCAGTAGATCCCAAACTTTTGCACGATTTGCATCATACTAAGGGGTGAACCCAAACTTTTGCACGATGACTTGAACGACTGTTTCATTGATTTTGAATAATGTTGAGATTTTTCCCCCAAAATTTCGTGAGTGCTCTTCAAATAATATAAGATTACGATTCTAATGACATATCAATTAAAAATGTTGGTCAATCCAATGCTGAGGAAATTAGGCCATGTTTTTTCAGTGTGTTTTTTGGAAAATGTCACAACTTTAAGTGAAAATTTGTTATACAAAATTCAAAAAATGTTTTTGAAAAAAATCATATGAAATAAGAATAACTAATTGCCTTTCGAATGCGCCACAGAGAATTTAAATTGGACGTGTAGTCACAGAGATATGGACAGAACAATTTTGTATGTTTTTAAGGGGGTGAACCCAAACTTTTGCACGGGAGTTTACTCAAGAAGAAGATTTTGAAGGAAATTTAGCAGAAATTGTTTGTAAGCAGTAATATGGCAAATTTTCTTGAGGAATTTGAAGAAAAAATGCTAATATTCTTACATGTCTATGTCGAATCCCGGAACAAATCTTTGACTTAAGGTGAAGATGAATCGAAGCCAAAGTTCGAATTTTCAAGATCACGGATCTGAAGAACTAAACATCCGTTTGAGCTGAAAACCTAATCGATTGGTCACCACCAGCTAGTGACCCATCGATTAAGTTTTCAGCTTAAACGGATGTTTGGTTCTCCAGATCCGTGCTCTTGAAAATTTGAACTTTGGCTACAGATTAGGAAACATATTTTACCGAAAGGCTCATTAAGAAATGCAAGTTCGAACTCTATTCTCACAGGTCTAGATCGATATTATCGATTGACCATGGCCATTTACTAGAAAAATAATCAAATGTCTTCAAAACCAATCGTACATATGAGCTGACTCTTTAAAAGTTCAAAACCCATTTCAATTGCCATTCTTCACCTTCCTGCCTTACTGCTGATGTTTAACCGTTCCAACTCTTCGTTTGCTTGTTTGTTTGTTGGTTTGGCGGTTTTCGGTTGCTTCATTGCACAGAGGCCTTTTCGTTAACCCAAAACAGTCTGGTCTCCTCCCCCAGCCCCACCTAAAAGTGCGAACATTCTGAACATTCGCTGTCGCTTATGGGCTTTTCGACTGTTTACTCTGCCATCACCACTTTCGGTGTTTTCGGTTGCTGTTGTTGTTGTTGTGGCCATAGTTGTTAGCAAAGCACGAAAAACCGTAAAAACATTCCTCTTCTCCCCCCAGAGTTGAGAAGGGGTGCGGAGGAAAATATTCGAAACCAATGGAATGCCAGCCAGCGCGCTGCTGAATGGATGGGACTGGCTGGTCTGGTCTCCGGGAAAAGTCAGTCAGTGAAAGTTCAACAGTTTAGCAGAAGGCTCTTCAAACATCAAAGAAACGTGCTCAAGCGGCAGATGATGGGTTGTCGTCGTCGTCTTGATGGGAAATGGTGATGATATCCACGCGCGTTGCTAAGTGCTTCTCTCCCTAATAGGATCCAAACGATCGACCGGAACTCTATCGATGAGGATATGGGATATTGTCGAGAATTTTTTTTTTCGAAAGCTTGTTTAAGGTGGTTTGGAGTTGTGTTAAAATGGATTTTTGGGTCAAGATATAAGGAACGTGAAGCTGGTCATTCGTTGGTGTTTAATGCGATAGGAAGTCAGAATGATTCCTTAAATTCATAACTGTAAAAGCTTTTCATTGTTAGCTAGAATTAGTCTAAGAGATCCACAAATAAATGGAAAACCTAGAAAGACAAAGCAAACAGTGTACTGAAACCAAAGTGTTCATGATTGCTGAAGTAGAATCAAAAACTTTCATTATCTGGATTCAGATACAACACAGCTAATTTGCAGTTCCAGGTAATTTTTTGAAATCAATATCTAACGCAGTTGGAGACAGACGTGGACGATTTTTCGAATGGCCTTCATGAGATACAACGATCAATGGAATGTTCAGTTAATTGAGTTTTGTAAGAAAATAAATCCGTCAATTGAACTTGTTCTGCATGCGAAAAGTTTTGTTAACATTGTACCTATTCAGGATTCAATTTAAGTCTGGCAACTACTTATTCGATATTGGGAGTCGATTTCATTCAGGCATCTTAAAAGAGATATTTACTTTCACCCATACTCCAACACCTGTTGGTAGGTGTTGATTTCATATCTGCAAAGCTTCTCAATGATCTTGCCCGACTCCAAGGGGGATTACCATGATGAAATTGCGGTGTTTCGTGCCGAGTTAAGAGGGAAAAATTGCTGCTGGCGTCCGACCACCACCACCCCGACCCGAGAAGAAATTACAAGCTAATCCCACCTCTTCACCGTCCATTTGTCAAAGTACATCATCCCTAAAATTGATTCCCCTTTCAACCCTTGAGGGAGAGTACCCTGCGACCCAGCGAGGGGTCACGCTTTCCCGAACCCATCTCATGGGGTTGTTTATCCCGCAGACGTGGCCTCTCGGAAGAACGATACTCGCAATCTAGCCTCGGCGAGAGGGACGGCAGGAAGCAAACCACTACCGGTCTAATCCTTTCGTATATACAACCCATTTCTTTGCCCAAACTGGCAATCACCGAGGGATGACTGTTTGTGAGCACCCCACCCCACCCTCTAGGGGAAAGAGGACGAAATAACGAATATTATTGCTTCTGCTTCTGGTTAGTTTCTTTCGGCTTAAGCCACCCGATGAATGAACGCTCTTGAGCATAAACATACAGTCCACAGAACGGAACTTGCTGGCAGCCACCAGTTGGCAGTGCCGAGATAGATGTCCCCTCCCCCCCATCACAGAACTAGTCGCCTACCGGGAGTAACATAAACCATTGAATAATTTAAGCTTCTTATAAGGATTAATGATACCGACGAGCAGCAATCGTCCAGCGCAAGAACAGCAACAATCGTATAGCCCGGACAGAGTTCTGCTCTGTGTGACTTTGGTACGACTCCCAGCTATGTGTTTGACACACACTCTCGACCTGTACGCCACATTGCCAACGGAACTTAGTGTTTGCCACAAAACCCCCCACAACTAAACTATCCGTTTGAGGCTGTTTCTGGTAGAAGGAAAGCGATAGCCTCGTTTGGATCGTAAAAACTCATAACTTTTTGGGTCTCTCCTTTCTGGCAACCACACTGCAGCAGCAAGCAATTGTAAGGAAAAGTAGTGAAATAAATACCGCCATTCATCTTACTAGAGGATTCTCGCCCAAAAAAAAATCATCAGCTTAGGAAGTTTTGCAATCATTAAAAATTCATAAAATTTTATCGCAAAAATCCATGCATGTTTTAAAGAGGGTGTTTCAACTGGCGATCCCGATGGCGATGACGACGAGTACGGTGTGATGCTTGACTTCCACTTTCTGTGTGAGGTTCGAGGAAAAAAAAGAACATTTAATCGCCCCAATCACCCCATCAAGTCGAAGCAGACTTTTCTGAGAGGAAAATTTGCACATTTAATTGAAGGATACCAGATGAGGCTGCCAACACCCCCGGACGATACGGACAGGTATTAGGAATCAGAAGAAGCCCTGGATAGCTGTAGCGGTAAGCACGAAACTGTTCGCCAAGTTGAAAGTCGTGAGTTCGAATCCCATGAGTTGAGGGTCTTTTCGAATTGGAATCTTCCACGACTTCCCAGTGCATAGAGTATCTTCGTGGTTGCCACACGAGCTTGAGCTTGAGCAGAATGGAAACCAGGAAAGGGGGAGGAATTGATGATGCATTATACTGGCTCCTACGTAGACCGTATCTACCACTGCGTCTACGCCAGTTCATGCGAGAGTGTATGGGTTGGGGGAAAGGCATGGCTGAGAAGTTTGCTCTTTGGTTAGTAGACTGCCTATAAATCAGGCGTAAGGAAAGACGTGCTATAATGATGATAGAGTGAAGCGTAGGGGGAAACGGTTTCTAGTCCGTTTCTGGTTCTAGCGTTTGCTATGAACAAGTAGAGTGTGAGTGTGATAGATTGAGAGTGGAAGATAGAAGCAAGTGAAAGATACAAGTACAAAGTACGAGGATGGGATTGAACCCATGAGCTTCTGCATATGAAGCAGAAGCGGTAGCCATTAGACCACCAACTCCGTCGGTATCTTCGTGGTTGCCATACGAACTCAAAAATGATCAATTGTAAAAACGAGCTCTAAGTTATAACTGTGGAAATGTTCATAAGGACACTAAGCTGAAAAGTAGGCTATGTCCCTGTAGGGACATTACGCTAGAGAGAAGAAAAAGCGGGCCGACTTTAGAGGCACGGTCCCTAATATGTAATTGATCCAAGAGTTCTTCCTGGAATTCCTTCAAAAATGTCTTTTGACTGAACTTCAAGGATTCTTTTAGAAATTTCTCAGTGGATTTGTAAAAGTTCTTTTCAGAGATTTCCTAAGTAACTTTTCTGGAGATTCCTTCAAGGATTGCTACAATAATTCCCGCAGAGATTCGTGCAGAAGGTTTTCTCGCTGGATTATGTCTGAGGTATTCTAGATTTATCTTCATGATTTTTTCTTGGAATATCTCCAGGGGATTTTTAATGGAAAATCAACAGGAATGCTTAAAATAACACCTTCAAAAATGTCTTCAGCAATACCTCCAGGTATACCTCCAAGGATTGCTTCAGAAATACCCTCTACGATCCTTCCTATAAGACCTCTAAGGATCTGTCCTGCAATACCTAAGTACAAGGATTTTTTTTTTCGGAACTACGTTCAAAGACTGCTTCCACGTATATTTGCAATGATTCCTCCAGGGAAAAAAAAACAACAAGCTTTCCTTCTAGGATGCTTCCTGGAGTTCATTATTGATTTTTTTTAAGGAATTCTTCTCAAGATATTTCCAATGATTCCTCCAGACATCCCTGCTAGGAGTTTTCCAGGAATTCCTTTTGAGTTTCAATCAAGCTTCCTCAGGAGACTTAGAAGTTTTACCAGAAATTATTTCAAGATATTTTTTATGAATTTCTTCAGGCATTTTTATGATTATTTCTTCAATAAGTTCTCCAAGAGTTCTTCCACGGAGCTTTCCACACGTTCCTTCAGGAATAACTACAAAAATTCTTCTAAATTCTCACGAAATGCCTCTAAAATGTCTCCAATAGTATATCAAGACATTCCTTCAGTAATCCGCCAAAAACATTTAAGATTCTTGTTTTAATTAATTATGAATCGTGATTTACGGCTAACCAGCCGAGTGCAAGTTTAACAACTACCGAAAAGCTAAACATTACATATACTTTGCAATTGAATTAGATGGACAAATTGATGAGAAGTTTTGCAAAAAAAGTTACACGTCTTCTCGGTGAGAATCGAACTCACGACTCCCTGATCTCTAGTTAGGGCGCGGTACCCCTACGCCATGAGAGGACTCATGGACGCAGAAGTTAACCTGAATTCGATTTCAGCTCAATAATCACGTAGTCCTCTTTTGCAAGGTGCACCTCTTTCGGAAGAATTGGATGCCCATCCAAACACAACGCTTTCTATATATATCCAATGCCTAGCCCGAGAGCGTCATTCAGGTTAACTTCTGCGTCCATGAGTCCTCTCGTGGCGTAGGGGTAACGCGCCCTAACTAGAGATCAGGGAGTCGTGAGTTCGATTCCACCCGAGAAGACGTGTAACTTTTTTGCAAACGGCCGCACGTGGTGTCTGTATCTCTTAAATCTGATTAGTTTTGCATATATAATTTTCCCAAATTTATTAAAATCATCACAAAAACATCACAAACTTGGCTGAGGATCACTGGTTTAAAAGTTATAAGGCGCCAAAGATTATCAATTTAAAAATAAATAAAATTGTGATTTCCAACCCTATGTACCTTAGGCATTTTTCATACAGTCGGGTCTCCTATTAAACGCATTCCTATAAGGGGTCGTCCATAAATGACGTAGCTTTTTAGGGGGGAGGGGGGTCTTCACGAATTTGTGACGATGTGTGACGAGGGGGAGGGAGGGGTCGTAGCTAGTGGACGTAGCATTTTAAATCATGTCGGTAAAAAGAAAGGCGCAGAAAAAAGCATACAATTATTTTTTATCAAACTTTATTTTTGTTTGACTTATAAACTTGGGTTTTAAAATGATGATTCAGTTTCAAAACATTCATACGACAAGATTGAAAAAAATCTAGAAAATTTTAGATTTTCTTGATAAACGCAATCAAACAGATTTTTTAAAGCTTTTAATAATTATGTAAATATTACATTATAGTCGTGTCTAAATTAATAAATTTATAAATAAACAAAATCAAAGTTTAATAAATTAATTGAAATTCAATGCTTTAACTACTTGAAGAATATTGTTTTCTCATTTGTTAACAAGTAATAAAGTCAGCCGTTTTCAAGAGAATAAAATATGCTCTTTTTGGCAAATATTACATGAAACAAGATATTTATTTCGTGTATTATGCACTCAATGTTGCAGGAGATCTCCACTCAATCAACTCATCGATTTGTTTTGATGTATCAATGCTCTTGATGAAAAGCCTGACTATTAATGAGGACAACAGATTTGAGTGTTATCGAAATTGCCATATCGTTCAATTTAATTGATAATTCGGTAATTTAAAGATTTTTTTATTATTTAACTGTTTCATTATAGGTTGTGTAAGTTTATATTAGTATGAGGGCCGATAATAAAGTTCAGCTGAAATATTGTTATAGATTAATAATTTGTATAATAATCGCTCAAATTTTCTGAACATTCTAGATATATCAAGTGCAATCATTTCTATATCTGGCCACTGATTGCTAAATGGATTTGAATTTGGATAATAATGACAAAGATTCATTTAGAATTAATATATTTTGTTGTTCATTTTCATTGAAATCTATTTCCTAACAAAGAATAATAAAAAAAACAATCCTCCAAAAACAAAATTTCTGTTCAATATACTAAAAAATATATTGTACCCTAACTCAACAGTAACGAGCTTCATCAATCCAATCAATTTTTTCACATTTTCTGTAGTAAACTTGTTTGTCATTGTGACAACAGCAAAAATAATACAATTCAGCCTATATGAAACTGGACACCTAAATTATGTTACAGGAAATATGTTTATTTGAAACTGGTTTTCCAAATTACTTCTGAGCGCTACTGTATATCAAACTGTTAGATTAGATTATCCTTACATTTTAGTAATATCAAATTTTGTATTGAACTTCTGAATTCCAATTTTTCGTTTCAAGCCAATCGCTGAGGAAAACAAATATAAAAAAATATAGAAGGGGAGGGGGGTGCTTGATATGCTACGTATTTTTCAAGGGGGAGTATCAGCATTTGTGACGAAATGCTACGAGGGGGGAGGGGGGTGTCAAAAATCAGTAAAAAAAATGCTACGTCATTTATGGACGGCCCCTAACGTGCACTCCTATTACGCTCACTCCTATAAGACACACCAGGACGTTATAGGAGACCCAGGGCTTATGGGATTTCATCACTTTGGGGGTGTCGTTGAATATCTCGTATGCCAAAAGAGATAGTACAGTACTGTCTTCGGCGAAGTTTCAGTACTAAGTATGATCTACCTTTAGGAGTTGAGGATCATCCTTTTAGTTGAGAACTTGGCCGGTAGGGGCGCTTTTTCTGATTTGCACTATATGAACCTTGAGGGATAAGAATGCAAAATTTTGTAACATATGATATCTCTGAATCCTGATGTTTTTGAAGGTTGGTGTCTTCGACAAAGTTGCTCAGTATCACAAGGGCTAACATTACTTGAGTCGAAAGTTTCGAAATTTTGCCACTAGGCGGCGCTAGTGAGCCAAGAATTTTTGTTTTGCGCATAGCTCAGTAGCCTGAACCTCTTAGAACGATGGGCGGTCTTCGGCAAAAGTTGCTCATATCAACAAGGGCTAACATTACTTTGAGTCGAAAGTTTTCGAATTTTTGCCACTAAGGTGGCGCTAGTGAGCCAAGAATTTTTGTTTCGTGATAGCTCAGTCGCCTGACCACTTAGAAAGAAAGGCGTCTTCGGCAAAGTTGATCAGTAACCACAGGGCCAACATTATTTGAGCCGAAAGTTTCGAAATTTTTTGCCACTAGGCCGGCGCTAGTGAAGCAAATAATTTTTGTTTCGTGATAGCTAGTAGCCTGACCACTTAGAAAGATGGCGTTCTTGAAGGCTACACCAGTCAAGGATTTCCCAAGTACAATGCCGGAAACTTCAACCGATACCTCGTAACATTTCAAGAAGGTATAGCTGAAGCAATTGATTTGAAAACTAAACGGAAAATGGAGCCTGAATTCGATAGCGTCAAACATTCAAAAGCATTGAACAATATGAAGTGGAACTGGATCCAGACAAGTTTCGAAGCGGATTAGTCGAGATGATTTCTGTTCAATCGATTACGAAAATGATCACTGGGGGCATCAAGAAGACTCAAAATACCAGAATAGTACGGACGATAAACTTTAATAGATCGATGATTATAAGGCAGGCATAAACGACGGACCTGAGCGG